>NC_050456.1:82323387-82623387 GCF_903995425.1 Onychomys torridus | reverse complement strand
CTTTTGATATAGGAAGGAAACATTGGGAAAGAGACCCCACAATCTGTTCTAGCTAAACCTAAGTGCCACACCACTGACTTCTAAAGATCTAAGTAATAATCTTTTCATTTTCAATAACAGAATAGACAGTTTTTAAGTCAAAGACATGGCCAGGGGAAGAAGCTTGGTTGGTAAGGTGCCTGCCTAGCATGCACAAAGCCCTGGTTCCACTCCCAGCACAGAGGACGTCATGGTAGAAGGAGCAAAAGTTCAAGGTCATCTTTGGCTACCTAGAGAGTGTGAAGCCAGCCTAGAACATGTGAGGCTCTCCTTTAAGACAGGAACAAAAACCAATCAAACAAAAAGTTAGAGACAAAAATTTTCATGTAATGGCAAATAGGAACATAGTCTTGTTTTAAGAAAAATGTGGATATTTAGCATGACTTATTAGAAAAGTGTGTACTGTACACTTGCCCACAGTCTGTTATGTTCTGTTAGGATATTTAGCACTCCTCTATTTTTGTTATCTTAACACAACATTTAGGGCTGCTAGATACCAGATGGGATTTTTGCTTCCCACCCACTTCCCACCGCAGGAAGAAAAAGGTTTTTTGAATTTTACATGAAAATCTTTTATAAATTCCTTTCCTTCTTCTTTCTCAACTCAAGTATCTGAATCACTTCAGACGCGTAAACTTTCCCTGAATCCATATGAGGCATACATACAACAGAGTGAGCTGCACTTAAGTGAGTGTATGTCAGATGATCATCAACAAAAGCTTCCTAGTTGTAGCTGTATGTATGCCCCTCTACAAAGCCCAGGCTGAATCCAAGTCAAGTCAACCTTCTAAAGCTAAGTGGAAATGCAGTGGTATATTTTAGGGAAAAAGATAATAAATTGAAACCGTGCTATAAGTAGACAGACATTCTGTCTTCTCTGGAACCGAAGTCCCCAGAGTTGAGCTTTCCCCTCAGACCTTAAATGTACATACTGGTTACTGTTTCATGCAAAACAAGAGTGAAGACCATGGGAAAGGAGTCAGAAAGCCAGCTTTACAAGTAGTGGATGTGACCCATTCTTCACCCTCAAACCCATCCCCACCCTTTAGCAGAGGAATCTCAAATGCTCAAACCAATGCTCTCACTCACAAATCTTCACATGAGCTCAGTGTTTTCCCCAGCTTGGTGTCCTAAGGTCAGTAGCATGTTATTATAAGCACTAGGCTAAACTGACAAGGTCCTACACCCTCAGGTCTTTTGTCACCTGGCCCTATCTCTACCAGGCACACAATGCTGTGGACACTTGACTATTCCTACAGTTACCATGTCCTCTTAGGCCATCACGCTTGTCTTTCCTCTCTCTAAAATGCCTAGTCTTTCTTATCTCCCTACTCTTCCACCCTCTTAAAGTCTGCCTTCTCCTTGGGGAAGATTGTGCATCTCTCTTGACTACTTGAAGTCTCTATTCAAAGTGTTCACACATCTGCAATCCCACTTCCCACTAAGTGAACTTAGCCTTGGATCCCCCTGTGGAACTGCTCTACAAGGGTAATTGTGTCTGGACAGTTCCCTGTGACTCAAGGCACATCATGAATAGGTTTCTCCATCTCTCTACTCTTGCATAGCTCTGCTTTTTCCTTTCTTCACTGGTACATGGTTCTTAGAGTGGCTCCATCTGTTTGGGCATCTTTTCCATGATAGTCTGTCTTCAAGTATCCAATATGAACCTAAATAAAAGACAATGGCTGATCAAGTATTGATGGAGTTATTATTAGTTTAGAACACTTATGCATGGAGGTGGAGAAGGAAAGCGTTATAGTATTGTCAAGGTTCTAGAAAGAGCTACCATGGGAGTGGGGGTAAGGGAGACAATAGCCAAGAAAAATAATCTGGTTTCCTATACATCATTTTAATTATTTCCTAGCCATGATGGAGATGATATGGCTACTTTAGTTTTATAATATAAGAACCTAATAAACTTAGAGAACACTTGTACAGCATTGAAAAAAAGATCCCTTGACAACAGGTTTGACAAATCAAGCTAACTAAGCCAGGATCCATTTTCTTATCTGGGCTTTCAGAATTAAATTGGACACATTTAGAAAAAAATGTAATACCATAATAAAAAATTGACAAATTTTTCTCTTTTAAAAACACTGAAACTAATTTAAGGGGGGCGCAGAGTTTGCAATGGACTTCTGAGAACCTATAACAGCAGTCAATGAGCAGATGGCTCCACCAGACAGCATGAGGTATAGCCCCCAGACACATTGGTAGTCTAGCTGCCATTTGGAGAGAGAAAAACAAAGTTTAGAATTCCAGGAGCACACAGAGTGAATCAGACTTGTAAGCCTTGTTCCTAAACAGGTGGCACAGCATGGAAGGCTGCAGTAGTGAAATGTGTTTGCTGGGTTTATGCCCCTCATTCTCAACACCTGCAGAATGGAATTATTGAGACTTCACTAAACAAGGTCTTGAAAGAATTTGTGTTCTTTATGTTCAAAATCTACTCTCATCTAGACTGCAAACTTCTTGGGATCAAAAATTACCATCTCCTACTTTTTGTATTACTCTGTGTCCAGACCGTTTGTGTCACTCTGAGGCCAGATTGATACTGATTCAAAGTGGACCAAAATAATTCACTCAAGGGAGTCTATTTCCTATGAAAAATAGCTTTCATACCAACTCAACCCCCAAATCAGAATCTTGTTATCAAGAAAAGTAACATGATTTCAATGTGGTGACTTTTTTTTTTTTTTAAATAGATGGGCAATATAAAGTCTTAAGAAGTAACTATGACATCTGAAGTCTGGCTTTCAGTGTAAACAACTATACTATTAATTTCTATTCCTCTTTAAGAAGTTTTTGGTTTAAATAATTTTATTGGCAAACTTTAAATACTGGTGAGAGTATTTGAAAGTATTCTCACCTACATATACAATGCAACTTGAATATAAACTGTATGACAAAACATTTTCCTTTTGAGTGTTTTATATAGAGTAAAAAGATTGCCACCTTACACTTGGCCCTACTTTTAAAATAAGGTCATAGACACAAACTGTGAACATGTCAGATAAGAGGGACAGCAGTCAGAATTCATAAACCACTTCTCAGCAATCCTTAAACAAGGACCCCTTTGACGTCGGTAGAATTCCAGGATGAGGCTGCAGGAGACAGGGAAAAGGAAATTCCGGTCCAGGGGGAGCGGCAGGGAGCTTTGCCTGGGTAGGCAGCAGACCATGCCAAGTCCCCTTCCCACCCATATCTTATGAGTGAACTGGAGTAGGGGAAGGAAGTAGGGTGGGTCCTCAGACTTAACAAAGGAACTGTAGAAAACTGGGTGGGAAGAGGCAGGGTGGAGATGAAGCCCCTCAGGAAAGTCCTGCTGAATAACTGCTCACATACAGTTCCTACAAGTGGAAACTGGGGGAGTCAGTTCAGGAGCTACCACTGGTGTGTCTAATGCACACAAAGCATAAGCTACATTTCAAGAGAAACCGTTTCAGTTTCCTGGTTAATAAATACTATACCTGCATTCCAGAAAATAGCACCCATGTCTACACAGAAACTTCAGTGTATCTGTTTCATGATGTAAAATGTGCAGAGTACCAAGCACCCCAGCCTTCTCCTTCCTGCCTCCCCACCTCCCATCATTCTGTCCCCTTTCTCCAGGGCTGCCTATCTCATTCATTCTCTCTTCCTCAGAGACACCATGTCTCTTGTCCCCGAGCTTCCTAGCTCCTCCATGCCCTTACTCCAATGACAAGTGCTGAGGAAAGATATACTCCCAAGGCCACACCCTGGAGTCCCCCAGCCTAGCTCTACCCAAACACCCTCGCCTTTAGCTTTCCAATCCATCAGACTGGAGTAGTCTTCAATTAGAATTGTTTAGATCCAACCCAAACTTACTTTAAAAACCACATCAAATCTCATCTCTGCTATGGAGAGAATCCAGTATCCCCAGCTGGAATCTCTGTGGGCTCTCAAGGCATCCCTCCTGCAGGGCTATTGTTCATCGTAATGTCTTTTCTTCGCAACTAGATTAACTTCTTGAGGAACAGGATCCAGCACAGTTATTCTAAACTCTCTATGGTATCAGCCTAAGGGGTGATTTCAATGGATGAATGAATATGAAGAGAACATTCTAGAATAACAGTATTAGTCAAAGTAACTCAGAAGACATGGGTCCAAAGAAGCAGCCTAGCCGTAATAGAGACCTCTAAACAGAACAAGTCACACTGCAGCCAGAAGAGGAGAGTAAGTAGAGACCTCTTCAAAGAAGATATTTCAAGGGGATTGTTTTGGGGGGAAAAAGTTTATCTGGTGTCCACACTGTCAGCCAACCGGCAACTAAACCGGACGTATATTAAGATCCCAGACAATTTCAGCACAGCTCAGAGAAACAAAGCTCATGTGGATTTGGAACAAAGCCCCAAAGTGAAAAACCCTTCTGGGTTAAACAAAAGTGATAAACAGAGAACTCCTGGCCAGGCATGCTGTTACAGACCTATAATTCCAGCACTCAGAGAAGTAAGACTGGAGGACCATGAATTCAAAGCCACCCCGAGTCACAACAACAGCAAAAACAACAAAAAACCCAACCACAGCATACTTATTTCTATTCCGTATTCAAGAAACATTAATCAGTATTCCAAAAGTATTTAATATAAAATAGAACTTGCATTCCCAATTATCAATCACCAAGTTCTGTCATTGCATGCCTACACATCTTAACATCAACGCCTTCTCAGTTCCCACAGGCTAACACCTCTCATCAGACCGACCTCAATGGCTTCAGAAGATTCTCGCCAACATTTCCCTCTTCCTCACCCAATTATTCCTCTGAACTGAAGCCAGAGAAGTCTGACAAAACCCACAACTAGCCATGTCACTTGTCTTCCTTGACGGCTCTCCTTTGCCAAAAAGACAAGTCTAAACTCACTGGGGTGGCTTACCAGGTCTTTCACAACTACATTTTAGCCTTCCTTTCAGCCCACCCTTTCTCATTCCCCATGAATCACCAGTGGCTGCTTCCTCTGCCTAAAATGCTCTTCGCTGCCATGCCCTTCCCTCTGACCATTGGTCTTTCTCCAAGGTCAAGTGCAGAATTCCTGCTTGCTCCTGACATAAACACAGAATTAAGACTTATAAATTCTATGCCTATATAAGAGGTTAATTTATTGAAAGAATTAATGACTGAACATTAATTTTCCCATCATAATGTTTAGAAGACACAGTCCCATTTTTGTCGTCTTGTTTAAGTCTTCACATATTAATTATCAACACTTAGAAATGAGCGGTGCTCAATTTTGCCTATAGCTAGTTACCACAAAATAGTTACGCTCAGTAATTCCCGAGAAACATGATAATTACATTTCTAATTTTCCCTCCTGAAACACCTCAGCATAAGCACATAGTGAAACATTTTTATGATTGCATGAATTTATAATCATCGCATTTGCCACTTTAAGAAAATACTAGAAATGCCCACTCAGAAGTCTCTAACCCCTTAAATTTGTAATAGGACAGTAAGAGCCACAAAGGGCTTTGGTTTACTAACTCTATGCTATGCCCAAGCAGTTACCCTTCAAAGCTATTTCCCTGTTTGGGCATATGCATATGAGAGGAACAGAACGTGATGTTCTGCAACTGGAGAATAGGGCTGAGGAAAAAGAATAATCCAACAGGCAGTTGGGATTCTAACTTAAATCTTGCCACTCCTAGCTTCAGCCAGGAAAGGTAGATGAGGTAGGTAAAGGATTTTAAAACAATGAAAGAAAGGAAATCTGTACACAATTGCAGGGTTGGGTCATTACTGTGGAAATCAGAAGAGGAAGCGGTGGACTTGGGTTTACACTGGTGAGTTTCAGTTTCCTCTGCCTGTGCTGTGTGCTTCAACTGAGTTTCCATGAGCAAGAGCACAGGCCTGAGATTGCAAAGACACTGAAGCTCATGAACACTGTACTTAGCAAAAGTTTTGTTACAACAGAGAGTCAATACATGAACAGTTAAAATAAGGTCAGAAGGCTTGAGTTTTAGATAATGATTGTAAGAACATATAGGCACCTAATACAGCCATTCCTTTATGAAACAGCACATCGGATTTAGCTCTGGGTGCTGACTGACTCAAATGGTGCTATCCTATACATGGAGACCACACTGCAGCTGAGTTTACATTTGCCAGTGAGACAGGAAGGTCCCTGACACTTTTCCTTACTCTAAGCTCGATGAGAAAAACTACAGGGAAAAGCCATAGTTCCAATGTTTGTTTATGCATCTTCTTTCCTCTTAGATGCAAACATTTCAGAGATGCGAATGTCATAGGACATTCATGCAAGAACTAAAAAACATTACTGTGAAAACTCTTAAAAACTCCATTTTAGAGACTTCAAAAGGTTTAAAGGCAAGAAAGAAAATAATCATAAGCCAAGCTGCAAATCTTCACACTTGAAATTTCTGGCTCCTTTAAAAGGCTTCCCAATGACTAGCACCAACTTCAGATTTCTACAGTTTGGAGGGAATTACAATGTCACTAGCAGTGACTATAATATTCTGGATTAAAGTAATTACAAAACAAAGGCAACCCAGGTGTCTTATGAACAGCACAGAGCTCTTCATGGCTGAAGCCTACATTTAGTTCCTGTGGAGTGAGACTTTGCCATTTAGCTTTGAATCACTCTGTCCTATCTCAAGTTGTCCCTGGTTCAATGCATCTCATTTGCTGTCACCCATAAGATAGAGCATTCGTTTAAAGGACAACTAGGAAAGAACACCCTCATACTACAGCATGTTTTCACACCATCAACTGTTAAGACACACAGTGCATTCTGAAATCAAAAAGCAAATGAAAGCTACTGGTTTCCCGATTAAAATGAATCCTAAATAGCACCTTGAGAAGTTGAAGCTACAGATTGAGATATACAAATATCCCAAGGATATGATGGGGTAAGAATTAGGCTGATGGGGTAAGAAACAGGCAAGCTCTAGGGTGCTTTTAACACCTTAAACAAGTACCTGAACTTTCCTACAATACTCAGCAAAAGGGTAGGTGTCTGAATCTTCCATCTATACTTTAAAGCCAATAGCTTAGCCCTGCAACAGTTCAGTCTCAAGGCTCTAAAATTATCTTATCATTCTCACCACTTGAGACAACAACTGTTCAAAATGCTAAGCCAAACTGTTGAAAATATTCCATGTTAGTAAGCTGGACAGCTAGCCATGAAGGTCCCAACCCATCTCTGGCTCAGTAAAATCCTGTCATTTGTATCAACAGACTTGGGGCTGAAAAAGCGTGCAGCAGCTTCTCCCCTGGCAGGGTTTGAAAATAAAATGTGAAACAATAATTATAGCCAGAGAAAGACAGGGAACTGTTCTCCTTTGTGAGCAGTCCTGGGCAGTAAGAGTGAAGTCTTACAAACAACATCAGTGGAACACAATACACAGCAAGAGAAAGTGGCTACATTGTCTTCCCGGCCTGAGGGCAGCGTTCTCAGCTCCAAGGCTCCAGCTGAATAACTGCTTTCAGGGGACCAAGCAGCTCGTCCTTTACCCCAGCTCTCACTGTATCCACACAATGTCACTCTTGTTGGAACACAGCATTCAGAAGCTACTGGGAAGTCTCCATCTGACCCGCCCTCAGTGAGAGCAGCTATAATCTGTTTTTCTGTCCTTATCTGTTTATAGTGATTCAGGATACATTCCTTTGGAAATGAGATCCACGACGCAGGTAAACATAAAAGTACATTGGAATAGTCTTTCAAAAAAAAAATCTATGTTCTCTGTATTATTTAATGGGACAAAATTTACAGTGTAAGACTAGGAAGCTTATCAACTCAGAATCATAGATATACATTCATGGCTGTCTAAATTTCTATATGGCTTACTTCTGAGAAGAGTTCTCTTACAAACCCAGTTCCAAAAACCACTAGCTGAAGAGTTCAGAGCCTCTATCGTCTTCACCGAGAAGACTGCTTGCAGAGGTAAAATCCTAAACAATTCTAAATAACAGAGTCTCGCCTTCATAAATACAACCATTTCCCCACCCATTCTAATCCACATCCCCAAGAGGAAAGGGGCTTACCTGTTCATACTTCTCTGGTTCTTTTTTGTCTGTTTGTAAAAACTGACAGTTTTCTCTTGCCAGCTTCTGGACCAGCTCAATACGTCCAATATCATCTCTTTCTTGAAGCTTGCACATCACCCCAGCCTTAAGAGTTGGAGAAAAAGCGAAGATATACTTAAATCCACAGTCCCAGGACATGACACCACCACAAAGTTCACCTTATCTGAAGTGCATTTTCCCTGTGACCTGAATTAAATCATGGCCTTTGTAGAAGATTTTGCCTTTCCAAAGTTAAATCTGTGTTATTTTAGTGTACAGACACTATGCCACAGACTTCAAACTAAGAGCATGTATCAGTCCACTCAGAGCTGGAAGGGCAAACTAAATCATTTGCTACTACGTGTGCGCCTGATAGGCTGGTATTTGTTTGTTCCTGACAGCCTGTTTCCTGTTACATAAGCGAAGCCCAGCAAAAGGTTAAAAATTCATGGGAAAGTTAGCCAGGAACCACTCTGGCAAAAAGGGTGAAGTGATACAGAGTCCTAAAAATAACAGTCTACAACTTCCCAATTCTTTAGCTCGAATGGATCATTCCATGGACAAATACAGTTAGCAAGAAGATTATGGGATAAACCCTTTATTCCACAACTGGAAAATTACTATAAGGACGTGAGTAAAAGCACTCATGAGCGTTTAGAAACAACCCACTAAACATCATGTATCTCTTTATATACTGAAGGTATTAAGTAGTAATAATAGGAAAGAGGTAAATCTAGGAGTTAAGAATAGGAAAAAAAAGTCATTCTAACAAAAGACTACAAACTATTTCTACTCAAATTCTTTCCTAAATGGTTTACACAAACACAACATACCAAGGCATGATCTAATAAAGAAACCTGAAGTTAACTTGGCAGGATTAGTTAAAACCACTGAATCTTTATTCACCCAATATAACATACAGGGTTTGAATATACTCAGTAATGTGACCAAATATGGGGACAGGGCTTTCAAGAACACTCAAGCTTCATGGGTCAACCCCACCTCCCGGCCCCCACACACCCAAGACAGGATCTCTCTGTGTAACTGCTCTGGCTGTCTTGGAACTCACTCTGTAGACCAGGCTGGCCTTGAACATCTGCCTCAACCTCCCAAGTGCTGGGATCAAAGGTGTGCGCCATCACCACCCAGCCAGCTTTACAGTCTTAATGGCTAGTGTGTGAAAGGCACCCATGCTATCGAATGGCATCATGGAAATAAAACCAGACATGCAAAGCAACAACTACAACTTTATTCCCAAGGGCTCAGAAGAAAAATTCTCCAAGTAGCCATCACAGACCCCTAGAGGGGAGCAAGCAGAATTCTCCCACTAAAGCCTGTGAGGCTGATGCTTGTAACATTCCTCACAAGTGGTGTTTTTAGTTTTCTTTCCTAAGTTTCCTTGGACAAGGATCTCAGTTTATCTTAAGACATCCTGTACATGGTGGACAGCCCAGCTGCTGGAAAGCCCCATATCACCCAAGATAACTCTTTAAGTTACTTAATATCAGTCCATAAGAATAGTATTGCCTTTTAAAGCAACTGGAACAAAGGGTATCCCTTATCCAATAACACAGTCTTTCTAGTATTAGACATATATATTTATTGCAACGTCACTTAATATTCTTGAGATCCATATGTCTAGTTGTCTATTTTATCTTACACATTCATTCAATAGACTTTACTTGATAACTACCCACAATAAATCCTACAGCTATAGAATTAAATTCCCCATAGTCCTTCATGTCCCTGGAGTTTACATTCACCAGAGGAAGAAGATTCTACAACAAAAAAAAAAAAAAAAAAAGAAATACTAGGTGGAAAGAAAAAAATAAAGCATGAGGGAGCAGGGCAATGATTAGAGGTCACCACAGCATCAGGAGATTTTCTACTAAGAAGGCATTTGGATAGCAACCTAAAAGAAGCAAGGAAGAGATGATGTCAATTCCCAAAGAAGAGTGTTTTAAGCAGAAGAACAAGGGCCCAAGGCTGAAGGACCAAGAAAGAGAATATCATCCCAGTAAGACAGAACTGGTCAGGGGCTAGTTGGTGAGATGGTCAGAGAGATGCAGGATCCAACCATATAGTTTCCTTCTGGGTTATCTAAGGAGTTTATAGGGATGTTTGTATCAAATCCCTTCCCTCAGAGCTTAGGGAACTCTGTGGAAGAGGAGGAAGAAAGACTGTAAGAACCAAGGGATGGAGGGCAGCAAGGACACAAGGCATTCTGAACACAGTAGGACTGAGGCATCTATGAACTCATAGATTGTGGCACCATGCACAGGCCAGCACTGGTCTGCACCAGATGGGGTTTCAGCACTGAGAGAAATGGACACCAGCCCCCATCACTACCCCAGAAGCTATCTCCACTTGATAACCACTTATAAGTGAAGAAGTAGTTCTTTTCAATGGAGTCTCACTGGAGATACAAAACCACTCTTAAGGGCAGGTCTTATGCCCAGCAGCAGATGGTCAACACAAAAAGAACTCAATGGTATCTTTGGAGGATCTTTGTATTATAATGTTTTGTTAAGACATTTTTTAAAAAACAATATAGGTCATTTGCACATAAATTATAGCTTCCACTTTTCAGATCCTATGGGAATTCTGTGTATATGAATGAGTGTGTTTTTGCATCTATCTATATGTGATCCTTATGCTTTTTCTTTGGGTTTTTCTTGTTTGTGTTGTCCTATTCTGGTTTGCCTGGTTTTGTTTTATATTATTTTGTTATTCTTTAGATGAATTTTTTTTTTGTTTTTTCTTTTTTGTTTTTCCCTGAGACAGGGTTTCTCTGGGGAGCCCTGGTTGTCCTAAAAGTTGTTCTGTAGACCAGGCTGGTCTCAAACAGAGATCCACTTACCTCTGCTTCCTGAGAGCTGGGATTAAAGGCATGAACCACTACTGCCTGGTTTTTAAAGAAGACACAGAAAGGGTGGGGATTCAGATGGGAGGAGATGTGGGGAGGGTCTTGGAGGAACTAGTGTGGGGGTACTGTAATCAGAATATAGTGCACACAAAAAGCCCGTTTTCAAGAAAGAAATTAAAAATAAAATATAGCCCTGTGAGGTGACTATAGATGACACTAATCAACATATGTTTCCCAAAGCAAGGGAAATGTACTTTTAAAGTCTCTGTCATAAATGAATAATAAGCATTTAAATAAACATGTTTATCCTGATTGCAACTTATCGAATGTATAGATACACTGAAATATCATATGGCATGCATCTAATATGTATGTGTTTCAGTTAAAAATAAATTCATTCTATCCTGGAGATTTAGTTTAGTGGAAGAGTTTTGCCTAATAGTAGTCACACCTGCTGCATATACTTTGTATTGCCAAAGATAAATACATTCAATTCAAATTTTAAAATGAGGCAAAATAAAGATCCTCACAGCAATGAAATGAAGAATCAGGTTCTCTGCTTTTTGGAGGAGTCAAGTTGGGCAGTGAACACATGGCATCTTACATCAACAGGACAATATTGCATTTAATTAAAATAAAAACAGAAATATGTAGAATTTATAGAATGTAAATTTTAGTTTAATAGTGAGAATTATAATTAGTCTGCATAAAAATGAACTATGTTACTTCTTAAAATTACATTCCTTTGTTAAGATATGAGCTCATGATATCAGGTATGATATAAAAATAAGTTGTACATAAATTTGGTATTTACTGGTCTGTAAGACAATGAATATTATTAAAATACATGGCAGTGTTTTGCCTATTAAAAAAAAGTTTGGATTCTTGTTCTGAACAAGATGAAATTTTCTGGAATGGCTTCAGCAGAAAATTACAACGAACATATTTATAGTGCAGAGGATTACTGTGTCCAATGGGAAGGATGAAGTAGTTGGAACTAGAAGAGGATGAAGGAGATGGGTTTTCACTCAGGATGTGTCACCCATGAGGCAATGGAAGTGTGGCTGATACAGTGTGCACCCCAATAAACTTATCTGGAGTCAGAGAACAGAACAGCCACGATACTAAACATAAGTTTAGGCAGTGGTAGCACATACCTTTAATCCTAGCATTCCAGAGGCAGAGATCCATCTGGATCTCTGTGAGTTCAAGACCACACTGGCAACAGCCAGGCATGACTCATACCTTTAATCCCAGGAAGTGAGCCTTTAATCTCAGGGAGTGGGGGCACAAAGCAGAAAGGTATATAAGGCATGAGGACCAGGAACTAGAAGCTTTTTAGGTTTGTTAAGCTTTTAGGCTTTTAGCAGCAGTTCAGCTGAGATTCATTCCAGACCAGGACTCAGAGGCTTCCAGTTTAAGGAAACAGGATCAGCTGAGGAATTGGTGAGGTGAGGTTGGCTATAGCTTGTTCTGTTTCTCTGATCTTTCTGCGTTCACCCCAACACCTGGCTCGGGGTTTGTTTTTATTAATAAGACCTTTTAAGATTCATGCTACATGGAAGAGATGACAAAACATGAGGAGCATCTAGATGCATTTCCAAAGAGGTGTCAGCAGATGTTATTTGGGAGTTTCCCAAATATTTGTAAACATTGGGGGAGTATGGAAGAAAGGTGTCTACTCAAAGTCCCAGTTTGGTTTGCTTGGCAGGCTATAGGTTCAGAAGCAAAGCTGAGGGCAGGGGCAGGATTCTGGGGCCATCCAGAGCATAGATAATATTGCTTTGGTCATTTGAATGAAGGGATGTAAATCAAAGAGCTGACTGCAGTGTTTTGAAGTAGGAGAATGCAGGGAATCAGAAAGGAGACAGGAAGAGTGAGCAGTGTCGGGAAATCTGGAGGGCTAAAGGGTTTCAATGTGTGTGGGGTGGAGGGGAAGTCTCCAGTATGCTGCTGGAGTATCAGATAAGATGTTTCCAAATAACTACCAATTTGACAAAGATAATCTGTGACTTTGAGGAGAGGAACCTCCTCACACTCAGCCAATAGAGAATCCCAAGGACACTGTGGCAGACTGGCCCCAGCTGAGGAGTGATGGAAACAGGAATTCCGTTGGCTCAATGGAGTTGAGATGAGGGGTATTTATGTTAGAAATCATGTACCACACAAAGAAATTTGACCATAGGATAGGGAAAGGAAGGGTGAGGGGAGGGAGGGAGGGAGGGAGGGAGGGAGGGAGAGAGAGAGAGAGAGAGAGAGAGAGAGAGAGAGAGAGAGAGAGGGAGGGAGGGAGGGAGAGAGGGAGGGAGGGAGGGAGAGAGGGAGGGGGGGAGAGAGAATATGTAAGTGAATACATCTTCAAGATTAATACCCTTGAGTATGAAAAGAAGATAAAAATCTACCCTTAGACAGAAATGTAAATATCAGTGTTCCAACCACTGGAACAGGAGACAACATGCAGGTAGACTGGCAGAGTCTGATGGTGGCAACTCACAGAGATCCTTTACTGAAGGCATCTTTTCCCCAGAAGTTATTGACTAAGTAAGAATCTGGAAGAAGATGCTGGTGGTATAAGAAACAAAGGCACATAGCAGGCATCTAAGTGGCGAGTATTAGCAAAATTTTCATACCAGGCCAGACAGTAAATATCTCAGATTGTGTGTTACAACTACTTCGTTCTGCAGGTGAAACCTTGGAGCAGCATGGGGTGGTGGGTAAGCAGATGGAATAGCGATGTCCAGTAACACTTTAGTGCAGGCACAGGCAGGGGCTGTGGTTGTCATCTCCTGGCCGACAAGGAACCTGGACTGTAGGAATCCAGTGATGCTTTAGGTCAGTGGTTCTCAACCTTCCTAATGCTGTGACACTTTACTACTATAGTTCCTCATGTTGTGGTGACCTCCAATCATAAAATTATTTTCATTGCTACTCCATAACTATAATTTTGCTACTGTTATGAATTGGAATGTAAATATATGATATGCAACCCCCAAAGGGGTCACAGCCTACAGGTTGACAACTGTTATCTAGAGCATCACTGAGGGTTGATTTTTACTTTTAAATACTTTTACCACCCTAGCCTTCCTCCGAAGAGTATATTTCTTGTTTGTCAGAATTTGAATGGGCCCTATAATCTGAGATGATGCCAAATATATGATGTTGTGTTTTTAATCAGTGCAAGGGAGGGAAAAAAGGAATAAATGGTATTAAGTACCCTCCTTTATGACAGGACAAGGAAATTGTGTGGGGGCTATTTCTACCTGCAAATAACTAGCATTCTTTAAAAGTTGTGCTCTTTTGTTTAGGTTTATTTATTTATTTACTTATTTATTTATTTATGTACTTTATGTATATGGGCATTTTGTCTGTATGTACATCTGCACACCAGAAGACAGCATCAGACAGTTGTGAGCTGCCATGTGGGTGCTGGGAATTGAACTCAGGACCTTCGGAAGAGCAGTGAATGCTCTTAACCGCTGAGTCATCTCTCCAGTCCCCTAGAGATTGTATTCTTAAAGTGGTAAATTTCTGGTGTCTAGAGAACTCTTCTATGCTCACACCTGAGACTTCCTTCTACTCCATGTAGAAGTGATTCACTGTCTCCTGCTGTAGAGGAGATGCTAACATCCCACAAAACCTCAGCCAGACTTGCAGTAATACAGCTGTAGGACAGAAAGCCATTTCCTTCTCTTTCCCTTCCTTCTCTCCTTCCAATGTGGCCCTCTGACTATCAGAGAGCATGTGTGTCATTGAGGCCAGGCAGGACTGGTCCCAGCTGGGAGTGAGTGCTGGGAGCCACTGTGTTGTGCACACTGGACAGAACCTCCAAGGACTCTGATTCAGACATGAGTCCCATGTGCAGCTCTGAAAACAACTGTTTCCATCATCAGCAACAGATGGATGAGATGAGAGGCACTGGCTATATTCTTGGTTTCCACAACACAAATTTTCAAGAAACTTTTCATGTCCTGATGAAGATCCTAAATACAAAGTTTTTTTTTTTTTTTTTGTATAAGAAAACAGTTTTATCTGAGCCAGACACATTGATGTGTGAATCAAATATTTGCATTTTCAATAACAAATGTTGTTACTTAAAAAATATGAGTCAGATTAATTTAACTTTTATACTTATTTCATGTTTTCTAATTAAAGAAGGAATATTCCTGTATTGACTTTCCAGTTTCCATTTAATTTTTGATGTACTAATATTTTCATTGGATAATTCTACAGCACTACTTATAAAATAACTACTTGGCATAAATTTTTCAGAGAAGTTTATGGATGGCACTTTATTCCCAGGAGGACTTCTAGCCCAGAGATATCACAAATCCTCCATGGTTCATAAGCCACTAGTCTTGGAAATACAAACCAAAACCAGATGTTCTCTGGGGGTCCCTTTCACAGCTCTGTAATTTAGTAATTTAATTCAAGAAACCCATGAATTTATTAACATATTTTGGGAGCTTTGTTATGGACAAAAGAGGCAAGATAACTTAGAGCCCTTGATCTAGACGTTCATATTTGTGGTCTATTTAATTTATCTATGTGAAATTAATTATAAACAGTTTACCTAACACTGCTCAGCCAGAAAAAGAGAAGGATTAATGTGTAACTGTCAGAAGAGTTATTTAAAAGCCTATTTCAAGGTCTCTTCTGGAAGAAAAAAACTCTCTGTAATGCATAATTAAAGATGTTTGTATGGTTTTCTGTCTGAGCAGTTACAGATGCCACTGAAAAGTCTGTTTCCTCAATAACTGGAGTCATAAAATGTGGGTCCACTCCCCCAGGGCTAAGAATAAAGCATGGATAGGAGTCCTTTAGAAAAGGACATACAGAGGACCAATGAGCAATCTTGTCTGTGACAAAGGTGGAAAACACAGTTTTCACATCGGAAAACAATGACTGCTTTACCTTAACACTGAATTCACTTTTTCTGGGCCAGGGAGATGGCTCTGCAGGAAGAGTGAACACTTGCTGCACAAGCAGGAGGCTCGGAGTCCACGTTCCCAGTGCTCCTGTTAAAAGCCAGGTGTGGTCCATGTGCTCACCTGTGGACCATCACTGGGGGTTGCTGAATTCCAGCCTAGCTCCGGGTTCAATGAAAGACCTTCTTTCTGGCCTCCATGTGCATACAGGTGAGTGTACACACACACACACACACACACACACACACACACACACTCCATACCTTCTTTCACATACATAAATCACTTTTTCTAAATTACCATGTAAAAATCGCTATCAAGAGAAGTTAAATTAAGTTTCTACCATTTGTGAAATCACATTTGGAATAACAAACCACAACACAAATGCTACTGAACATAAATTCAGTATACTCAAATAAACTCTTACTGATTACTATTACTACATAATACATTTTAGTAATTAAAAATTAAACTTGGAGGAGGAACTCACTATATCATTTCCTGCCTTTCTGTTTTTGTTTTTGTAGATAAGGTCTATGGACCCCACAACAGCTTCAAACTGGTTATAGAGCTAAGGATGACCTTGAACTTCTGACCCTCCTGTCTCCATTTGCCCAGTGTTGAGTACTGACGTATGCATTACCATGGATCAGTTTATGCTGTGTTGGAAATTGAACCCAGGACTTCCTGGATGCTAGGCAAGTGGTCTAGCAACACAGTTACATTCTCGCCCTTCCTCCCCGGCTTCCTTCCTCCCCGGTTTCCTTCCTTCCCTCCCTCCCTTCTTCCTAGCTTCATTTAATACTCAAAACCACCACCTAATTTCTGTGAGAATATCCTCACTTTATAAATGATGGAAGGCAGTTTGCACAGTGGTTAAAGCAGGAATTCTGGATCAGGCTGCTTTGGTCAGAGCAGCTCACCACTCACCATCTCACCTGTAAAATGGTGGTAACTGTAACCTTGTAGGACTGGTTGGAAGGTTTAGTGCGATGACAACAACAACAACAACAATACACAAGGGCTCAGAAAAGGGTTTAGGGTATACACTAGGTGTAGCACGAACACTAACTGGTCTTATAATAAAAACCTGGAGCCAGATATCGGGGCAAATGCTGAAAGACCAGAGGAAACAAGGCACAGCCACTTCTGACCTCGCCAGCTCTCAGCTGTAAAGGGAAGATCCTGTCTCCAGGAATCCTCAGGCTGAATGCCCCTCAGCGGAAAGGGCTCCGAACTCCTGTCTCCTGCCTTATATTCCTTTCTCCCAACAGCCATATCACTTCTTGTCTCAACCTTCCTAGTGCTGGGATTAAGTTTGACTCCCAAGTACCAGGATTAAAGGTGTGAGCCATTACGCCTGCCTCTGTTTCTCTTTTAGACTGAATTAACCTTGTATAGTCCAGGGTGGCCTTGAACTCACAGAGATCCAGCTGTCTCTGCCACCTGAGTGCTAGGATTAAAGGTGTGCACCGCCACCACCTAACCTCTGTGGCTGGCTCTGTCCTCTGATCTTCAGACAAGCTTTATTTGTTAGAGCATACACAAAAATATCACCACAGCTGGGATTTTAGCTCTTAACACTCACACTGTCACAGAGAAGGAATGGGGGCTACAGGATAATTACCTGTCCCAGGTGAACAGTTAGAAGAATTCAGGCAGTTTTGTCACAAAAGCAAAATTCTTAGTATTTAAAAAAATTAATCAAGTTTGTGTATGTGTATCTGTGTGGGTATTTGCGCATGAGCGCAGGGTGGTACAGAAGCCAGAAGAGGGTACCTGATCCCCTGGAGCTGGAGTTACAGGAGGTTGTGATCCACCTGATTGAGGTCCTGGGAACCAAACCCAGGTCCTCTGTCTGAGCATGTGTGCTTTGAGCTCTAAGCCAGTGTTCCACCCTGGAGGCAGAGTTTTTAAACCTCACTGCTTGACTTTGCGCACTAGGATAGCAGGTTTCTGGGCTTCTGTTTACTTGCTTGGTTGCTTGGTTTGGTTTGATTACTGGTTTTGTTTTCTTGCAGTGCTGGGGAGGGAACCCAGGGCCTCATGGTAGGCAATCACACTACTTCTGGGTACATACCCAGCCTCTGCAGGCATTTTCCACACTGCTTCATGTTGATCCTTTGAAACCCCTACACTCCATTTTATGGAGCTGAAAACCACGAATACTAGGCTGTGCAGGACAAATGCCTACCCCTGCAGGAATTTACAGATTTTAGAAGAGCAAAGGGCCTCAGCAAAGGCAACCACTAAGGAAGAAGGACTTGTGTACAAACGCAATTCTCTTCACTCTGTCCATACAATGCAGCACAGAAACAAGCAGTGTCTCAGGAAGAAAGAGCCATTGTTGATAGAAGAGAGGAAGATGTCAACACAGACCATCTCCTGGGGACGAACATCTCCTGTGGATAGGTGGATCTTACTCCTTCTTATGCCCAAAGTTTTCAACAGCAGTGGGGCAGTCTCTACATAGTAATGTATTTTGTCATATATTGGGAAGAAGGAATAGGAATTAGTGTCAATTGCTTTAAATACACTCTAGAATAAAGACAGGAGATGCACACACATGGATGGGTTTCTAGAACATGCTGATAGAATTTGGTGTTCTAGATGACAGTGGATGGGTTTTATCAGATACATGAGGGTCATAACCATCTTCCTTCTGAAATTGCCCTGGCCTTACACCACTCCTAATTCACAGCTCTATGGTGATATCATTGTTGAATAAAATCAAAATTCATGTATCTTTTTGAGAAATAAAATTGCATTCAAATAGATTTTTGCCCATAGAATGAGTTCAAAACAAATAAAAATACAGCAGCTTACATTTTCAAACAATATGCTCATAAATGAATGTCCTAATAACTCTTTGAGTAATGAATGCAGAGCTGGGAAACTCCTGCATGCTTGAAGCCTGAAATAGAACTTCAATATAAAGTCAACTACATCATTAATCATATTATAACAATATTAATTTATTAAAACACTACAACCTATACAGTTTGACTGACAAAAGCTTAATATGATTATTCTAATCATAATCAATAGATTTTGGACCTTCAAAGAGAAAGCCAGTAGGGTAACCACACTGAGTCCTCAAATGCTTCATTTTAATATAAAGTAAATAGTCACTAACACTGAAGTATCCAATTCAAAATCTTGTCCATTTATGATTTAGCTATTAAAATCACAGCACAGCATCTCTGGCAGCTGATGCATGCTACAGTATGTCCGCAAGCTCCTTTTCCTCTACCAGATTGAAGAGATGGCATGAGGATCAACTCCTCCTGCTTCTTTGCTTTCTTTGAGAGGTGGATTCTATCGTCTATCTGTCTGTCTGCCTGTCCGTGTACCTACCTACCTACCTATCTACCTATCTATCTGCTTCTATCATCTATCATCTACCTATAAGTCTACAGATATATAGAGGGAGGGAGGAAGAAAGTGTATCTCCTCTATCAATCATTACGCAGTAGTCACCATTTATCTGAAGAAGACACATCCCAAGATCCCCAGTGAGTCTCTAAAACTACAAATAGTACTGAACTCCCTATTTTTTACATACATACAATGTACTTCTTTTATACATTAAGAAATGTAAGAGATTAACAACAGTAAACAATAGCAAGAGAACAACTAATTAAATGTACTATAGTAAGCATTATATGAATATGGTCTTTTTCTTTTTCAAAATTTTGTAACATAGTCACCCTTTTAGTGATGATGTGAGATGATACAGCAGCTATGGGATAAGATGAGTGATGTAGGCATGGTGACATAACATCAGGATATTATGGAAGGGCAAACTGAAGAAGCCCTGCAACACCCGGGCTGTTGATCTGATAACCAAACAGCTATCTAGCAACTAATAGAAGGAAGTGCACACAGTACTGATACTTTAAACAAAGAGAAATTCACATCCTGAGTAGGATGGAGGTGGACTGCTCAGAGTGACACACAATTTAAAACCATGCATTGCATATTTGGGGGGCCCTTCTATTTAACACATTTGGACAGTGAGTAATTGAAATCCCGGATACAGGAGAAGTTCTATATGGATAATTTAGGGTCTTTCTTAGGAAATGCCTTCAAGTCAAAACTAAGCAGTTTTCTCCCATGGAAATGAGCAGTACCAGGACACATAAGGCAAGTCTGCCTCATTTGTGAGTACCTGCCCCATGTGATCACCCTCAGCCGAGAACGATACAACACCGTGGATCCCACACCATACCTGAGGGTCGGGACCATCATTAGCCTCTGTCACGGCTATGTGCTTGTCAGCGTTTTCATCGTCTTGTTCAATTGCTTTAAAAAAATAAAGACAAATATACATCGCATCGTAAGAAAATGTTTCAAGTAATTTTTTCCAGATAACAACTTGTCAGGAAAGAAATAATGCTAGACTCGTAAAATGAAAACACAGCAATACATTTGTTATTTGTGTGGAAGGTTACCTGCCACACTGGGTGTTTGTACATTGTCTCATCTACTAAACCAACGACAGTGGGAAATTTTAATTTCAGTTCTTCTCTCAATCCCATCCCATCCTGACATGACCCTTTTAGTGTTGTATTGTACTTTACCAAAGGAACCCTGAGGTACAGGCAAGGGTGTCAGAGGAACCCTGGGGTGCAGGCAAGGGTGTCAAAGGAAGTCTGGGGTGCAGGCAAGGGTGTCAAAGGAAGTCTGGGGTACAGGCAAGGGTGTCTACCTACTCATTTTCATTGAGAGTCATTAAATTATTATTTTTGAATGGAGGATTGAACCAGGGGCTTCACATTCTACTGCTGAGCTATGCTCACAGGTCATCACTAAGGTATCAAGGTAAGCCTTGAATATTGGATCTTCCTATCTCAACTTCCCAAGTAGCTGGGACTATAACTCTGCACATGGAAACAATACTTTATGGCTCAGTTTATGGGTGCACTGTTACCACACAATTCCAAACAGTCTTTCTCCTTTCCCTCTGGACCTCCTTGTCAAGCATTTTATGGCCCTCTCCTCCCTGCTACACCAACCTCCCACGTGAAGCCCTGGTTCCAGACTCTTCTTTACTTAATCCAGCATGGTGCAGCTTCAAAAGTAATCAGTCTCAAAGAACATAAATACAAGTGCCATACTCTGGCCTGTGGATTCCTTATCTCAGAAGTCTGCACACTACTGACGGGATTCCTCCCATTCTCCAGCTTCCTTGGAATCTCTACTCTCACACAGACATTCAATAACAAATACAATGTATGCAACTCTGATACAAGCTTGATGACGGAACAGCTATTCAGGATGGACAACGTGTTTGTACAGTTAAAAGCAAGTGTGTGCTGAGAGTGCCTACTGTGTTGAGTTTTGCTCACAAATAAGACAGATAAGTCCCAGAAAGTATACACATTACCTGGGGAAACAGTCAGTTACAACAATAAATGTAAGATGAAGTGAGGTGTAGGGAGATGACCAATGTTTGTTTTTTGATTTCCACATGAACACCATGTCATAAGCAATGGCTCCCTCCACACGCACACTAAAGTCAATGTAATTGTGGTGGTTTGAAACAAGATGGCCCCCAAAGAGAGTGGCACTATTAGGAGGTGTGGCCCTGTTGTAGGAAGTGTGTCACCGTAGGGGTGGGCTTTGAGGTCTCTTTTGCTCAGGCTTCCCACAGAGTGTCAGCCAGTCAACTTCCTGTTGCCTACAAGTTGTAGGACTCTCAGCTACTCTAGCACCACATCTGCCTGCAGGCTGCCATGCTCTCCATCATGATGATAGTGGACTGAACCTCTGAAACTGTAAGTGAGCCACCCCAATTAAATGGTTTCTTCACAAGAGTTGCTGTGTTCATGGTGTCTCTTCACAGCAATAAAAACACTAGGACAGAAGTTGGCACCAGGGACTGGGGTATTGCTGTGATAGGCCTGACCATGGTCATGTTTCTATTTGGAGGAATTTGGGCTTTGGTACTTTGGGTTAGAAAAGCAGTGGGATGCTTTAAGCACTGCTTAATGGACCATACTAGTAGGGACATGGAAAACAGTGGTCCTAAGAGTTATTTGCACATTCAAGAGGTTTCAGCAGAGAAGAATTTTAGTATGTTGTCTAGAGATTGTTCTTGTGATATTTTGGTGAAGAAAGTGGCTGCCTTTTGTCCTTGTCCAAAGAGTCTGTCTGAGGCTAAAGTGAAGAGGTCTGGATTAATTCCATTGGCAGAAGAAATCTCACAATAGCCTAGTATAGATTCTGTCATGTAGATATTGGTGGTAACTCTAATGAAGATTTATAATGAAAAGAAGCAAGCTGAGCAAGGAAAAACATTTGAGGAGAAAAAGGGCACCAGAAAGTGGAATGTTACTTAAGGAAATAAACAGAATAAGAAATGGAATAAAGGGAACGATGACCTCAGGGTAAGATCCTGCCCAGCTAAGTTTCCAACTTGTGAAAAGGAATTAAAGAAAAGCTTAGAGCTGGGTGTGGTGGTGCATGCCTTTAATCTCAGCATTGGGAAGGCAGAAGCTGGCAGGTCTCTGAATTTGAGGCCAGCCAGTTTCAGAGCAGCCAAACTTAGGCGGTGAAAGAGAATGCTGATGAAGATGTAATTGAACAAGGGGGCCATGTTCCCAATGAGCAGCAGAACTTGGCAGCTTTGGCCACATGGTTCTGGTTTTAGAGTTAAGGACAGAAGAAAGGAATTATGGAATAAAGCCGCTGAGGCCAGGTATGTGTCAGGGATGTCCCTGAATGGAGGCCTAGTTGAGAGGCCATTGTGTGAAGCTGTGAAGTTGAGATGCTAGAGTCATGGGATACCTGCCAAGGAGAACTTCTAACAGGGAGTAGAACCAGCCCAAGAGAGAAAAGTGTGTTGCAGTCAAACCTGAATGGAGTTAGAAATCTGAAGAGCATTTTGACATCAGACATGGAGATGCAAAGTTTGGAGTTTGCCCAGCTGGTTTTCAGTCTTGCTTTGGTCCAATATTTCCTTACTATGCCCCCTCCCTATGTTCTGAAAATGGTAATATATATCCTGTGGCATTATATGTTTGAAGGATGTGATCTGTGTTTTGATTTTGATTTTATAGGGGATTATAGTTAAGAGATTGCATGATTCTCAGAAGAGACTTTGAACTTTGGACTTTTATACGTTGTTGTGATTGTGATAGAGTATTTGAAGGGACTTTTGAAGTTGGACTAAATGCATTTTGCCTTTGGGGCCCAGGGAGTGGAATGTGGTGGTTTGAAAGAAAATGGTCCCCAAAGGGAATGGCACTATTAGGAGGTGTGCCCTTGTTGGTTAAAATATTAAGGCAACTCCATGTAGTTAAAAGGGAGGTTTATGTTGTGGGGTAACTTACAAGTGAAGGGTTAGGTTACAGGGTCTGGGAGAGGTGTAGCACAGTCCGGTGGTGTTTTCTGGAGAACTCTGCTCCGTCTACCTCCAGTGTTTAGGGTCCAGGAACCAAGAGACTCCCCCATCCGGATCTCCGGTCTTCAAGGGTCCTCTCTCGGCTCCGCCTTATAGGTGTGACAGTTATCAAAGCCTCAAAGCGGTGGTATTTCCAGGTCAAAGCTGGAAAGGCTACCCACTACAAGGCATGTCACTGTTGAGGTAAGCCTTGAAGTCTCTTTTGCTCAAGCTTCCCTCAGTGTGTCAGTCAGTAGACTTCTTGTTATCTGCAAGATGTAGGGCTCTCAACTATTTCTCCAGCACCACATCTGTCTGCATGCCACCATGCTCCCCACCATAATGATAATAGACAGAACCTCTGAAACTATAAGCCAGCCACCTCGATGAAATGTTTTACTTTATAAGTGTTGCCATGGTCATGGTGTCTTTTCACAGCAATAAAAAACCCCAAGACAGCAATAGAATCTTTAACTAAGATAAAATGAAAAGTCATACAACAACAACTATGAAAATGCAGCAGACCCCCTGTAGGGATCATGCAAGCCAGGAGGACACGGGTGGTGCTTCTTTGAATAATTGTATTTGTGATGAGACTTAAGGCTGAGCTAATCCTGTTGCAGGACACAATGATACATGACAAACCTGGAGACAGTATAGACCACAGCAAATTTAGCCTTGAGCCAGAGAACACGGTGAACCACTGAAGAATTTGTATCCTTTGATGCCTATGTTCTCAAGTTCTGTCAACTTGTCTGTGGATAATAAAGGATATCATAGCAGCAAGTAGAAACACAGAGGCCAGTCAGGTGACTGTTACAATGACCTTCCTTAGAAATGGGATGACTTAGGCTAGGGAGGCAGCAAAGGGAAAGATAACTGTGGAGGACTTGGGCTGTCCTTGTAGACAGAGTGAACTCCACCACACAATGAACTGAGTGTGG
The DNA here is from genome assembly GCF_903995425.1 of Onychomys torridus. Classification (NCBI taxonomy): domain Eukaryota; kingdom Metazoa; phylum Chordata; class Mammalia; order Rodentia; family Cricetidae; genus Onychomys; species Onychomys torridus. The sequence continues at coordinate 82,599,185 of NC_050456.1, read as the reverse complement.
GAGGGGGGTGCAGGAAAGAGGTGATGGAGACTCAGCAGTCTTAGGCAGAGCTCTGTGCTCACCAGAACACTCACCCTCTGCCCTCTCCAAAAGGAGGACGACCACCTACAACCCCCGACCCTAACTGCACTCATGGACTCACCCACTGTGGACTTACAAATATTATAATCTCTGCTTAGCAGTTTTCAGAATATCCTTTCTCATGTTTTTGCTGTTATATGACTTTTGTGCCTGCTGTGTGATACTCACTACAAAGCCCACTAGAGCTCTGTGTACAGTGTGCCCTGTGAAAGCGAACAGGCAGAACAATGCATTGCCAGGTGGCCAGAATGGTTCTACTTGACACCACTTACTTACATAATATAAAAAGCTACATCTTTTAACTATTCATGAAAGGAGGGAAGACAGTTCCCCTATTAAACTACCCAGATAACTAGGGCCAGCTGAGCATGCCCAGGCAAAGCAGGGACAGTGGAAATGAGTAGAGGCTCTGCCCCTATTTGCATCAAAAAGTCCCATTCATGCTTGTTCAAAAGAGGTCCCCTACTGCTACTGCACGCCACTTAGGAGGGAATTTGAAGGGAAAAAAAAATCACTAGGAGAGACAAGGAAAATAATTTAGGAAAACATCCTCAACTCCTCTTAAAAAGGCAACAGGCTCTGTAAGCAAGCAATTCCACTCAACCAAATGAAATTCCATATGAAGTTTTATCCTGTGAGCAAGCTAATACGCGTGAATGGAGGCTTCCTTTACATGAGGATTGTTGTGGAATATTTGTGTACACTGTAAAGCTGTGTCCCTGCCTAAAGTGTCTTCTGATTGGTTTAATAAAGAGCTGAATGGCAAAGGGTTAGGAAGGAGAGAATAGGTGAGATTTTCAGGGTAAGGGAGGAAAAGAAATCTAGATATGTGGATTTTGCCAGAGAATGCAGAAGTCTGACATATGGTGCAGAACAGAGGTAACTGAGCCACATGGCAGAATGTAGATCAGTAGAGACTGGTTGATTTAAGTTATAAGAGCTAGTTGGAAAAAGAGCCTAAGCTAAGGCCAAGCTTTCATAATTAATATTAAGTCTCTGTGTCATTATTGGGGAGATGGTGGTCCCACAAAAGAAAGTCTGACTACATTTGAGAAAGCTTGTTACAGAGGACTAGCAATTTGTGAGCATTTAATTTGTGATTTACATATTTTATTTCACGCTTCAAACTTCTACTTTTGATTAATAATAAAGAAAATAAAACTTTAAAATATTTTGGTCAATGAAGTCATGCTTTTTTGAAACCATGTCCTGGGGCCTAGATACATACAGAACATTAGGGTAATACACATCAACTGATTTTTTTTTTTTAATGTTTGAGTTAATACTGATTTTTTAAAAAAAAAAAGTGTGTGTGTGTGTGTGTGTGTGTGTGTGTGAGAGAGAGAGAGAGAGAGAGAGAGAGAGAGAGAGAGCGAGCTGGGGGGAGGATACCACACACACACACACACACACACACACACACACACACACACTTGAGAATAGTTGTTTTTTTTTTTTGGAGGGGGGGTGTTTGAGACAAGGTTTCTCTGTGTAGCCCTGGCTATCCTAGAACTCACTTTGTAAAGCCTGGAATTGACTGAGATCTACCTACCTCTGCCTCTTGAATACTGAGACTAAAGGTGTGTGTCATCACGCACAACTCCAGATAGTTCTTAATACAAAGAAGTAGAATCAAAAGAAGAGTTGAGCATACAAGAAAAAAAAGATGAGTTTGTCCCCAGTAGAAATATTGCAATAATTTACTCATTCATTCATTCATTCACTCATTCATGCCAGGATTTGAGCTTAGGCCTTTGAGCCTACACTACCATTTATCTTTATCAAAAATACCACATTTATTCTCATTTCTTTAAAGATGTCAAATACCAACGATCTGGTATTATACTTAAATAACAGTGAAAGTTAGAAAAATAGGCAAATTAAGTGGCTTACCCAAAGGGCAGCCAGACTGTATCTACATCTATATACCAGAGGATAAAGAAAAGAGAAATGTCCTATCTAGCATATAAATAATCTTAGTTTTTAAAAAAACACTGAATAATCATAACTCTCAGGGTGCACTTAGCCTGTGATTCACATATATCTCTAGAGAATGAAACTTATTTGTCCTAGATTTTCAAGGATTTATGTTCACCCCATGAAAACATGTACACAAAATATGTAATTGGAACTTGCTATTGATCCTATAATATATACACTAATGTCAAAGAATATGTTAAGAGGCAACTTCTCTCTTCATGTCTCCTAACAGTGGGGTCAATGGCAAGAGGAGGGAGAGGTGGGCAGTTGTTTAGACTCTGGGTTGAGATTTTCTCTGGGTAGGTTGGAGGAGAGTTTCTATCTATGCAAATATTGATTCTGGGACAGTTCCCTCCAGCAGGACACGTACACAGGAATGACATTTCTGGGACCAGGGAGGCTAGAAGCCTTACCTTCTGCCAACACAAACCATCCCCTTATCTCTCCACACACAGAATCTAAAAGCAAGAAACAGCCTTTAAAAATAACTTTCACATAACAAAAACACAAGTATAAGACTCAGAGTATGTACTTTGAACAGTGAACATTAGCGGCCACAGGAGAACTAACAGTATATGTGAACTACTTAGCACCAATTCACACAAGAGTATTTAGTTTAAATGCAACTATTTGTAAATTAGCCAGGAGGGAGCCCAGAGCCTAGAGCTGACAGCTTCCAAGGCCGCCTTGATAGCACTTGATTTCTTCCTTTTAGCTTTTCTTTTAGAACTTCATGCATAAGTACGATGCTTATATAATTCTCACTCTCCTCTAATGCCCTTCAATCTCCTCCCACGTGCCCTCCAGCTCCTCAAATTCATGACCTCTTCACTGTTGTCACGCGCGCACACACACACACACACACACACACACACAATTTATGAGTCCATTTAGTGTTGCTTGTATTTTTGTGTTTATGGCTGACCCCTTGGGATTAGATAACTGTCAGGGGGTCATCCCTAGAGAAAGCTGATTCTCCTTTTCTCAGCAGCTATTTAATCACCTGCAGCTCTTCATCTTAGGTAGGGAGGGACTTGTGAAATTTTCCCCAGCCACATTGGCAAGTTGACTGATGTTCTCATTATATGAAGATGTGAGGAAAGGGGACACTTCATTCATTCTTAAGTGTACACATTATAGAGGTCAGTGTGAACATTCTCAAAAAAACTAAAAGCAGATCTTCTATATGACTCAACTATACCACTCCTGGGCACATGTCCAAAGGACTCAATATCCTACTCTACAGCTACGCACTCAGCCTTATTCATTGCTGCTCTATTTGAAATATCCAGGAAATGGAAACAACCTGAATGTCCTCCAACTGATGAATGGTTAATGAAAATGTGGTAAAAAATACACAGTGGAATTCTATTCAGCAGTACAGAAAAGACAAATCATGAAATTTGTGAGTAAACAAAGACAACTGGAGAATAGTGTACTAAGTGAGGGAATAGAGGCCCAGAAATATAGTACAGTGTGTCCCCAGGAACAACTTCCTTCCTCCCTCCCTCCCTCCCTCCCTCCCTTCCTTCCTTCCTTCCTTCCTCCCTCCCTCTCTTCCTTCCTTCTTTCCTCCTTTCCTCCCTTCCTTCCTTCCTTCCTTTCATCCTCCCTCCCTCCCTCTCTCCCTTCCTTCCTCCTTTCCTCCCTCCCTTCCTTCCTCCCTCCCTCCCTCTCTCCCTTCCTTCCTTCCTTCCTTCCCTCCCTCCCTCCCTTCCTTCCTCCCCCCCTCTCCCCTTCCTTCCTTCCTTCCTTCCCCCCCTCCCTCCCTTCCTTCCTCCCCCCCTCTCCCTTCCTTCCTTCCTTCCTTCCCCCCCCTCCCTTCCTTCCTCCCCCTCTTTCTTTTCTTTTCTTTCTTTCTTTCTTTCTTTCTTTCTTTCTTTCTTTCTTTCTTTCTTTCGTTGCTTTTTAATGTGTATGAGTGTTTTGTCTGCATCTAAGTTCACACCACATTCATGTCTGATGCCTTTGGAGTCCAGAAGAGGGTGTCATATCCTCTAGAACTGGATACAGACAGTTGTGATCAACCATGTGGGTGATGGGGAACCCAACTAGTGTCCTCCATAAGAGCAGCCAGTGCTTTTAACCACTGAGCCATTTCCTAGTCACACGGAACAAGTTTTCTCTCCTCACAACTTACTATGATGGACATTAAGGAAACTCTACCAGTTGTTCCAGTGGAAGCTCCACCTTAGCCCCTGGCACCCTGGCACCCATATACCCAAAGAGTCAGGAATGTTCTGGTGGAAGACCCACCTCAACTCCCCTCCCCCATCTCTTTCCCCAAACCTGCACCCGCAAGGCCTGCCAAACATGGCTCCTTCCCCAGAGATGCGCAAGACCACTCCCAAAGGGTATTTAAACTGCATCCCCCAAAACAGACATGTGGTTTTCTGATCTCTCATCCCTGTCTCCTCTCTAGGGGGCTGGAGAATCACCTGGGAACACTTTACACATTAAACCAGGGCTTTTTCTAAGTCGATCTGATTTGGTCTGATTTGGATTGCTGTGTAGGCGGAGTTTTTGCACTTTGGGGTGCAAAATACTTATCGCCAGTGACTCCACTAACATTACTTAAACCAAAATGTTACTGGTAGCCTTTCATTTTTTTAAAGTTTATTTTTTGTTTGAGAGAAAGTCTTGCCACAGTCCCCTAGCTTGTCTAATACTTACTAGGCTGTTGTGGAATATTACTTTAACTATATAAAGGTGTGTTACATTTGTTTAACTATGTAAAGATGTGTTGCTGTTTTATCTTGCCTGCCTAAGTCACCCGATGATCTTATAAAAAGCTGAATGGCCAATAGCTAAGCAGTAGAGGGATAGGCAGGGCTGGTGGGCAGAGAGAATAAATAGGAAGAGGAATATAGGCTGGAAAGGGAGAAGAGAAAAGAACAAGGGAGAAAGAGAGGGAGGCACCCGGGGCTGGCCAGCCAGACACAGAGTAGTGCATACAGAGTGAAAGAAAGGATGAAGAGAAACAGGTTAATTTAAGTTACAAGAGCCAGTGGGACAAGCCTGAGATAAGGTCGAGCATTCATAACTAATATTAGTTTTCTGTGTCATGATTTGGGAGCTGGTTGGTGGCCTAAAAGAAAGCCTGGTACACTATGCTGCCCAGGCTGGCTTCCAAACCACAGCAGCATTCCTGCTTTGTCCTGCTGATGCTGTGATGATAACATGATGCTTACTGAATGTGTCCTCAGCCACTTAGACCCATGAGAGTCGCGCACCACAGTTGGCGTGCTTCTTTTTAAATCGATTGGCCTGTTTGGTTTTTCTCAAAGAACTTTCAAGTCAATGAAAAATTTTGCTGCAGATAGAAATCCAGCATTTCAAGTTGCTTGTGAATAGTCAGCAAAGATTACTAAGAACACTTGGTAAAGGGTTTAAGACGTGGCAAGAGGAGATTCCTCCACGTATGCGGCATGGTCTCTGCCACAGTCCTGGCCAAACTGCACACTAGCCAGTCCATTCTTGGTGTTTTGTTTTCCGGAGATAGTCTAACTAGCTCTGACTACTGCCTCCACTTCCCAAGTGCTAGTTTTACTGGCCAGTGATACAACCTATTATTCATGTTAATCTTGGAATGAATTCCTTTTCAATTTTTTCCCTCCTTGGTGAAACAGGACAGAATGTAACAGAAAACTCTGAAAAATAGTTAAGATCAAAATGTAATAGAACTGGTCTTTTTCACAGGTGGGAACACAATGTGTATGGATGGGGGGGGTTCCTTTATGTGTTCTGAGGGCTGTGGACATAAACATGTTAGGAAAACACTGCAAAGTTTCCAGCTGCAGGAGGCAGGACCCAGTTCCTCTTTATGTAAACAATCAGCTGTTGTTTTGTACCATCCTGCAGAGGGCTCATAATATTGTTTTAGGAAGCCCCTCCACAACACACCCTGCACATTCAGCATCCTTGTGAAGTGGCAGGGTAGCCCGCTGCAGCAACATGTGCATGTGTGGCCAGCACATTGACAGCTGTTTCCAAAGGCTCAAATCCCTTCTTATCCATAAAAATAAGAAAAGCACTCACAAACCTTTACTGCATCAGCGACAGTGTTTATTTTAGTGTTGAAGTTTGAAAATTAGGGGTCAGTATTTGCAGGCTAGTACCCGTACATGTCATGGTATTTGGAATTCACCCCCATACACTTGAATGCTGACCAGGGATCACACACCCATGTGTAACCAAGTTTTCTCTCTGCCCTATTCTGTTAGCCTGTCAGCTGATGGTGGTACTATTCATTTCAAATGCTCCTTCCCATGTCCTTTATCATCCTGCAAGCTTGCCCTGGGCTCTCTTGTCTTTGCTGCTTTCCTCAGTGATTGTATCTGCTCCTGTGGTTTCAGTTTTCACCACAATGCAGGCTATTCACCAATCTGGGTTTCTATTCCTGCCTTCCCCGTGAGGCCCAGGTCCACATTGCCAGTCGCACACCAAATCCTTGCATTTTACACAATATGACCTTACCTATGGGAGGACTACTGTGGCAGGGTTGTGGTACAGCCTCTGTCCTCAGGAGTGATCTACTTCATAAGGTCTGAGGAGGCCAAGACCTGGGTTACATGTTCTGCCTGAGTTCTAGAACGGCACAGGAGACCAGTGAAGGAGACAGCTGAAGTACTCAGGTCTCACTGTACCAAAATGTTCTAAAAACTTGATTACTGAAAATGAACAAGAATGAGGCTAAAAATAAAGGAAGCAAGTGTGTGTGTGTGTGTGTGTGTGTGTGTGTATGCATGCACGCGCGCGCACACCTGCATATGTGACTGCTAGTGCTCTAAACAAGAGAGGACCTGAGTCGGGGCAGTTGGTGGTGCACGCCTTTAATCCCAGCACTCGGAAGGCAGAGGCAGGCGGATCTCTGTGAGTTCAAGGCCAGCCTGGGCTACCAAGTGAGTCCTAGGAAAGGCGCAAAATCTACACAGAGAAACCATGTCTTGAAAAACCAAAACCAAAAAAAGGAAAAAAAAAAAAAAAAAAGAGAGAGAGAGAGAACCTGAATCATCTACCTACCAAGACTTTAGGTTCTAAAATTTAGAGCCACAATGACTTAATCTTTTTTTTAAGTGCCCTTACTCTCTTCCTGCTGCCTCTCGAACAGATTCAGACAGACCAGAGAAACTTTTGCTGCATGGCTTTCCAGTGCAGGTAGGCAGACGTCTACCAGAATCAGTCAAGACAATGCTAGGCAGTGCAGATGCTGAGGTCAGGAGACGAGCAGGTTCCCTGGAGCCAGCAGCAGATCCAGCATGTGTTCCACATGGCACACTTAGCTCTAAGGTCGAACAGTTTCTATTTCAATTCTTAGGTCTCTGTCTCTCAGCCAAGACTCTTCAAACTTCCTTCTCTTTTACTTCACAAGAAGTTTTTAACAGTGTTTACTTTTAAGTGAGATTTAATAAGTTCAGTTAATGGAAAAGTTATTCAACAGGAAAAAAATGATAATGTCACTAGAACAAAGAGTGTTACATATCAGGCCCTTAAGGAGAGCTGATACAATGTAATTGGAGATATGTGTGTGTGTGTGTGTGTGTGTGTGTGTGTGTGTGTATCCCATTGGCCAAGGCAATAAAGAGCTCATTTGTACATGATCCACGCAAGTAACCTGTTTTCTTGCTATGCTTACCAGAAATGTATTAGGGGAAAAAAGGTTTGATTTTGATATGAAGATGACTTGTGCTTCATTCAAGTTTTACAAAAAGAACAAAAAGCACCTTGGTTACAATTCTTTCCTCTATTTTTCATGAGAGGCAGAACACTTCAGGCCTTTTGAAGTGTCTCTCAAGGAAGTGTTCTGGCTAGGGGACAGATGGAGGCCAATCTCCTGTAATCCCATGGTGCAGGAGACGGCCAGATATGATTCTGAGACACTGCAAAGTGCCCATTCACTTTAAAAGATCCTAAAGCACTCCATTACTCTATATAATTTCTCCTAGGAATTAAATTCCAAAAGATTTATCTAAGCTAGTAAAAGAAAGATGATTTCTAGGCCTAACTCTGCCAGCACAAAGCAATGTACTTTATGCCATGTCATTTACCCTACCAACAAGCCCAGGGGCATGTGCTATGAGTTCCATTTCACAGAATAAGAAATGAGCCTTTGGAAGCCACTAAGTCACACTGCCTGGCTAACCCAGGGTCACCACTAGAGTCCCTTGGCTTGCTTTTCACAGCTATATAATCGTGCCTTTAAGATGGTAAGCTGGAAACAAAGCAGGTCACTTCTCCATGGAACAACCTCATAAACTAAGGGGTTACAGTAGATAATCCACACTAGCATATAGTAATTGTATGAAATAGCCATAATTATACTTTACATACTATATATCATATGTAATATTCACTTCCCCATTACCCTTTCTTATCTCTCCTCCCTTCCTTCTGGTCCCTTCCTCAAATAGTCTCCCTTTTATCTTTGTGTCTAGATTCTGCATATGAGGAAGACATGTCATCCTTGTTCTTCTTAACATGATTATCTCCACTTTTATGCATTTATTCGTTTATTAATATTTTTACTGTTGAGGTTTTCATTCATGCCTATAACATATTTTGATTAAATCCACCCACCACTTCCCTCCCCTTATCCCCACAACCACTTCCCCTCCCAACTTTTATGTGCTCTTCTTAAAAACCCACTAAATCCATTTGGCTGCCTGTATGTACACAGGTGTAGGACCGTCTACTAGAACATTGCAGCCTTTCATGGGGTGCATCACTGAAGCAAATAGTCTCCCAGCATCCAGCAGCTGCCAACAGCTCCTCAGCAGGGGCTAGGACTTCATGAGCGAGCCCCTTCCACGACACATGTGAGGATTTGTGTTGATCTTGTGCTGGTTGTGTGCACACAGTCATAGCCACTGAATTCATTTTGTAACAGCACTGTCACAGACAGCAAATCCCACTTCCCTGCAGATTCCACTCACTGCCTCTTTCACAGTGATCCCTGATCCTTGAGGGTAGGGTATGCTATAAAGATACCATTTAGAGATAAGCATCTCAGTCTCTTGTTTTCTGTATTCTAAGCAGTTGTGAATTTCCGAATTAGTCATCATCCACTGCAAAAAGATGCTTCTCTGATAAGGGTTGAGAGATACCCTAACCTATGGTATAAAGGTAAGAACTTAGGGGGCAGTTTATTGTATTACTATGTCTGCTTAGCAGAATAATAGTGCTAAGTTCTCCCCTATTATTGAGCCATGGGCTTTGGACAACTTAATGGTGGTAGCAGGAATGAGTTCAGTCATGTGGAGTGGGATTTAAATCCAGTCAGAAAGTCATGCCATTTCATTATTCCACCAGTGGGCATAATGTGATTTTGTTCTTTATGGCTGAAGAACACGTGTGTGTGTGTGTGTGTGTGTGTGTGTGTGTGTGTGTGTGTGTGTGTGGTATGTTTTCTTACATTTCTTTATTCATCTGCTGATGAGCACTAAAATAGTTTCATAATCTGGCTAGTATAAATAATACAGTGATAAACACATGCACAGGCATCACCTTAGTAAGCGGCCTCAGATTCTCTGTGGTATATATTGACATGGATAGATGGTATGGGATTTGTACTTTTAGTTCTTTTTGTGTGGGAACCCCTATACTGATCACCAGTATTGTACACAGGCCCTTCTCTACCCTCCCCACCACATTCTTCATCCTTGCTAACAGTTGTTGTTCAGTTCTCCTGGTGATAGTGTTTTTGATGGTGGGTTGCATTTCCCATTTCCCTAATGGGAAAAGGTGTTGAATGTTTTTCATGTATTTATTGGAGATATATATATATAAAATTTCATTTGCCAATTTATTTATTAGGTTGTTTGTTCTGTTGGCAATTGATATTCTTTGTTCTTTATAATATTCTAGGTATTACTCCTCTATCAGATGAGTAACTGGCCAAGACCATTTCCCATTCTATTTATGTGAAGAATATAGTTGGAATTATTTTTAGGATGACATTGCATACGTAGACTACTACCTTTGGTAATACAGCCATTTTCACAATATTAATTGTCTATCCCTGACACTGGAGGCCTTTCATCTTCTAGAGCCTACTTCAATTCTATTTTTGGTTTTTATAGTCTTCACTGAATAAACCTTCTACCTCCATGACTGTTCCTTTTCTTTTCTGAGAGTAGGCAATCTGTGTTTCCAAATTATAGTATAATACCCTTGTGCCATTCCTACCATATGTTTTATTTTTGGACTGTCAATAATTGTACTGCTAAATCTTTCCACTAATATCACAGTGGAATTTTGAAACATGCAGAGAACTCCCATAATTCCACGGCAGTCCCTGTGCTTTTAAACATAAGCAATGATACCATATGGACCAATAAGTAAATAAAACAACAAATGGCAAAGGACAGCCTAAGAAGAGCCCAAAAAGGCTGTGAAATTTTTCCCTATGTCGAAGCCAAATCTCTCCTGCTAGAACAGAAAGGAGCGGTCACTTGCTCCACATCAGGGGAAACAGGAACATGTCCGTAGTACTTCTGCATGAGCGTTACTCTGCTGTACCAACCCACCAAGCAGCAATGCCGCCACCGCAAGGAGGGGAAGGAGGGCAGTAACGCAGTGCAAGCATGGACTGTGGAAGGAAGGCTGCAAAGTGCTGACTTTGTAAGGAGCTAATGTGCTTTTTTCTTCAGCATTTTCATCTGTGAATGGGATCTTTTTTCCTAATCAGATCCACCTACCACCAGAAGAAGTAAAAGCTAAAACATGGAAAGCCAGAGTCACTTTTGTCCGTATCCTCCCATCTAGGTAGAAATCTTCATCAACACAGCAGGATTGTAAAAGGACCATCTCTAGAGACATTGCCTTCCTTCATACATCAAGCACCAGCTCTGCTAAACCCAGAACTCACACTCTTCTCCCCTGTAATTGAAAGGCCAACAAGTTGTCTCCATGAAGAAGGAAGTCACAAAATGGCAGGCTGGAAAAGCTCAGAGCTGCTGCATATTGCTTCATAAACAGTGGGGAGGAACATGAAAAAAAGGCAGCAGAGATGGGAGACGAGTTTTAAGTTGATGCCCCTTCTGCCCTAGCAGGGCTTGGGCCTGAGGTGAGGCCGGCAAGACCGCTCAGAAGATACCAACCACAGGGACATTAGCTTCGCATGCTATGCTGACTGCCTCAGATTCAGCCTCTGGCCAGCTAGGAGGATCTCAACATCAACAGCACTGAATTTGGGGCATTGAGGATGTAGACTTTCTCAGGATGGAAGGCCTCTACATGTCTCAGGGACAGGGGCAGGGACAGATTGAGCTCAACAAACTAAGTCTTGGGCAGGGTAGCCAGGAAGGCTCAGTATACTGGCAAGCAGAAGCAGCCCTTCTCTTCACTATGAAAGCAGCGACTGGCATGGTCCCCACATCTGCATCCTTCAAGTCCTGCATGCCAGGTACTGAGTAATCTAGAAAGGGGATTTGACCAGCCCCAGGCAGGAGTTACATCCCAAACAGCCTTCTTGTCAAAACCCCCAAAAGAATGCAAGTCAGAAGCAGCTGGCACACTGCTTATACAGTGGGTAGCAGGCTGTGAGGGCCATGAAGTAGTTCTCAAAAATTAAAGACACAGCATATCCCCTTGGTATTTCATCATGGATGACTAAGAGTTTATACTACCCTTGTATAGAGTTAATATAAGAACCTTAATGGCTCATAAGAGAAAATGCAATCTTTTAAGACTGACATATTTGAAGAAAAAAATTTTGATGCAGCATTGGTTATCAATCTAAAGTAAATTTGAATTAAACTGAGAACAACTGTATATATTTGTAGGATAAAATGTGATATTTTGACACATGTACACACATGTATACAGAATGATTTCATAACATTACACACAGTCACTGTTATATCTGGGAACACTAGTTTCAGGGGACTGGTCCTTAAATCTGAAGCTGTTCGAGGCCATTTTTATAAAATGGTGTTTTGCTTATTTGGAACCTATATAGATTCTCTCCTATGATTTTATGGACTGCTGTAATAATCAACACAGTGCAAATGTAACTATTCTTCAGAGAATAAAGGAAAATGTATGTACAACATGTTTGGTAGGCCTAACTAAACATGAACGAGTAAGTAAGGTGCACACACTTAGGAAACATGCTGGAGAACACCAGGTTTCTATGAGGTGGGAGGAGACTCACATATCACCTGTTCATGTGGATTCAGTACTGACTTGGCCTCTATGCAGCAAATTCAAGATTTGTTTTGTAAAAATTTCTTGAATCAACAATATTTTTGTCTATGATTGACTGAATCCAGGATATGGAAGTCAACTCCAATGAAGAGGCCTCAGGGTCAGCACAGAACACACTTGGACACCAAATTCTCAGCACCAAGATTTCTTTACCACAGAAGGATAAGAGGGTTCCCTTTGGATTTGGAAAGACAGTGATGGCTGACAGGCACATGGCCGTTTTAAGGGCTCTAGCATGGGAAAGAAAGAAAGTGGGGTGCCCCTCCTCAGGAAAAGGTTGGCGTGGTTGTCTCTGATGGTCTAGAAGGAGAGCAAAGGAGATGAGGTGGCCAGCTTTTCTTCATGCAGCCTGATGCTGGTCATGTAGCCTGGTGGGATGGGAGATCTTATCAGGACCAACACAACTTGTAAGTACATAGACACTGTGGAATGATTATAGAAAGCCAACATATTCCTTCCCCTCACTTACCATTTTTACAGTAAAAATACTTAAAATCTGCTCTTTAAGCAATTTTGATATATCCAGTATGTGACAGTTAGCTTGGCTACCAGTCTGTGGAACAGCTTTCAGTATTTCCTCTGCCTGACTGAAGCTTTGTGTCATTTAGTCATCCTAACCCAATTCTCCCCACTCTCCAAGTCTCTGGAAACCACCGCTCTGCCCTATACATCTACTTCTTTCAGACTGACTTTTTTACTGGGCATATACATGAGAGCATGCAGGATGTGTCTTTCTGTGCTTGGATTATTTTGCTTCACGGGGTATCCTTCAAGTTCTCACATCTATAGATTTGGACAACAGCAACAATGACCTGAATGGCAGGATATCCCTAAAGGTGCAAGAGTGGCACTTATATCCTGAGGGCAACCGACAGCTGTCTAACGGGGCTTCAGGCACCCTCAATAGGTGAACATTTATTCCTGGTTCTGTAAACCAAGACCACTACTCTGGGAGAGATCTTACTATTGCCATTTCACTAAACCAGTATAATCTCTAACTGTAGTCTAAATACTTCTTCTTACCTTATACCCACAGATAAGTGTTGTGGTAATATTTTATCTGTGCACCCCAATAAAGCTTATCTGAGGATCAGAGGAAAAAGCCAGCCACTACAGTAAACACAGAAGTCAGGCAATGGGAAGACACGGCTTTAATCTTACCATTCAGGAGGCAGAGATCCATCCAGATCTCTGTGAGTTCAAGGCCACACTGGGAAAAGAGCCAGGCATGGTGGCACATGCCTTTAATCCCAGCACTACTTAACCATAGAGGTCTGGAGGGCTGTACAGATAGACAGGAAGTGGCAGAGCTGGGCAGAAGGAGGAAGTGATGTAACTGGACAGAGAGAGGAAGTGAGATGGCAGGGACAGAAAGGCATATAGGCCTCAGTATACAGGAAGTAGGTCTCTCTGGAGGCTGAGGGTTGGTAAGGTGAAGTTGGCTGTGGCTTGTCCTACTGCTCTGATATCTCAGTTTTCACCCCAATATCTGGCTCTGGGTTTTTTATTAATAAGATCATTTAGCTATTTGTCTTACAAAATGTAGTTTTCACCCCAGAAAAACACAATTGTTCAAAATGCAGAGAACAACTGACTGTATGGTGCCCAGCCCCAAATGACATGTGACCCTACATTTACAGCTCAGGTAACACTGTGGAAGAGGGGATGGGGAAACTGCAAGAGCCAGAGGACAAGGATGGGATGTCTGCTGCAAGAGAGTGTCTTCTTCATGTGACAGGGAAGTTGCCCAGTAGCTCTCAACAATACAGTTTCCAAAACAAGTCTAAAAAAGGATACTGGAATTATAAAACTTTACCTCTAGAAGAGCTATAAGCAATTAATGGTTGCTAAGAGAATTCTCTAATGTCAAACACCGTGTTTAGCTAGACAAACCTATGGGGTCAGGACTCAGCAACACCAAAGATCTCTGAAGGCTGTGTTTATAAACACACAACAGCAGGTTGTGTGTGTGTGTGTGTGTGTGTGTGTGTGTGTGTGTGTGTGTATATATATACACACACATAAAATTATAATTAAAAAATAAGAAACTACTAATTTGAGGAGTGGAAAGAATATGGGAGGAAATTAGGGAAGAGATAGAGGGGGAGAATGATATAAACATTTTGCTTAATATAAGATTCTTAAAAATTAAAATTAAAAACTGTTTCCACACATGCCAATAGAGATCAGCTCCAATAAAAGTTTTCCTAACTAGTTTCCACTTAGAAACTTTGCTCAGAATACATGCTTACTTCTTGCTGCCCCCAGGCCTGGAGACAATTCTCATTTATAAAACTTTGACTGCCAGTATCATGAAAGACCTACAATTCTGTTATCATTCCCATATGAAAATCTCTACTCAGCTAGAGAAATACTGAAAAGCTAGGAAATTCTCCAATAAACCAATTAGTAGTTGCAGTTTAAAGTATATTTTTGATTCTTTAGTCCATGGTTTGTAATACCAACAGAAAACACCCTTCTTCAAACACCAGCTTACTTCCTGAGACTGCAGATCCAGCTTTCACATGTATTTATCAAGGTCTGGTTTGGAATCACCTAGGGCTAAACCCAGGCTGGTTAAAATTCAGGTGCCAGGGCCTCTCCCTACATTTAAATGATAGCCCAGAGGCAGGACCCAGGTGCCAGCACAACTAAGTGATGAAGATGACTGTTTCGCAAACTGAAACTCAGAGCCATGCTTCAGAGAAAAAAACATTTCAGTCAAGGAGGAAGTTTGAAGCATCTGCTCAGGAAAAGACACAGATTTATCTTATTGAGTATCTATTCATCTGTTTCCACATCCGAACAAAAACTACTTTTCAAAAGCTACAAATGAATTGTGCATGTCTTCCGGGGCTGCAGGGTGAACTTCTCACCAGCCTCCACACATGTAAGATGCTGCTGAAGCACAGTGTTCTCACAGCCTGTTGAGAAATGCAAACCCCTGAAACTACGTTTACCTACTCATGAAGAAAAAGATTGCCTTAGAAACCCTCAAATGTCCAGTGTTTGTGCGTTACACAAATGATAGGAATTAATGCACGAAGCAAGGTTCTCTCCTGGAGGTAGAATTCAGCTGAGGTGCAGTGTGTCCTATGCTGATGACTCTGGGAGTGATGTCTGTTGCCATCACACACTGTTCATGTCAGCTCAGCTCCACTGAGAACAGCTCGATTTTCATAGCTACTTATACAATTACACTTTTAATGTGACGAATGATGGACAATTGCTGGGTCATATGGCCAAGACAAAGATTTCCCATGATGCCTCTTACTTGTCAATACAAATGACAGTAGAAAATGTGCCCTGGGGGTGCAGGGGAAAAGCCTTCAGATTTTCGATGATGAAAAATGTCAATGAAATGGAAAAAGTAGGGAGAGGATATTATATTATCTGCAATTAATATTCTCATATTTATAGGGAGTCAACCACAATGCATGATTAGGAAACATGAATTTGCTGGTACCTGGTGGCTAACGTGGTACTGTAGTCTTAGGCCAAGCTTACCTCTTCCTTTCATTAAAAAGGATGCTGGACAACCCACCATAAGAAGGTAACACAGTGTGGCAGTCATATTTCCTGACAACACTCCCAAACTACAGGACTTTGGTAGGTAATGTGTTTTACTAGACCACAGAATTGCATGACTAGAAAAACCGCACATGGCAGAAATTCTTCTTAAGGAATATTTTAGTACCGAGAGAGATGATGTTAGCCGTAATATAGCTTTCCTTTTAATTATGTGATCATTTTCTTCTAATCATTCCTTAAAGATTTTCATGTTTAATATTTTAAACCACCTGCAGATTGCTTTTACTCAATACCTTAGGGGCATACTAAGCATAGTTACAAAATTATAAATTCTAACAGACAATCTTCATCCCCACCCTGGCCTGTGATCCACCAAATATGTTATTATTTAGATGTCCAGAATTAGTCAGATACAGGGTTGTAAATGGATGCACTTCCTCTTTGGGGCACCTGGCAATTAGCATAATGGCCTCTGGGGCCCCGCCTCCCAGTGCTGGGTGCCATATATCATGTGTTCATGGGGAAGCAGCTCCTACTCCCCAGAGTACCAAGAACAAAGGAGCTGGCAAGCTGCAAAGGAGAAGCTGCCCAGTCAACAGTGTATTAAAGACATCCATTAGTTGCTTCAATCAGCTAATTAGCTCAACAAATGCAAGACTAAATCATTAAACAAAGTGGCCCTGATTGCATTGCTGGCGTCTGATTTGGTATCACTAACCCAGCAGGAGGAGAACAGGGTTGTTCAACAAAAAACAAAAAGCTGTCCACACTGGGGAACTGGAAAGGGATGGGACTTAATTTTTTATGAAAGTTGAGATTTGCCAGGAAGTTTCACTAACAACAAGAAAAAAAAGTACCAGGAGACCTCTGTGTTTATACTTAGAAATTTAAGTCAATTTAAATATAAAATTGCTCTCTCTTTTTGTCATTATGTGAAAGAAATAAAAAGGGAGTTTTAGCTCTCTGGTGTGCAAATGGTCATTAACTTTTGTTTGACCTTGGGTGTAGGACTAATAATGGATTTATGCACAGGGCATTCTCATTATACTCGTTTTGGTGCATTGCACAAAACACGCTCCCAGGAGCTGCAACGCAGAAGCCATGTCCTAGGTTTTAACTAGAAAACTTGATTCTCCCCTGACAGCCTCTCCCCAGCTTTGTACCCCACCTCTCTGCTCTCACCCCAAGACACTGTTTCTCAGGTTTGACCTATGTGTTTCAAACATGTGCAATCATAACATTGTTCTGAACAACCAGAAAAGAACTTCTCCACAGATCTCCATCCACATTCTGGGGACAGGGGCCACTAGTGTCCAGCTCTCTTCTAATATCCAGTTCTCTACAAGAAGAACAAGCTGACATTTCAAGTAATTTAATTACCTGTGTCTGTTGGGCACTGTAAATGTTACACATCATCACCAAGGTGCTCCGTAGTGCTTGGTTTGTTTGTTTGTTTGTTTGTTTGTTTTAAAGCAGGCTTTCAAAACCCTGCCATCTGGAGCACATACTATTACAGTTATTTACTAGCTTTCTTGCCAAATCAGTTTCACTTACTATCTCAGTGGAAATGACCACACTGAAAGATGTAAAGAAAAGCATCTTGTTTTGCTTTGTAATTTACTTAATTCGTAACAATCCTCGAGGTTAAGGGAGTCTGACTTCCGGTACTTCGAGTCTCCTGCTATTCTGAAGAGATCAGTGCAGAGGGCTATTTTCTTTTAGAGTATGCCATTGAATGGTTATTTATCATTTTGACTTAATAGCTCTAATTACAAAGGACAGTGTCATGGGATTTTTTTAAAAGGCAATTTTCTTTGTATCCCAGTGGGAGGCTTAAAAAAAAAAAAAACGTACGAAGTGTCAGCTGCATGAATTTCCAATTATTGCTGGGCTTTGTCGGTGCTATTATTTTCTTAATTTAAGAGCCTTACATTTTCTAGCATCCTTCAACTTCACACTGCTTTGAGATTCGCTGCTTCAAGCCTCTTAGTGTGATTTCATGACACTAAGAAAAAGAAAGACAAGCTTTCAACCACTGTTCACCTTCCCTGTCCTGGGTAAAGATGAGAATGGATATATTACAAGCCTGGGACAAGAGAACCATCTCTGGAAAAGTTAGAAGAAGGGAGTAGGCACTGGAGAAGGGAAGTCCACAATGAGCACTGTGCCAGGCAAATCCACCAATGGAGAAGACAAGAATGTTATATCAACTATTCTAGGACCAAACGAATACCATGAAAGATTCTCCTGGTTGACAAAGACCATATCCTCAAAACATGTTCAGTGGTTCAATGGTGTTACAAGGCAATTAAGAAAGGCCAGTCCACCCACAGGTTGGATGGATGGGCTCTGGCAAGCACAATTAGAAGGTGCAGAGAAGGGGTTGGGGGGAAGGGAGGGAAGAAGCAAGCCATGGAGAAAAGTCAACTCTGAGAGGACAGAGGTGCAGCCCTGAGAAGAGCTGTGCTGTGGTAGTCTTGGGAAGATTGACATGGTTGAAATATCACTAACAATAGCATAATCTTTTGACTACTTAAAATGCAGCCAACAGATGTCGTATACTTGAAACAGGTTGGAAAGAAGTAAAATTTGCCACGTGGTGGTGATACACTCCTTTAATCCCAGCACTCAGGAGGTATAGGCAGGAGGATCTCTGTGAGTTTGAGGCCATCCTGGTCTACAGAGGGAGGTGAGTTCCAGAATAGGCTCCAAAGCTATACAGCAAAACCCTGTCTGGAAAAAGGAAGGAAGGAAAGAAGGAAGGAAGGAAGGAAGGAAGGAAGGAAGGAAGGAAGGAAGGGAGGGAGGGAGGGAGGGAGGGAGGGAGGGAGGGAGGGGAAGAAGGAAGAAGGAAGAAGGAAGGAAAGAATTATTATTATTATATTATTATTATTATATTATTATTATTATTGTTATTATTATAATTATTATTTATGGAAATGTGAGACAGAAAAGGAGCCCCTCACCCTGGAGTCTGGTTGAAGCCACTCCTCAGCAGCAAGAACATTTTCAGCAAACTTAAAAACTCTTGAAGCCTTTCTCCCTTCTCAGCTGTAAACCTACAATTTTCTAAGAATCTCACCAGTGATCCCATTCACAAGGAGAGCATGTCCTGAATGTCCTGTACATCTCTGGTGGCTCCGGGCTTTATCTCAGCAGATTGCAATCTCATTCAATGCTTCTGTATCTCAATCATCAAATGGGGGAACTTGTACAGGGGAGGGGTAAGGTCCCACAAAACTGGTTGACAATGAAATTCCAGAAAGCTTACAAAATCCTGCACACAGTCACCAGTGGGACACTTGAAAATCTGGTCCTCTTTGAGAGGCCACACCATACTCTTGGATGTGTTCTTAATCTTTTCATGAGTACCTTTGCACTAAAATATCTTTAACAAAATGTGTTCTGAAATTCTCCCTTGCCCCTCTGTGTGTGTGTGTGGAGGGGCGGGGGGGATTCAAAACAGCTTTTCTCTGTGTAACAGCCTTGGCTGTCCTGGAATTAATTTTGTAGACCAGGCTGGCCTGGAACTCACAGAGATCTGCCTGCCTCTGCCTCCTGAGTGCTGGGATTAAAGGTGTGCGCCACCACGTCTGGTCTAGTTCTGAAATTCTTAATTCATCAAGCTACAAATCCCTGTTGGGCCTGAGTCCAGGGCTCTGAAAGATAAGAGAAGCTCTTCTGGCTGCTGGGAGTGACAGCACAGCAGTGTCTCTGGCCTCTCACCGCTTCCATAGCTACTCAAGATTCACTCATTCTTCTTTACATCACTTGGAAGGGAAATGGCTACACAAGAGGACATTAGGATACATTTCTGTCTTAAGACCATTTTTCAACAAAATATTACCACATCATATCAGAAAGACACAAGACACAAGATATAAGATAAAACTTGTTGTAGATAAAACTTTTGTGCTGGCCCTTATCAAAATCTACTCTAAAATCCATTTTGTCACACAGCCTTCTAAATATGAACTCCGTGTTTATAAAAGAATTAGATTAAATATAGTGCAGTATTAAAAGAGGATATTGTCAACAAAACAACACAAATCTCTTTTCCTTGCTATGTAGTGCCTACAGCAGACTCTGACTTTTCTCCTGTCAGACCTCAAGCCCTCACAAAAGCATCCTGCCAGCATGCAACTTTCCCAATCTTACATATACATGTGAGGGGGAAGAAAAACCGATTAAATTGTCCTAAGCCATGTTACTAGTAACCAATGAATGCAGCTAAACAGTAGGCCTGCAAAGCTGAACTTCCACAAAGACTCTGGATGATTAAAACCACTCACACTGCCGAATGGGCTCATCTGGTAAACCTTGTAGCAAATAACAGCAACCAGATTGCCAAAACCCTTGTGAGTCAGAAATACCTATTTAAACTAGAATATAGGACTCAAAGATGCAGAAGATATTCTTTATACACAGGGTTCAAAGATGATTTATAAAATTTTAAAAAAATGAGGCTAGAAGAAACAATTTAACAAATGTAAAATATTGGCTTACAGCTGGGTGGTGGTAGCACACACCTTTAATCCCAGTACATGGGAGGCAGAGGCAGGAGGATCTCTGTGAGGCCAGCCTGGGCTACAGAGTGAGTTCCAGGAAAGGCTCCAAAGCTACACAGAGAAATCCTTCTCAAAACAAAACAAAACAAAACAAAATATTGGCTTCCTTCTCTTGTTTCTGGCCCATTTAAAAATAATGTTGTCTGGAAGCTAAAACAAAACAAAAAAAATATTATGATTCAAAGAAATAATAAAACCTGCATGCCTGCATCCTCACTGGACTGTCCATGATTTGTACAGCTTATGAGTTTCCACTTTATTCTTTTCTAGTCCCAGGAATAAAAATGTTTAACTAGAATCTTTTCACAAATTGCAGCTTTATCCTCATAATACTGAAACTTTCTAGCCAAGAGTGGAAGTTTAGCTGATGTACCAGAGCCCAGGTTGGGAAAACTCTAGGTTGTCTGCAGACGATCTAGCTATGGCACTTCCTTCAGGCCTGGCCCTGACTCTGAGTCCTGAGATCCAGACAGTAAAAGCAGTTAGTCTGCAGTGGGGGCACAGTGCTGACTGCCCAGCCTGCCTGCAGTGGGGGCACAGTGCTGACTGCAGAACTTGCCCATGGACTAAGCAGGCAGAGTGACAGCTAAACTCTGCCAAAGAGGTTTACTAATGTAACCTTTCTGCTTCTTCATAAATAGAAGCCAACCAAACACAGACTTCTAAGGATGAGAACAAACCGGCCCCAGCCACTGAGTCCCTAGAAAATGGAAGAAACTGTTTCCTCAAGACACTAACCAACTAAGGTTAATACCAGAACAAGTGATCCAATGAGGAGAAATGCAAGCAAATCTGCTGATATTGTAAATCTTACAAAGATTACAGTATCTTAACATCACCACAGTAAGCAGTTAGAGGAGAAACCTGCTTAAAGGCAGATCCTAATAGCCTCTTAGAAAATTATAAAATAGATTTTTTTTTTTTTTACTAACTACAGCCTTGAATCATTTATGGAACCTATATTGATTGGCAGTTACTTTTATTTCTGTTTGCATGGTGAGATGCAACTAAAACCTCTTTTCCTACAAATGCTCATTTTAAAAACCTTTTGCAGTTGGATATAAATCTAGCATGGCAACCTGAGTCCTAATTAGTAGTTTTACTGCAAGACATGAGCTACGAGGGTAGTTAGTTACTCCTGTCCAGCCCCAGATGTGCCAACTTTCATTTTCATACTGTTTTTGCATTAGATAAATGCCAGCTTCTCTTCTTTTTCCTTTAACAATAAAAATTCAATGTAACTTGAAAAACCAACAAAAGAACAAGAAGCTCACATAGAAGGCACCAAGCTGCAGCTGCAACTCTAACATCACCTCTTAACTCCACAATAATAACGCTGCCTTCATCAGATGGGCATTGAGTCACTAATATGTTATTTATGAAACAGACAATGATTTAAAAACAGAAAGGAACAATGTATCCTTGCTCTTGCTCACTCTCCTTACAGTGTCTGCCTTACTGTGTCTCTCCATACAGCAGGATGCCTGGTTAGAAGTAGGTAACGAATGAATACCGGCTAGATCCATCTGTTCAAGGAAACAGCCAAACATAGTGACTCATGCCTTTAATCCCAGGAAGTGATGGCAGAAAGCAGAAAGGTATATAAGGCATGAGAACCAGAAACTAGAAGCATTTGGCTGGTTAAGCATTTGGCTAGTTAAGCTAGAAGTAGGTAACGAATGAATACCGGCTAGGCGGTGGTGGCGCACGCCTTTAATCCCAGCACTCAGGAGGCAGAGCCAGGCAGATCTCTGTGAGTTTGAGGCCAGCCTGGTCTACAGAGTGAGTTCCAGGACAGGCACCAAAACTACACAGAGAAACCTTGTCTCAAAAACCAAAACAAACAAAGAAAGAATAAACCAACTGAGATTTCAGCTTTCTGTGCCCTGCCTTTGCTATTTTTCAGCCACTTTTAAGTGTCAACAGGATTCTTGACTGTAACAACGTACAACTGGTTGTTTCTATTCCTGATTGCTTCCCAACCTTGTTGTGGTTGTGGGGACTATAACACAATTAATTTTTCTCTGAAACAAGCTTCTTCATTCATATTAGTTTCCTAATCAGAAGGCATCATATTTAATTAAAGCCAGGAACATAACAGAAACAGCACTGCTCAAGTCTTGTGGATATTATTCACTTTCGTATTACTGAGCCATGACTAATGACATAAAGAGTTACACTGATTGGAACAATAGGGACGAAACAGTCATCATTGACAGATCCTATGTTTTTTCAAAAAGAAACTTGGAATTAATTTCAGTTTAACACTAGGGAAAACATAGAATTCTCACATAAAAAAACATGTCAACCAGAAGAAACAGAAAATATGAAAGTTGGTCAACTGATTTTAAATTTCACATGGAGAGTGGATGGACCAAGAAGAGGCAACACAATATTGAAGGAAAAGAATGAAGTTGGAGGGCTGATCTTTCTGATCTCAAGATTTACTAAGGAGCTATAGTAATCAAGATGGTATGGTACTGAATGAAACCCAAAACAGACCCACATAAATATGGGCAGGAATCTTGGACAATGGAGCAGACGTTCATGAAGGAAAGACTGTCTTCTTAACAAGCAATGCTAAGTCAGTGGGATAGTCACCTGAAAAGTGAATCTTGACCTTATTTATGCCCATCACAAAAAAAGAACTCAAAATGGACTACAACTCTAAAGAGAAAACACAAAATTATAAAACCACCAGCTGGCAACATGGAGAAGATCTAAGGACTTTGGCTTGACAATAATTTCTAGATACAGCACTGAAGGATGATCCATGAGAGAAATAATTGGCAAGGTGGACTTCATTAAAATACAAAACACCATTGAGCAATTGAAAAATCAAGCCCCAGACTGGGAGAAAATATTTGCAAATGACATACTTGATTGTGACTCCTACTAAATCAGACAAAGAACTCAAGTTCAGCAGAGAGGAAAGGAGCAAGCCAATTAGAAAACAGGCTGAAGAGCTGACTGGGCATCATGCTGAAGAAGTTGCACAGGTGTCAACAAGCTCAAGAACAGACAGCAGATTCTCGCCATTGGCAGAGAACTGCAAAGGACAGCAGTGGGAGGACAGGAGGATGGGCAAAGGAAAGGGGGAGAGAACACACAACACAGGAAGGGTCCAATCTAAACCATCAAGGAGCTAGCTTAATGAGGCGCTGGGAACTCTCATTGTGCATGCAGACACTTTAGAAGACCACATGGCACTAAACCTGATCTGATATAGGACCCAGCAAACACATCTTTTAGTGTTCAGCTAAAATGAGTAAAAACTTAAACACAAAACCAGCAGAGATGTCCAAGCGGCATCATTTACAACTTCTAAACTTTGAATGTAACTGAGATAATTTTCAGTTGGCAAATGGATAAACTATGCTAATCCAGACAACAGAGCATTGCTCAGCATTAAAAAAGAAAAATCTGAAATGCATGCTATTAGGCAGAGGAAGCCAGTTAAAAATAGCCACAGACTGTGTAATTCCAACCACCAGGAAAGGCAAAACTCTGCAGCAGACAGTTGAAAGAGGGGAGGGTGCAGTGGTCATGAGGCCAGAGGAAGAGATAATCAGGTGTAGCATACAGGACTTTTTTTTTTTTTTTTAAATAGTACTTTGGATCAAACCCAGAGCATTGTGCATGTAAGGCAAGTGTTCTAACAATGAGCTGTGTCTCCAGTCTAAAGAGTTCTCACTTGTTAGAATGCCTGCAGAGGTCTTAATGAGACTTGACAAATTAAAACCACACTAAAAATAAGGAAAGTACTCACTGCCCCCTCATCCAGAAGCCTTATTATAAAGCTTCAATGCTTAAATCTAAGTGTGTGTGTGTATGTGTGTGTGTGTGTGTGTGTGTGTGTGTGTGTGTGTAAAACTAAACTTCCACCTCACACCACATACAGAAACAAATTTCAGTGGCTTTCTGCCATGCACAAGACAAAACTGTACAACTGCCCAAACCTATTGACCTGTGAATATATGCTTTCATCTTTCTATTATTATCTATACTGGAGGAGGATCACTCAAATGTAGGTTTGGGGACATAGCTCATTTAGTACAAGGCTTTCCTAGCACACACAATGCTCTGGGTTTGTGCTCAACCACCATATAAACTATGCATAGTGCTGCATACCTGTAATTCTGGTAGAATTCAGAAGGTAGAAGCAGAGGATACTAAGTTTAAGGTTATCCTTGGCACACAAGTGAGTTTGGATACATAAGACTCTGTCTCAAAACAACAACAACAACACTGAATGGCTTGCACAAGTTGCACAGTATGTTCAGTTAATCAAAATGATCACTTGAGTTTCTATTATTGACATAAATGTCCCATGCAAATTGATTTTTATATAGCCATGGAAATTTGTCTAATGGAGTACAAAAACTAGAAATACATACATACAAAAGTGCACCAAGGACTTATTCCTTACAAAGATAAAAAAGTTGCCCAGTAAAGTAGAGTTATCTTTTCAACAACTATTAGAAAAGTTTCAGGGGGACAAAATAAAACAAACAAAACAAAAACTGTATCAAAAGCCTCATACATTAAACCAAACCAACCCAGAGAGATCAAAGACTTAAATGCAAAACGTAAAATTATATAACCTTTAGGGAATAACAGACACACAAAGAATTTTAGGATTGAATCCTAAGCAACGTGTTCATAGACTTACGCAAAAATGACCCAGAAAAAAAAAGTATACTCCATTCTTCCTCCTTGTATTTTTTCCTCTCCTCTTCCCCTTCCTCTTCTCCCCCATTTTTAATGGTGTGGGAGTTTTATTTGGCATTTCATAATTTTATAATGCATATGTGTTTTGATCAAACCCACCCAACTCCCCCCCCCCCAGCCCCCATTATCACTTTTCCATCCCCACTTCCTGAATTCTTTTTAAGTCCATGGAGTCCACCTAAAGCTGCCAGCATATCAAGGTCACCACTGGAGCCAGCCCATCAGAGGGTCACATCCTTCAAGCACACTGACACTCGCCCTCTGAAGGAGTTTCTTGAGACAAGGTTTCACTCTGCAGCCCAGGCCTCAACCTCCTAAGTGCTTGGATTATAGACATCTACACCACACCCAGCTTTTAATAAAGTGAATTTATATAAATTAAACACTTTTCTCTCTGAAAGGGTGAAAAAGACTTCAAGAAAACATTTGTCATCAGGTATTAATAAAGGATGACTGTCCAGGCTACATCAAGAACATGAAAACGCAACAACAGCTCGTGGTGCGATCATCCATTTCACTGTGACACTTGGTGGGAAAAAAAGCACAAGAAAGTAAGTTCACTATTGTGATCACTGAGGAGAGAAAAGCAACTTCTCTAATCTACAAAACCTAGCATGAAACCACCATAAACTTAGAAATCATATTTTTAGGCATTTATTCCAGAAAAATAAAATGTTATTTTCACATAAAAATTTGCACTGTACATGAGTGCTTTTAGCAGCTCCATAATAGCCCCCAACCAGAAATGAACCTGAAATCACTGAAAGGTTGAATTCTTAAAATACTGTGGTACACTGTGACAATGGGATACTAGTCAGCAATAGAAGAGAAGGTATCACTGGTGTCCAACCAGCATAAATTTCCAGAAAACCATACCCGTGAAAAGTCAATTCCAAAAGATTCCATATTCTGATTCCATTTCTACAGTATTTTTGACATGATAAATAGAAACGGAGACCAGTTGCTGATACCTGGGGGTTACAGATGAAAACCCAGGAAGTTATGGATGAGGATCATGAGGGAGCCTTGTGAAGACAGAGATGTTGTGTGTCAGTGTCTTCCTCCCGATGGTTCTGCCCCACAGCTTTGCTAAGCATGGCCATTAGAGAGCTTGTGTAAAGAAAGAACACTTGGTGCTGGGGGAGGGGACATGTGTTTTCTTCAGGGATGCAGCCCCAGACAGGCTGCCCACACTCCACAGACCCATGTACACAGCAGTTGCACCACATGGACTAAGCGGTTTTAAAGAAAAAAAGTAAAATGAATACATAAAGTGAGAAGGGAGATGAGGTGGGAGGATCTGGGATGAGCTGGGAATGGGGGCTAGATGTGATCAAAACACACACATGTAGAATAAAAATATTTTTTAAAGTGCTTGGGATATACCCATTGTTTGTTACAAATATGTATAAATACATAATTACCTCAAAATCTATATATTAATATGTAGTAATATTTACCTGTTAGTAGGAAAATTTGTAGAAATATATACAACAGAAAGATTAATACGGATGTTGGTGAGAGGATATGAGATTTTTCAATTTCTTCAAGCATGAATGTATAATAAAATTTCTTTCAATGATCATTCTCTAATAGTAAGAAAAATAAAACAGTCTATTTTTATTATGAAAAAGAAAAGTAATATACACCATTGTACACATTTCACTGAATATTTTACTTCATAAAATCAGAACATAAGAACTATTTCTACCTTTTTTTTCTTCACGTGTGTGTGTGTGTGTGTGTGTGTGTGTGTGTGTGTGTGTGTGTGACATGAACATGTTTGCATGGGAATGTGCACACATGGGTGTACATGTATAGGATAGAGATCAATGTCTGGTGTCCTCTTCAATTGCTCCCCACCTCATTAATTGAGACAGAGTCTCTTGCTGAACCCAGTGAGCTCAGGGATCTATGTGTCTCTGCCTCCCCATGTTGGAATTACAGGCACAAACCACCACATCCAGCTTTTTAAGTGGTTGTTGGGGATCTCAATTTGGGCCTATGTTTGCAAGGTAGGCACTTTACCAACTAAACCATCTCCCCTGCAGACTGTCTCTACTTCCTTACCATTAAAGGAAATGAGGTAAGGGTTGCAGATATAGTTCAATTGATAGAGAGCTTACCTAGCATACATGAAGCCCTGGGGTTGGTATCATTAGCAACACTGTGATTTCAAGGCCAGTTTAGGCTAATGAAACTCTTTACAAACAGGAGAAAGAGAAAGCAATCAATGCACACCCCTCTCCCTTAATCCTGTAGCTAGACCTCCAACCTAGAGTGACAGGAACAAGGTATTGGGGATGATAGAATACTCTGAAAAACTGCTCTCCAGCTTTTATGGCTTTAATCCCACATTTGAAAGGCAGAGGCAAATAGATCTCTGTGAGTTTGAGACCAGCCTGGTATACAAAGAGAGTTCCAGGACAGCCAGGACTATATAGTAAGATTGTGTTCGGACAAACAACAACAACAACAACAACAAAACACTTTCCAGAAAAGCTGTGAACTTAGGTCCCCATTCTTATGTGAGTGAGGGATCACTTTTGGACCTAAAAAACTGCAAAGTTGTGTTCAGATTACAACCTCCACAGATCTAGGAAGGAAGGCAGCCTAACCTCTGGAGATAGTGAGGTGCAACACACCTACCTTCATACAAGCCTTCCTTATGTGCATACACAGCTTCTGCTTCATGTTCCATACATCTACCTCCCTCTACCTTGCTCACTCACTCCAGTCCCTCTTGCATCTTTGCTGTCCCTAGAACACAGCTGGCACACATCAGCCCACAAGCTCAGCCTCCTCTGTACTTTCTTGCTCTTTCTCTAGCAATGGTCACTCTATGTTTACCTTCTCAAACTTACATTGAAACTTTAAAAGATCAAATTCCACACTCAAAGATGAACACCTGCCACAACTCACACAGACTTCAAGTTTGGCTTCTTTACTCCCAATGGAGTTAAGATCAAAGCAGTCACTTGATTTCTGACCTCTGTTACAATCATTAAACTGTGTCCTTTCTCTAGCTTAGCTTCCTCCTCTGCAAATATCCACTGTCTAATGCTGTTCCCCAGAGCTCAGCTCACACACACCCCATGATGCTCTTTGCAGCCTTCTCTCTAACACCTTCATAACATCTGATCTCTGTGTCTTTAAAACACAAAGCCACTAAAGTTACATGAATATAATAAATGCACATGCACTAAAATGTGTTTGATTCAAAAAGTAAATAAGAAGTAAGCAAAGCTTAAGTGTCTCTATAAAAAGAAATACATACAGGTTTGGTTACTGCAAACACACTTCATCTCTGATTATTCCTCAAGTTTATGCCCTTTGTCATCATCTTTCTGGCTGAAAAATCATCTTCTAGTGCACCATATCCAAGTCACATCTTTGCTGAGTTCCAGTGCATTCAGCACTGACCTCCACCCTCTGAACATGAGAGACAGCATGAGATGCCGCCTCTGACATCCCCCCTCTCTAAATGTGGTGGTTTGAAAGAAAAAGGCCCCTAAAAGGAGTGGTACTATTGGGAGGTGCTGGAGTAGGTGTGGAGGCAGGCTCTGAGGTCTCCTATCTGCTCAAGCCATAGCCAGTAAGAAAGTCCACTTCCTGTTGCCTTTGGATCAAGATGTAGAATTCCCCAGCACCATGTCTGCTTGCACACAGCCATACTCCCAGCTGCCATGCTTCCGCCATGATGATAATGGACTAAACCTCTGAAACTGTAAGCCACCACCACAATTAAATGTTTTCCTTAGAACAGCTGCCATGGTCATGGTGTCTCTTCACAGCAACAGAAACCCTAAGACACTAAGCAAGCATTTCCCCACTTCACTGAGCTTCCATTTCATACTAGATTTTAGCAGAAAACGTTTTTTTGTTCTCCAACACATATTTGGAAGCCTCCTTTTGCTTTTTGCATATTGTTTCTATAGATTATAGCTTACAAATATGAGGACACATCTACATAATCAGTCCTGAGCAAAATGTTTGCTATGAAATATCATTGAATAAATAATTTTTAGACAAGTTATTTTGAAATTTAAAAAAATGTTTTAAGTACACTAAGAAGCGGGCAGATCTCTGTGAGTCTGAGACCAGCCTAGTCTACAGAGGGAGTTCCAGGGAACTCAGGGCTATATAGTCAGAGCTTTCTTAAACGCATTATAGCATGATGGCATTTGTTGTTCTCTGTTATTATATTACATAATGTAATGTAATTTAATTGTTTCACAATGAACTGTGATCTCTTTCCTGGTTTCAGTGGACTATAAACATTTTTAGTTTTCCCTCAAAATTGGAAGTAAGTTAGGGGAGAGGAGTAAAATGTTACCTTGAAGTGCTTTCCATAACACCTATGCTATTTAGACTGGACTATAAATGCTTCAAGACATGGCGAGGTTTTTCTACATTTTATAGCAAGCAGCCTGAAACACCCTGAGTGCACACTGCCAGGTGATGTGTGAAATACACCCAAAGGGTTACAATCTCCCTCCAGCCCATGAGAGATTACTCACCAGACTTTCTTGCTTTCAATGCAATAACAGCCGCTAGCTCTCTCTGCACCTAAGAAAATATTAGGGAAAGAAATCATATTAGAGTAAGAAAAATGGAGCCACCAAGGCGGCACTTTGTAGCTAAGAAGCCCACATTTGTGGCTCCTGTAGGAGACTTAAGCCTGCCGCCATCACTACCTTCTTTTCTTTCTTTAGAATGTGAGAAAAACTGTGGCAGCATTTCAGACCAAACATCTGGAAGAAATCATACTGACTTACTTTTTTAAAGATAGTGATTTTTATTTAACTTTTTATTTAATTTTTTTTAAAGGCTGTTTGTCAAAGGTGCACTCTGTGAAGTATATATGCCATTGTGAGTCCGTTAAAAATAACTGCAGGTAGCCCTCAGAAACCACACAGATGTGAACTGAGTATTCTGACAGCTAGTTAAATAGAACATATTCCCGAGGATGCTGGCTGACATTAGGAATTCTAGAAGCACTAGAATTCT
This sequence comes from Onychomys torridus, assembly GCF_903995425.1. Classification (NCBI taxonomy): domain Eukaryota; kingdom Metazoa; phylum Chordata; class Mammalia; order Rodentia; family Cricetidae; genus Onychomys; species Onychomys torridus. The sequence continues at coordinate 82,569,078 of NC_050456.1, read as the reverse complement.
AAATGGGTGGTCCTGCATTAATAGACCTCTGCTCTGAAACAATGAACTCTTGCTGAAGGCTGAGCAAGTGACAGGAGCCACTTTGGATAATATGCAAGGTAAAAGCAAGTGGCACTGGGTGATAGGGCACGCAGAGTGAGAATACACAACACTGTTAAAATCCCGAGTCCTTAACCAGGTTTATCTTCCAAAATTTCAGCACAGATATGCTGATGACCTACCCAGTGTGAATGTGTAAATCCATCCTCTAAAACAGTACACAATGAACATTTGCAAATAAAGCTGTTTGGACAAAAGGGTGTCCTGCATGCTACACAGCAGCTCCTAATGCCACTGAGACAAATGAGGAGGTGATGGAGAAGTGGGAAAGATGGAAGGGAAAAGTGCTTTTGGTTTGTTTGTTTGCTTTTTTGTTGTTGTTTTTTGTTCGTTTGCTTTTGAGGTTTGTTTTTGTTTTTAATCAATATTCTTACTTGTAATTTTTTGTGTTTTATTTTTATTATTTCTTTTTAAGTTTTTCTTGGTGAGGGGACACTACAAAGTGCAGATATGGAGGGGCTGGGAAATGAGTGGAACTGGGTGCATGATGTTCCCAAAGAATCAAGAAAAATTATGTTAAAAATTGTTAAAGAGAAACATAAAAGACAGAAAGTCTAAGTATACTTCTTATCAAGATAATATAAACACAGTCTTGAAAAAATCCATGCTTGGTAGCAATTAAAAAAAAAAACATAGTGAGTGAGTTCTTTTCTCATCAAGGAACAACTTCTTGTGTGTGTGTGTGTGTGTGTGTGTGTGTGTGTGTGTGTGTGTGTGTGTGTGTGTGTGTGTGTGTGTAGCTGAATATATTATGGTAATGATACTTTAAAGGGGAAACATGGGAGTTCAAGGTTAAATTGCAGATTTGCCATTCAAATTAATTTAATTTATATTCATTTACTGGAAGGCAAGAGTGCTAATGTGTTAGACCCTGAGACTCCACCCAGGACTACTTCCCAGGAATAGGCTTCCTGAGGAAGGAAGCTTGCTCAGCTGTTTTTACTGACATACTTTCCCTATGGGTTGGCACAAATGTCATTTGAAAGTGCACACTCCGATTTAGCTGATTCTTCAATGCCTGAGACTCTCCTGACAATTACACAATAGTAAGTAGGCAATCGGTCTCTTTCTCTCCAACCTTGGGAGTTTGGAGTCTGAAAATGTTCATGAATAGGTGGGTGATTTATGGGGGAAAGAATGAGGTGGGGTGGGTACAAAAGCATCTCCTGAATCCTGAGACTTAGGGAGTAAGAAAAGTCACCTGAGGGAGGAAAAGGAACACTCAAAGAAAAGGCATCTCCTGCCAGAAGCTATGCTAGCAGGAATCTTCTTGTTTTTTTCAAGATAGGATTTTTCCATGTAGCCCTGGCTGTCCTGGAACTTACTCTGTATACCAGGCTGGACTGTAACTTAGAGATCCACCTGTCTCTGCCTTCTGAGTGCTGGAATTAAAGGTGCACCACCCTACCCAGCTAAGGAGTCTTAAGAATGTAGTGAAAGGACTTAATCTCCTTGCAAATCATTAAGTTTATATTCAAAGAAAATGAGCAACTGTATCCTGCTAATACATATGTGATACCTATCCAAACATACAAAACACCCAAACACATAATACAAAAATAACAAATCCTAAAAAAAAAAAAAAAATCTTAACCTAGTATAGACTTAAAGAATTTGAGGAAAAGATATAAATATAACTCTTTAATTAAGGTATTTTCAGACATAAATTGTGTTGTTTTTCTGTTGACTTAGGAGTTGAACCTGAACCTATTGATACTTTAGCATCTGTGGCCCCGCAGTCAACACCCATTGCTAAGGCCGCGGCCTAGTGGGATTTCTGGCCCTGCAGGCACTGGCTCTATTGTTATTGCCAAATGTATTTTTTAACTAAGTCTCTATTGTTTTATTTACCAATAAATACTCAGGGGTCAGATGTTGAGGTGAAAACCTGCTAGCTCAGAGAGGCCAAGCAACAACCAGCTGACCTTTCTTTTTGGCCAAAGACCCAGCAAGAAAACATCTCTCCAGCTATCTCAAACCAAAAGACTGTAAAATTCCAAGCCCCTCCCTACTTCTTCCTGTGTGTGTATCCATATTCCTGGCTCCTCCACACAATCTATGGCTAATTCCTGTCAACTAGTTACTGGCTCCATTCCCAATCCAGGGCTGATTTTATTAAAATAGTCTTGGGGATTCACAATGTGTTCAAATATCACGCAACAAAATTGGGCTTGGATGGTGGTAGCACTTTTCCTCTATGAAGGATCACTCATGAGGCTAACTGGCATTTTTTTTTCTTTCAATTTCTCACAGGCTAATGTTCCTGTTTCCAAGTGCATTATTCTATTCTTAAGAGGTAATATGGTATTGTTCTGACACATAGATAATCTTGCCGTTGCCACTTAGTGTAGCTAACAATTAGAAACTAAGAAAAGTTGCATATCTGTCTAGACACTATTGTTTTCCACCCCACCAGTTTATTTAACCAAGAATTATTTCCCCACCAGTTACTGTCATCATATCAAAGAGGAGCTCATGTATGCTGAGGTGATAAAATAAATATGCTTACACATCCGTTGCAGCACAATTAGGGACATTTAAGAATCTCTTTCGTAGACTATTTACTTGAATATAAACAAATAATTCTTCATTGTGCTATGACTGAGACAACAGCTGGCCATTCAAACATGAATATACAGAGAAATGGCCTGAAAGTACCAAAATAAACCAGTGGGATTTAAAGACCTATTACTTAAGTCTTCTGTGCACTTACAACTTTGACAGAGGTTCAAACTATAAAGATATGATAATTTTAGAATTACTAAGAAATGACAATAATATTTTCAGGAATATGACAAGAGAAACAAAGGAGTAAAATGTAGATTTAAACAAAAACTATCACTCCAGAAAGATCAACATATAATTTATTTGATTTGGGTACCCTTTGTTCAAGAAATGGAAAGTACCATGGGAGCCTTGGAGCCAAACTTGGTGGACACCAACATTCTCATTTATTTTGTCCTCCCTGTAAAATGTGACATTGTTAGACATTCTTTCTTTCTAATAGTTGGGATTCCATGCTGTCATGTTTCTGGGCTTCCCTCTGCTCATTCACTCACATTGTTTCAATTTTATCTGCAACAGATAGAGCTCTTCTGAACCCTAGCGTTCCATATCCTCCCATCGTACAGACTAGAACCCTTTAGTAGCTTACACTTAACATTTCCAAAGGTGAAATCACTTTTGTAGCATTTTCATTCTCTCTATCCCATAATTCCACAAGTGAATGACACTACCACAAACACAGTCTCAGGGAGGCAGAAGGCATCCCTGAATTAGCCAATTTACTACTTTCTCCAACTCAACCAGTCTTGCTAATTATTTTGCTTCATCTTATCCTGTTCTCTACTGTGTAGACTAACCATTCTAAGATATCAGTTTTACTGTCTCTTGAGAAAACTCTTCACTTTCCCAAGAGTCTATGGCACAGTCTACTCTCATACTGCATCCATCCTATTCTTGTGTTATTGTCTTCAATAGCTTTATCCCCGTCCTTTCAAAATTCATTCTCAAATAAATAAGTAAATAAATGAATATCCACACTCCCCTTAGTAAAATATAGTGCTGCAGTTATCTGAATGGATCATTTTCTTTCTTTCTTCTGGGACTCTCCTCATCCTGTTCAGTGTGGAATACCTCTATGCCTCCCTATCTTAGTTAGGGTTTCTATTGCTGTGAAGAGACACCATGACCACAGCAACTCTTATAAAAGGAAAACATTTAAATTGGGGTGGCTCACTTGTGGTGCAGAGGTTCACTCCTTTATCATCATGATGGGACACAGTAGCATGTAGGCAGACATGGTGCTGGAGAAGTAGCTGAGAGTCCTACATTGTACTCAGACTTTCTTTTCCCCTGTCAGCCCCAAATAATGACACAGTATCTTATTAATTATGAAAGCTTGGCCATTAGCTTAGGCTTATCCCACTAGCTCTCATAACTTAAAATAACCCATATTTTCTTTAATCTGCATTCTACCCTGTGGCTTTTACCTTTCTCCTATTCCATGTGTCTGACTTGTTCCATCATTTGATGGTGTCTCCTCACATGCCTAGATTTATCCTGAGTTCCTCTTTTTCCAGGAAGTCCTGCCTAGCTTTCCTGCCTGGCTACTGGCCATTCAGCTTTTTATTACATCAGTCACAGCAACACATCTCACCGTGTACAAATATCTAACAACACTACATCTTCCAGGCAACAGGAGGTGGACTGAGTATCACACTGACCAAAGCTTGAACATATATGAGATCTCAAAGCCCACCTTCACAGTGACACACTTCCTCCAACAAATGCATACCTACTCCAATAAAGCCACATCACCTAATAGTGCCACTCCCTTTTGTGGCCATTTTCTTTCAAACCACCACATTCCACTCTCTGGCCCCCAACGTTTGTAGCCATATCATAATGCAAAAATGCATTCAGTCCAACTTCAAAAGTCTCCATAGACTATAACAGTCTCAAACTTGTTTCAAAGCCCAAAGTCTCTTCTGAGACTCATGGCACTCTCTTAACTATAATCTCCTGTAAAATAAATAAAAGAACAGATCACATACCTCTAACATATAATGGTACAGGATACATATTATCATTCCATAACATAGGGAAAGGAACATGGTGAAGAAATACTGGACCAAAGCAAGACTGAAAACCAGCTGGGCAAACTCCAAATTCTGCATCTCCATGTCTAATGTCAAAATGCTTTTCAGATCTCCAAGTCCTTTCAGCTTTGTTGACTATAGCACACTTCTCTAACATGGACTGGTTCCATCCCTGTTAGCAATTTTCCTCAGCAGGTATCCCACAGCTCTGGCATCTCTAACACCTCAAGGTCTCCAAGGCAATCCAGGCTTCACCTTCACAGCTTAATGATTTGGCCTCTCTGGGTCTCCATTCAGGGACACCTCTGACACATGCCTGGCCTCAGCAGATTTCCTTAGCCGAGAGGGAAAGTTAGATAGCCCCTTTCTTCTATCCTTAACTCCAGAACCACATGGCCTAAGCTGCCAAGTTTTGCTGCTTGCTGGGGCTATAATATAGCCCTCTTGTTTAATTACATTTTTTACCAGATTTCTGTTTTCCTCCACTGCCTAAGCTTGGCTGTTGTTGAATTTGGTCTGTAGACCAAGCTGGCCTCAAACTCAGAGATCTGACAGCCTCTGCCTCTTGAGTGCTAGGATTAAAGGCATGTACCACCACACCCAGCTCTTTAATTCCTTTTTACAAGGTGGAAACTTAGGTAGGTGGCATCTTGCCCTGAGGTTACCATTCCCTTTATTCCATTTCTTAATCCATTTATCTCCTTAAAACAGGATTTAGCTGTATTATACTTCCTATTGCCCCTTTTCTAAATCTGTTCATTTTGTATTTTTATTTGCTCAGCTTGCTCCTTTTCATTATAAATCTTCATCAGAGTTAACACTAATAAACATAGGACTGAGTCTATACTAGGCTGTTTTGAGATTTCCTCAGCAAATGGAATTAATCCAAAACTCTCACTTTAGCCTCAGGCAGACTTTTCAGATAAGGGCCAAAAGCAGCCACTTTCTTCCCCACAATCTCACAGGATTTGTCTCTAGGCCACATACTAATATTTTTCTCCTCTGAAACCTTTTGATCCCCAGAGTTAAAATCATTCTCAATACCACTGTCTTCTATGCTCATACTAGTATATCCCATTAAGCAGTGCTGAAAGTATTCCACTGTTTTCCTAACCCAAAGTACCAAAATTCAAATTCATCCAAAGAAAAAAATGGTCAGGCCTATCAAAACAACACCCCAGTCCCTACTTTAGTTAGGGTTTCTATTGCTGTGAAGAGACATCATGACCACAGCAATTCTTATAAAGGAAAACATTTGATTGGGGTGGCTCACTTACAGCTCAGAGATTCCATTATTATCATGGTAGAATAAGGCAGTGTGCAGGCAGACATGGTACTGGAGAAGTACCTGAGAGTCTCACACCTTGAAGGCAACAGGAAGTGGGCTGAGTATCACACTGAGTGAAGCTTGAACATATATGAGTTCCCAAAGCCTGCCTCCACAGTGACACACTTCCTTTAACAAGGGTCTATCTACTCCAATACAGCCATACCTCCTAACAGTTTCACTCCCTTTGGGGGTAATTTTCTTTCACACTGCCACACTTCCACTTTTGTGAGACTGTCACTTATGTATCCTCATCATGTGTAAGGATGTACCAACCATCTCTCCCAGCTGAGTAAGGTCCTATGGCACTCCAATAGCATTCTGCCCCTGTTTTAGCATCACTTTGCATCCATTAGTGAGACCCCATCTTTAGCTGGCAGTCTCCAGCACTGTTACAGACCAATAGACTACTGCAATGGACTCTTTTGTCATCGGTCTGGCTCTGGCTCCCGGTACAGTTCCCAGACATATGTTTTTAACTTAAAAAAACAAAAAACAAAAACAAAAAAAACAAATGAAGAGATAGATGCTTGTGAAAAGATATAAGGGGAACACATGATCATAAAAGGTGGAGGGTGACACTTGGGTCAACAGGTAGAAGTTGGAAAAAGGCATGTTTTAGCTCCATCTGTCAATTTTCAGAAGGCCAGAGCTGTTTATGGTAAAGATAGTCACAGTGAGGTTTGGGAGGTGACTCTTCATACAGGAAGACAACAGGAAGACTCCAGGACCAGGAGATTTGCTTTATGAATAGCTCCCCATCACCCCACATGCGGGTGTTTATGTCATCTGGAAGGGCGGCGGCATCTGCGCTCTACATGTGAAAAGCTGGAGATGTAAGAACAAATAAGCTACTGAACAAACACAAAACATAACTGCCAGAAGCCAAATATTTATAAAGAAATTGAAAACTTTTTGGTCCAACGAGCAGAAGACAGCCACAAATGTTTGAAAGAAATTTTAAAGTAAATAAATGATAATATCTTTTTAAAAAAATATTTCAAAACCATGGTTTAGCTATACCTTTTATTCCATACCATGTATCAGTCCTTGTGTAGAAAAATGTCTTTTCTCCATTATTATACTCTTTGGAGATAAGGCTATGGTATGTAGAAACAACAGAACTAACTAACTACACCATCAGACAAAGTTATCTCACTCAGCTAAAGACTGGCTCCTTGCTGGGATTTTACATTTAAAAAAAAAAAAAAACCTCATATTAAGATAAAACCTGATCAACTAAGGCCCTTCCCAACTAAAAAATTCATTAGCAACAAGGGCCTCCTGAAGGAACAAGAGACAGAAATCAGGCTGCAAAAATCTACAGCGAAAGTAGAAAGCCCTCAGTTATTTCATGCGGCCTCAAGAGCAGCTGCAGGACTGCAGGCAGCAGAGTGGCATCATCGCCATCTATTTCATGGAATTGCTTTGAGACTAAATGAGCTCATGTGTGAAAAGCATCAGGAACAGTGCCTGATTTGGAGTGTCATTCAGCTGTTAGCTGTCAGCGGCATCATTGCATCATAATTAAGACCTTTGAGCTGAAGTGTTTAAGCCCCTTCTTCCAGCCTATGCTGTGCAGCCCTGACCAATGACCAGTGCTTCCGCTGTTAAATTCCGCCCACCTGGCCCACCCCCAGTGCAATAGCAGCAAAGGCTAAAATGATATATGAAGACGTAATGAACTGTATTGTTTATATTCCCACAGTTTAACTCAAAAATAAAGTTTTAGATACTGCAGAAGTTTGAAGCTTTCACATATGCATGCAGGACATACTTGAATTATAGAAATCCAATTTGCAACTTCAGAGGTATCCATCACCTTAATGACCTGTGGCCTGGAAGCTGTGGCAGTCATGGGGGACGGCTGTATTATGAACCAGGGGATTGTGAGGCACGCATTCCACAAGGAATGTGGAATAAGTTTCTGTCTCTGACACAGTAAATCACTGATTTGATGGCTGAAAATGACACCCACATATAATCTCATTTTGCTGTGAGTCGAAAGTCCAGGTATGGCTCAACCAGGTCCTCTACTTAAGAGTCTCCAAGGTATCCCCAGGGCTATACTTCATATTAAAGCCTCAAAGGGGAGAATGTGTTCCTAAACTCAGAGATGTGGGCAGAATCCAATTCCCAAATCTACAGGATAGGGGGTCCTGCTTCCTTACAGATTATAGCTGAATTCAGTTCTTGCACCTATAGGATGGGCTTCTGCTTCCTGACAGACTTCCTGAAAGCTGCCCCTTCCTCCTAGAAGCCTACTACTGGCCTCTGTACATGGACTCCTACATTTCAATGACAGCAGTGACAAACTGTTCTTCCCAGGCTTCCAGTTTCTCTCCCTTTCTCTTCTGACAGTTCTTTCTAGCTTCCACAGGACAAGTTCCCTGCTTTAAAGACTTCTATGATTACACTGGCTCTGTGCAGCAAGTTTGCAGCCTTAATGATATCTATGAAGTACCTTCAGCCACGTTCAGGGCATTCAGACTTGGGGGACCAATTTATCATCAGAGAAAACAGAGGTATCCAAAGTCCCCCTGAATAGATCACCTGACTCCTTCCAGGGCTTCCGAGCAACCTGCCATAGAGTCCAGGTTTGAAACATGACTTTCCTGCTCTATAGTCTTTTACCAAATCACACCGAATTCATCACTTTACACATTCTCTCTCTCTACCTTCCATCCCAACCTCATGTTATTGCCTTTATTTCCACCCACTGAAGTTGTCTCCTATAAACATTCTTTTCTTCCCTTTATCCAAATAAAACATGGCATTCCATTTCATGCAAGGAATTAGCTTTAACGATCAAGACATGTTCTTTTGCATTTTTTTAAAAGACAGGCTCTCACTCTGTACCCAGATTGGCCTTGAAGATGATCTGAAAAGTATTACATTTTATATTTATGTTATTTTGAAAAGATAACTTTTCAGTATTTTTGTTGGGCTGTTTACTCTTAGTAATAGATGCTTAATTACAAATTTGGAAGCTGTAGAACAGTAGAAGAGAGAAAAACACCCCAAGAGTGTCTTGACAGCTTATCCTAAATGAACTCACAGGATTGGACATGATACTGATTACCAGGTGCAACTTATAAAAAGCCAATGCCATGTCTATTGCCAAAGGTAGTGCATGCTTGTTTCTGGATTTTAAGAAAGGATTGGTAACCGTCACAGAATTGTCCACTAGAAGATCACCTGCTTAGTTCCATATTGAGAGGTTTGGGTCCCTACAGAGTACAGAATATAAAACAATAAGACAACAAATGGCACACTTCTGTTGTACCTCTTATGTACCAGGGCACTGTTCCAATAGCCATGAACTTGATTTACCTTCATATTACTTGAATTATGGTAACTGTACAGATGAGCTCTTGGAAATGTTCTGTAACTCGTATGAAGATGCTTTAGAACATCATCAGCTGAATTCATACAGTGCATTATCCCTCTTACACGTTTCTGTCATACCTGTTGGAACACTGTTCATGAATGAAGCTGTCTCAGGAAATTTCTGAGAGCTTGTAAGAAAACTCCAAGTAAAAGCGTCTTGCAACTTCTGTTCCTCCATAATATGGATTTGTTCTGGAACATGCTTCCGTGCCCCTCCCTGGTGTTGTAAATAGGATCTGGTCTGCTTCCGATCACACACTGGTGCTTACTCTTGTTATTAAAAAATGTATTCAAGCATGGGCTGTTCCCATGACTGTATACAGCCTAAACTCATGTGAACTTTCCTCCTTAGACCTTGCTTAACTCTCACAATACCTATAGAATATGAACTGCTTGATGCTCTGAATAAAGTTGGCTATTGCATAAGACTTTAGTCTACCTCATTTTTAGGCTCCACTCTCCAAGGTTTAAGCTGCCAACCAGAGTAGTAACAACACCCAACTTTTCCTGGCCTCTCCAGACATGTTTTGTTTGTTTGTTTTGGGTTTTTTGTTTTGTTTTGTTTTTGAGACAAGGTTTCACTGTGTAGTCCTGGTTTTCCTGGAACTCAGTCTATAGATTAAGCTGGCCTTGAACTCAGAGATCTGTCTGCCTGCCTCTGCCTCGGGAATGCTGAAATTAAAGGCGTGTGCCATCACAGCTAGATTCAGACACTTCTATAAATTATCAACTGAAACAAGCTAGTAACATAATTTCCAAGGGATTCTTTAGTGTTAATAAGCACAGACCCTAGTAATTGTTTTTCTGAAGGTTTTATGATAACTTCCTCATCCCTGCTCCCCCATCTCTTCCTCTACCTCATTTGGTGTGGGGGGGGGGGGGGGGGGGAGTTGGCAAACCTAAAGCCTCAGTCTTATGGAGGAATTTTTTCAATTTATGTTCCTCTTTTCAGATGTCTCTAACTTGTATCAAGTGGACATAAAACTAGCCAGCACAATACGTAAAAAAAAGAAGATTATTTCTCAGGGTTTCTTCCTTTCTTTGTCTTGAAGAGACCAACCATGATGTTTCTAAGAAACAAATAGTTCCACTAAACAGAAGCATGAACTTTAACTACTAAGGCACACTGCTGTAGCTGAAGTTTTCCTGTGTCCCACCTGGCTCATGGTCAGGACAGATCTCTCTCACCCGCCAGTCCTGCAGCCACTTAGCCCCAAGTAAACCATGTGGAGACATGGTGCAGACTGGTTCAGTTGATTGAAATTAGTTTAATGAAAGCAAGATGGCTAACAAGGTCTCCTGGGTTAATTTAAGAGCTTGATTCTCTTCCTTTTCTAATCCATCTAACAGATAAAGCTTCTTACACACATTGCAATCCTCTCAGGAGATTTAGTACCTATTTTTGCCTAGGTAGAATCGCCAGTTCACTCTGCCTATGTTAAATATAGGATGCTTTCCACTACCTATGCATAGCACACCCTGCTTGTTCCTTAAACATAACAAACACCGCTGAGCTTTTATGCTCTTGCTGTTATTTCTAAAACAGTGCTGTTCTCTCTGTCACTCACCCCTGTCCCTCATATCCGGTGTTCATCTAATACCCCTCCCATTTAAAATCCCTAAATGACCACCCTGATTTGTTCCCAGTGACGTCCACAGACTCTGCATTCATCACAGACTCCTCACAGGTGGTAAGGGTCTGTCAACACATATGCCAAGCTACACACAATAGACTCAGGATACCTGATAAACCATCTGAATTAACTTCTAAACTGTGCAGCTACAGCTACCAATATTAATAATTTTACTAGGTTAAAAATGAAAGTACTATTTAAAATTCCTCAAGAGGCCTCATTGTGTCAAACCTTAAAAATTCCATAATGGAGTCCCAAACCCCACCTATTAGATCATTCAGTAAATGGTGATCTAAGTGTGAATAATGAGGAAAACCTACCATTGCAGCCTCCCATTTACTTTAAATACTTATTTATTTAGTGCAGTTATGTAACTACACAGAACATAGTTCACCTCAAACTTAAGATCCTCCTTCCTTAGCCTCCGGGTGCTAGGATTACAGGCGAGTACCACCACTCCCAGCTTCGTGTCTTGTTAATTCATTGTGTGATTAACACTGTCTATCTCAAACATGCTCCTGTGATAGCATGTCCTGCAAGGTGAGGCTGAACTGCAACAGCACATAGAAAGCACCAGCTGGATCTTTGTACAAGCAACGAGTACAGCGATGCCGGCCATTCTTGCCTCTCACCAGTTTCTCATTTGGCTTTTCACAAATCAACAGCAAACTAATAGATTACCATCAGCAAACAAGTTCTCCAAAAGATTTCCTAAGGTGCTGGACATGCTGGTCAGTGGCAGAGTGGTTGCCCACCATGGACAAGTTCCCAATACTGGGGTGGAGGTGGGGGAGAATTTTCCAAGTAAAGAGTCCTCTTGGTGTTGTTTGTAACAGCTCAAGACTGAAAAATAACCACAATGTTCAACGGAGAAGAAAATGATAAATTTGTGGACTATGAAATCACAGAATCAGTGTAAGTGTTGCAGGTAATGCTTTTATCCATGGAAACATATTTAGCAGAAAGCACATATCGCAGCTGGGTGTGGTGATGCCTGTCTGTAATTCTACCACTTGGAAGATGGAGCAGGAAGACTGTGAGCTCGAGGTCCACCTCAGCCACCTCAGTGAGTTTAAGGCCAGTCTGGGCTACAGTAGACACTGTCTCAGAACAAATACAAAACCAACAACGACAAATCCCAATACAGACTGAAAACTGAAATGGTTGGCTTCTTGATTAAGAAATATGCACGTAAGAAAAAAAACAGTAAATTATAAATACTTCAGTATTCATAGTAGGTTATTTTTGAGCACTTTTCTATAAGCTTTTTCTTTCTTTTTTTTTTTTTTTTTTTTTAGTTATGAGACCATAATGTACAAGTGAAATAATCGAAGTACTGGTAATGAAAATGAAACTGTAGAGGAGAGGTAATCCATGGTGTGGTAGCTATTAGATTTACACTCAGTTTGGCATTCACAAACATAGAAAAGAACTTCCATTATTTCTACCAAAAATACACATGGGATATCACTGTTTCTTAATTTGTGCAGAAATATAAGATTTAAAATTTAGCTTAGTTCATCATCACCAAAAGGAACCTACATAATTCTTACTTTTTCATGTCTCCTGGCCCTCCTCCATGTATGGACACAGTCTGCAGTGCTGTGACTCTGACTTATGTATGCAAAATTCCATTTTGTGTACACAACTATAAAAGTCCTATTTAAACCAATGTACAGAGAAGCAGCCCACTATAATATGTGTGGTTGGGGCTGAAGAGATAGCGCAGAGGTTAAGAACAATGGCTGTTCTTCCAGAGGTTCTGAGTTCAATTCCCAGCACCCGCATGGTGGCTCACAACCATCTACAATGGGATCAAATGCCCTCTTCTGGTTCACAGGCATATATGCAGGCAGAACACTGTATAAATAAATAAAACTTTAAAAAAAAAAATGTATGGTCCTCATTTGATTTCCCGACTTCTCCAGAGAGGACCAAACAGGAAGCACACTTCACAAACCCATTGTGATCAATGCCCAAACTGAGAGCTCAATGATGTATTTCTGTGGTGATATTTTGTTTGTGATCTAACAAATGAAGCTTGCCTGAAGATCAGAGTGCGGAGCTAAGCCACTATTTAACCATAGAGACCAGGCAGTGGTCCCAGCATTCAAGAGGCAGAGGCAGATGGAACTCTGTGAGTTCAAGGCCACCCAGGGCCTTGATCCAGTCTAATAGAAAAACAGAGCCAGGCAGTGGTAGCACACATGCCTTTAATCCCAGCACTAGGGAGGTTGAGACAGGAAGTGATACAACTGGGTGGAGAAAGGAATATAAGGCAGGAGGAGACAGAAACCTCTTTCAGGCTGAGGATTCAGAAGAGGTAATGGCTGGCTGCTCTGCTTCTCTGATCTTTCAGCTTTCATCCTGATATCTGACTCCAGGTTTTTATTAAGACCAATTAAGATTCATGCTACATATTTCTGTTCTTGTGGATTAATAACGTCTGCATGTTCTATGTGCACTCTTATTAAAGTGATAATCCTCATTTTGGACCAACCCTCACAATACTATAATACATACACATGTAAACACACATACAACCTTCTTTGATGCCCAAGAGATCTACTCATTACTAAGGATTGGTCACATGATTCTGGACAGATTACAACCACATATTTATAACCACTACTCTTTTTTTTTTTCTTAATTGTCTTTTGAGGTAATCTTGCACAGCCTAGACGTGCCTCAAAGTATATATGTGAGGCTGGCCTTAAATTCCTAATCTTCCTATCTCTACCTCCCAAGCATTGGAATTACTTGCATACCTCCATGCCTGGCTTGAGTGTATGTCCTTTTCTGGTGAGGGAGATGTTGGGGACTGAACACCATGCCTTTAGCATGTGCTCTATCATTGAACTGTACACCAAGTCTTCGAAAGATTAAATAAGATGGGGACATTGAGCTCACGACAGTAAGATTAAACAGCATACATTGCACTGCTCCCACAGACCAAGTCTTCAGATGTAGAATTTCATTAGATTATCATATCTGGGTAGGCTCAGATATTTTCTTTGGAATTAGGAATGATAATTTAGAAACTTGTTTTCTTTTAATTTTGCAAAAATTTATTATATTTTACATGTACAAGTATTCTGCCTGCTTGCATGTATGTGCATCATGTATGTTCCTGGTGCCTATGGAGGTCAGAAGAGGGCATTAGATCTCCTGGAACTGGAGTAAGGGTCAGCTAGGAGCCACCATGTGCATGCTGGGAACCAAGTACAGGTCTTCTGCAAGAGGAACTGGTGCTTTTAACACTGAGGCATTCTCCCAATCCTGGAAGTTACTTTTTGAGGCTGTTTCTATGTTGTGTGCTGAGATGTGTGCTGTATGGGGTTGGGAGACTGTATTCTCAGGAAGAGACTGCAGGTGATGTGCAATAAGCATCCAACATAAGAGTATATATGTAAACACATATGCCGTATAAAGGTATGCACGATTGTGAAGTGTCACTGAGAAAGCCTAGCTAAGAGAAACTGAAGGACTTTACCCCTCTCTTCACATGACCCCAAGGATCTTCAGTCCACACCCTGCAGCCTCCGAACATTCTAGCGGGACGGAAGCCGCACCGACACACGAGGAGGGAAGGAGGAACAAGCTTTGTGGCTCTTAGAAAAACAGAAACAACACCAGAAATGTGCTACAGGCCCTCTACCACAGAGCTACACCCCAGCTCCACAGATGCTAATATTACCTGGAACCAGATCTGGCATCACGGGCCTCACTTGATACCTCCTCCTCTCAGTGCTCAATCTACCTGGCCCTTCCCCACATCACACAATATCTCTTGTACCACTGAAAAGGCCAGAGCCAGACTGAGGATTCCAAATAGGAATTTTATATTTCCCACAGATAAAAAGTACAAGGTAATGCAATGTGTGTGATCCTGAGGCAGCCAGACAAAAGGTTAGTCATTCCAGGTGGGGTGGGAGGAGCTTTCTCTTATTCACTGAATAGACAAGCCCACTCAGGTCAGTGAGAGAAGGAGGGAAGGAGATTAACTACATTCCATTTCTCCATTTCCCAGAAAGGAAAGGGAGACAACAGGAAAGGGGTGAGTGGAAATGAGTGTTTACATTTTAAAATGATTGCTCAAAGTGTTTAAAAATGATCACATGATTGTGCTTATTATGTACTCAATGTTACAGATCCCTTCATTCTCCTTTTCATTCTCTCTGGTGAAAATTACTTTTAGGCATGGCTGATTTGGCTTACACATTGAATGGGTCTTTAATATCCTGCCTTCTTAAAGAGTTAGAGAATCCAAACCCTGTGTGTGCTCCTGCTGCTTCACAAAACTTGAAACTTGAAACAAAGGAGGTGGTCATGTTGGGCTGAGGATGTCACCAAAGGCCAAATAAAACAGCCATTGATGATGACAGCAAAAACCTCATCACCACCATGCTCAGGTACCCCTGAGACAGGGAATTTCTCCAACATTCAAATGCAAATCATTGAGTTATCAAAGACAGATTACAGAAACACTATTTTAATCTTCTTGTGACAAGAAGGGGAATAGAGAGTCCTATAAAAGAAGATACGGGGCAAAGGAGATAGGCTGTGTGCACGACTGATGGGAAAACATGGGGACAAGCACTATCAGAGGAACGAGAGATCTGAGAAGACAGAGCACCCCAGGAAGACACAGTCTTGGACTTTCACAGTGTGTTAAGCTTTAACTGACAAGACAATGGTTCTCGTTAGGACTTGCTGGATCTCTAACAAGTATCACCCAAGACAGCTGTGTGGAAAAGAAGGCATAGGAGAGAAATCAGACCGAGACCTAGGAGAAAGCAGGACCTGGTTCATGGTGGTAAATCTGGATCATTTTCTCTATAAAGTAGGATCCCATGTGGAGGGAACATGGGAAGAAAACTTTTTACAAGAAAGGATGTTAGAAAGCCTGCAAGAACAAGTTCATAGCTGATTGGGAATGAGCTCCATCACAACCTTGGACACTGTGTGTTCAAGTGTTCCATTGCTGTGAGGAGACATCATGGTCATGGCATTTCTTATAATGGAAGGTATTTAACTGAGGCTTGCTTAGGTTTAGTTTATTCTCATCATTGCAGGGAGCATGGTGGCACACAGGCAGACATGGTGCTGGAGGAGCTGAGAGTCCTACATCTGGATCCACAGGCAGCCAGAAGAGAGAGAAACTGGGCCTGGCTTGAGCCCTTGAAACCTCCAAGTCCACCCCCAGTGACACACCTCCTTTAACAAGGCCACGCCTCCTAATCCCTCTCAAGTAGTGCCATCCCTGATGACTAAGCATTCAAATATATGAGCTTATGGGAAGGGGAAATCATACTTAACCACCACATTCTACTCCCTGGCCCCCATGGGCTTGGAGTCATATCATAATGCAAAAATGCATTCAATCTAACTTCAAAAAATCCCCATAGTCTCTAACAGTCTCAACTGTGTTTAAAAGTCCAGTCTCTTCTGAGACTCCTGGCAATCTCTTAACTGTAACCACCTGCTGTGGGATGTCTTTCTGTACATTGTAAATATGTGTTGCTCTGGTTGGCTAATAAATAAGCTATTTTGGCATATGACAAGGCAGCTTAGAGGCAGGCCAGAAATCCAAGCAGAGATACAGAGAGAAGAGGGGCAGAGTCCAGAGAGATACCAGCCCACTGCCAAAGCAACGGTAATGCCACGGCCATGTGGCAACATATAGATGAATAGGAATGGGTTAATTTAAGGATGAGAGAGCTAGCTAGCAAGAAGCTGAAGCCATAGGCCATACAACTTGTAACTAATAAAGCTTCTGAGTGATTATTTTATAAGTGGCTGAGGGACTGCAGGGCTCTTCAAATCACCAACTTCTTTCAGCTTTGTTGACTGCAATATGTAGAGACATGGTCCATGAATGGAGTTGTGTAAGGAGATTTCTGAGTGCTTGTGAGAAACTCCAAGAAAACAAGACATGAGTCTTGTGGCCTCGGTTTCCTCAAAAACACAGAATTGTTCTTGGAATAAGCTTTTGTGCCCCTCCCTCATGGGAATACTGGATAGGAGTGAGTTTACTTTAGCTGTTGTTATTCATATGCCTTTATAGAAAAACATGTTTTTGCCACATGTGGCTCATCCTGTGATTGAAAACCTTATTCATGTGATTCTTCTTAACCCTCAGAGTATAAATTGTATGATGCTCTTAATAAAGTTAGATATTGCATGAGACTTTAGTCTGCCTCATTTTTAGGCCCCACACTCCCAGGTTCAAGCCACCAACTGGAACAATAAACAGCAACACACTTCCCTGTCTTGGGCTGGTTCCACTCCCTGCTAGCAGCTTTCCCTGGTGAGTACCCCATGGCTCTGGCACTTCTAACATCTCGGGGTCTTCAAAAAATCCAGGCTTCCACTTCACAGCTTCAGGCAATATCCTCTCTAGATCTCCATGAAGGGACACCCCCATCACACGTCTGGACTCAGTAGTGCTCCTTAGTCATGGAGGAAGAGACCATAACTCCTTTCTTCTATCCTTGACTCCAAAGCCAGAAACATGTGGCTGAAGCTGCCAAGTTCTGCGGCTTGCTGGGGCTGGAACTTAGCCCCCTCATTCAAAACCATTTTCATCAGCTTTCTCTCTCTCTCTCTCTCTCTCTCTCTCTCTCTCTCTCTCTCTCTCCACACACACACACACACACACACACACACACACACACACACACACACACGTTTTCCTTCATTTCTTAAGCTTTTCTTTAATTCCTTTTCAGAACTGGAACCCTAGCTGGGTGGGGTCTTGCCCTGAGGCCACCACTCCCTTTGTTCCATTTAGTATCAGGCTTTCCTTTAATTTTTAAATCTCCCTAAGCAGCACACTTAGCTCTATTCCATTGCTCCTTTTCTCCTCAAACTGTACATCTTATACTTTTCCTTGCTCAGATTGTTCCTTTTCATTATAGACCTGCGTAGGAGTGATCACTAATGACCCCTAACACAGTCAATTCTTGGCTGTCTTAAAAATCTCCTCTGGTAATCTTCAACTCTTCAATTTAGCCACAGACAGATTTTTTTTTTTTTTTGACAAGGGCAGAAAGCAGCCACATTCTTTGCCAAAATATTACAGAATGGTCTTTAGGCCACTTATTAATATTTTCCACTAAAACTTCTGGAACTGGGCTATTATATTATAATCTACACTTTTCTTAGCACTTCTGTCCTCCATGAGCCTACCAGTATGCCCATTAAGCCTGGCTTAACATGCTCAACTGCTTTTCTTTTTGTTTTTTAGATTTTTAGATTTTTTAAAAGATTTATTTGTTTGTTTGTTTGTTTGTTTGTTTATTTATTTATTTATTTATTTATTTATTTATTTATTTATTTATTATGTATGCAGCATGTATGACTGCAGGCCAGAAGAGGGCACCAGATCTCATTACAGATGGTTGTGAGCCACCATGTGGTTGCTGGGAATTGAACTCAGGACATCTGAGTGCTCTTAACCTCTGAGCCATCTCTCCAGCACCATAGATTTTTAGATTTTTTTTGAGACAGGGTTTCTCTGTGTAGCTTTGGAGCCTTTCCTGGAACTTACTCTGTAGACCAGGCTGGCCTTGAACTCACAGAGATCTGTCTGCCTCTGCCTCCTGAGTGCTGGGATTAAAGGCATGTGCCACCACCACCCAGCTTCTCACCGCTTTTCTAATTCAAAGTCCCAAAGTCTACATTCTGCCCAAAAGCAGCATGGTCAGGCCTGTCACAGCAATACTCCACTCTTGGTACCAACTTCTGTCTTAGTCAGTGTTTTATTATGTGATGAGATACCATGACCATGACAACTCTTATAAAAGAAAACATTTAACTAAGGCTTGATTACAGTCTCAGATGTTTAGTCCACTGTCATCATGGCAGGACGCATAGTGGCATACAGACAGACATAGTGACAGAGAAGTAGATGATAGTTCTGGATCCATAGGCAGCAGAAAGAAAGAGACACTGGACCTAGCTTGGGCTTCTGAAACCTCAAAGTCCACTCCCAGTGACACAGCTCCTCCAACAGGGCCACGCCTCCTAATCCCTCTCAAGTAGTGCCATCCCTGATGACTAAGCATTCAAATATATGAGTCTATGGGGAAGAGGGGGTCTTATTCAACCACCACACACACCAAACAGGAAAAGAAGCTGTTGAGAAATTGATACTCTATGGTAATTAGGTAGCCTCTTCTGAAAAATGCAAAAGAGAAATTCTACTTCTGCTTTCTTTTAGCTCAAACTTTAGTGTGGAGTTCAATGATGTATACTAGCTTTCCTACCTATAAAATATAAATGGTGCCAGCTACTGCACAGTGTTATTGTGCATCTTAGCAGAGTATGTACACACATGCACAGACGGTATACCTATCATAGCATCAGACTTAGTGAGGTTTTTAGATGGTAATGATTGTTTTGTATAAAACAAGCACTCCTTTTTGTTTTATATTTTAACCTAGAAGTGTGCTGTTAAATATTTTCCTAACACACTGTCAAGATTTCCTTTTATGTGAGGTTCTGTATCAAAGTTTACCACATGAAGTCCCAAATTACTTTTCTAAACTCATTCCTGAGTAGTAAAGAACTTTCATCCATTGAACTGTGTCCAGGTGTCGAGACCTGGTATATCACACTCCGTGCAGATAGTTTCATTCCCATACACCCCAATCAAGCATGATTTTCTACAATTAGCATTTTACTAAGGGGTGTCAGGGCTAATCTTGGCTTATCATCTTGACATACTTAGAGAGCAGAAACCTCAATTGGGGAATTGTATCCATCAGATTGGTCTGTGACATGTCTCTGGGGCATTTTGTTGATTGTTAATTTACGTAGAAGTGCTTCAACCACTGTGGGTAGTGTCAGACCTGGATAGGCCTGGGGCATGTAAGAAAGCTCGTTGAGCATGGGCCTGGTGGAGCATGCCAGTGCTCGGTGTTCTGCTGTGGTCTCCGCTTCAGTCCCTATGACCAGGTTCCCAACTGTAGTTTCTGCTTGACTGTCCCTGCTGAGGGACTATAAAGTGTAAGCTAAAATAAACCCTTCAACCCTTCCCTCCCCAAGTTGCTTTCAGTCATGGTGTTGATCAAAGGAAGAAATGCAAACCAGGGCAATGGTACTCAGGCAGCACTGAAGCATCCGAGGAGGCTAGAAAGGCTTCTCAGAAACCGACAAGCCACATGCATGAAGATTAAAACACCTGGGGTTTCTAGACCCTGTAAAAAATGAGCTTCAAGATGAGCATCCACAGGGCCAAGCATGGTGGCGCACACCTTTGATCCCATTACTCTGGAGGCAGAGGCAAGCAGATAACTGTGAGTTCAAGGCCACCTAGTCTACACAGTGAGTTCTGGGCCAGCCAGGAATACACAGTGAGACCCTCTCAAACAAAAATAATAAATAAATAATAAAATAAATTTAGCGCTGACAGCCAGCTTTACAACAAAGAAAGTCATGAATTGCTCTTCAAGCAGCAAAGCCATTAACCACTCTTTTTCGATGGCCTTACAAATATAGTGACAATGCTGTAATATCATATGCCATGGCCTTTTGCTACTTAACACGATTCCTTTCTCTGCCTAAAGAAACAGAATATTTTCCCTTTTGTGTAGCAAGTTACCACTGTCTCTAGGTTAAGTCACACTGATTCCAAAGCCCAGGAGCTAAGGGCACTGCATGAAGGCTGTGAACACCTTCCACCAGAAGTGTCTGTGATATGGCTGGAGGTTACAGTGGGGTTCAGTCAAGCCAATCTGCTAGTACCTCGCACTGGGCCTCTTACAGTAATAAGCAGCTATACCCAAACTGCCTCCCTCCTGCTGTGGGATGTCTTTCTGTACACTGTGAATCTGTGAATCTGTGTTGCTCTCATTGGTTGATAAATAAAGCTGTTTGGCCAATGGCAAGGCAGAATAAGGTCAGGCGGTACATTCAGACTGAAGATGGAGATAAAGAAGGGTGGAGTCTGAGGAGACTCCACCACTCAAGGAGCAACAGGCCAGCAGACCATAACACCATGGCCACATGGCAAAACATAGATTAATAGAAAAGGGTTAATTTAAGATAAAAGAGCTAGCTAGCAAGAAGCCTGAGCCATAGACCGAACAGTTTGTAATTAATATTAAGCCTCTGACTGGTTATTTGGGAACAGAAGGGCAGGAGAGATTCGTCAGTCCACACCCTCCTGTGATCTGGTCTCATTATTTCTCCCATAGGGTAGGCTAATTGTCTTACCGCAGATGTTAGACGAGCAAGAATTTCATCACTGCTTTCTTCTGAGTCTTCTACTTTCTGATGAGACCTTTGAAAAGACAAACAACAAATTACTCCTAGGACTGGTTGCTCAAACTTATCTACTAAATTATGGGAAATAAGGAGTGGGGAAATGACACTGTCTTTATGTCACGAGTAAAAGTATGTCAATAACATGGTGTTGACAGAGTCAAAGACGCACAATCCTTTACCAGCCAGTTGCTCTTTAGAATCAGTTATCCAGTACCTCTTCACAGTCACCAGCTGAATTTAGGGGACCAAGTCTGCTCCCCAGAGTCCATCACAGGATAACCATGACATACCTGATCTACATGAACAAAACTGGATATTGACATAAGGTAATTAAATACTGAATTCCCCCTGAATCTAAATGAAACTCTAAAGCTATGAAATGTCAATTTTCCACTACATTTGAGTTTCAGCCCAAGCAAATTCACTATGAAATAGCATATTTTAGGCCTAATCCCATGGTGGAAATTATAAAATAAAACAAAAAATACAGAAGAACTTTGCTTTTTCAGAAAAATCACAACCCAGGTGAAGAGAAAAAAAGTTATGCAAATATTAAGTAATTAATGAGACATAGTGGTACAAGATTATTTTGTTTAGGAAAAAAATCACCTTTATTATTTACACAAATGTGTTTCCACTTTTAAACAAAATCTTATGAATCACTTTTTTTTCCTGGTTTAGTCAAAAGCAAACAGTGAATTCACACCGAGTGGATAAAACTGTACCCTAGAACTGCTTGCACAAGCAGCCCCTTTCACACAGGCTGTGATGAGAGATTTATGGTAACTGATCTGTAGAGCCAAGTATCAGAAATGCAGTCCAGTGACTGACTCACACCTCAGTAGCTGAGGTGAGCCGGCTGAAGCATTCGCCTCAGGGCAGGAGGCCTTCTCCCAGCTCTCCACAGAACGAACGGCAACTGTGTAAGAGAGGATGATCTAGTTTGTCCGTTCTGGCTCTGGTGTCTTGGTTCAGGTAAATGTTATTAAACCTCTTTTCAGAAAGTCATGACCTTCAAACCTCAGGAAGGAATATAAGCCACTGTCTTTATAAGAGCAGGAAGATACAGCTTATAGAGCCCAGTGTGGCTGTCCCATGCCCTAACTGCCAGTGTGGCAGCTAAATGGCATAGCTGCTAAGTGAATAGCTTGCTTGCTAAAGATCTGCAGAGGAAACTTGTAGAATATTATTTTAAGGTGTGTTATTTTGTTTATGTTGTTCTTGTTTAACTCTGCAAAGCTGTGTTACTGTGCCTGTCTAAAACACCTAATGGTCTAATAAGGAACTGAACAGCCAATAGCAAGGCAGGAAAAAGGGCAGGCAGGGCTGGCAGGAGAGAGAATATATAGAAGGAAAAATCTGGAGGAAAAGTAGTAGCCAGCCACCCACCTACACAGCAAGCCACAGAGTAAGAAACATAGAAAGGTATTTAGGAACAGAAAAGAAAAACCCTGGAGCCAAAGGTAGATGTGATAATTAAGCTAAGAAAAGCTGGCAAGAAACAAGCCAAGCTAAGGCCAGGCATTCATAATTAAGAGTAAGCCTCCGTGTATGATTTATTTGGGAGCTGGGTGGCAGGCCCCCCATAAGAGTAAAAATGAACAGCAACAGAAACTAAATATTTTTACCTTTGCATGTCTTTTTAAAGTTACCTGCATAATTTCTTGTAAAGGAGGCTATGCTGAGAAGAGATGTAAAACTATACAACTCAAGCCACTGGACCGGGCTTCCATGATTTGACTCCGTGACTGAACAGACCCGACAGGAAATGAAGAACCAAGTGCACCACCGAGCACCGCACCAAACAAGGGCTTGTGTGGCTGCATCTGCCCATCTCTGCAGTAAAGCACTGACTGCATGTGCCCTTTCAGGCCTCTGATACTCCAAACTGACAGTTTCCTGATAAAAGACTACACTTCCCAGCTTCCCTTGCAGCCAGGCCAAGCAGTTGGAAAGGAGGAGGGACTAGGGTGTGGAACTCATTTCTGCCTCTATGAGAGGCCATGTCCCATCTTCTTCTGTAGGCATTTTGGCTCTCTGCACAAAGGAGTGGCAAAAGTTCCTCCTCACGATGAATAAACATAGTCTGTGTACGATCAGACAGCGCCTCTTTCTCTCTCCACCTTCTGTCTCTCTACAGCTTGCCTTAAATAATCTAACACAAACAACACCTGAAAGTTTAGTTAGCGGGCATGAGGTGGCTTGCACTAGCACAAAATCAGCTGTGAATCTGTCTTCCAAAGGCTGAGAGGAGCTGCAATTCCAAGGGAAGCTCATGTGTCTACGACTGGTGATGGTTATTTCATGAGCAGTCGCTGAGCTACGGCTGCCTTGGTGAAAAACAATTCCATCCCTGCTCAGAGGCAGAACTATCTTTCAGACTCCCAGCACAATCAGGCCTTGGCAGAAACATTTCTGAAGGTCATACACAAAAGTGTGATGCTCTCCCTGGAGTTGGCTGTGACCTGCAGCCTACTTTTAGTTCCTCGGTCACCATGATCTTTACAGATTCACACCTAGAACCCCCGGCCTTGCTGTGAGATGTCTTTCTGTATGCTGTGAATATGTGTGGCTCCCACTGGATAATAAAGAAAGCTGCATTGGCCTATGGCAGGGCAGGATGGAGCCAGGTGGGAAAATCCAAAAGAGATAATGAGGAAAGAAGGGTGGAGATGCCAGCCCACCACCAAATGAGCCACATGACAGCAGACTGGTAGTGACAACATATAGCTTAATAGAAATGGGTTGAGTTAAGTTATAATAACTAGCTAGCAAGAAGCCTGACCCATAGGCCATGCATCCACAGTAGATGGCAAAGTCTGTATTCCTTGTCCCTGAACCCTCTAACCATCAAACTGGATATATTACCATTTTACTCAATATGCCTACACTCTACGTGCCCACTAAAAAGAAAAAAAGGAAGAAAGAAAACCACAGAAAGTTTTGCTCTCTTCCCATAGTGTCCCCCACCAGGTGGCAACACCATGTCCCCAGTTAGACATCATCCTTGACCCTCCCCGTTTCCCACTTCTGCTTCCCCACGCACACTGAGGCACACTATAAATGCAGTACCCATCCTATAATGTCATGGTTCTTCCTGCAGGGCATTCTTCCCACTTCTCACCATGTTCATCTCAATTGCTGAAATCCCAGCCCTGATTCCAGAGTGGCCTTGAAAACATGTAAGTTAGAGCATGGCCCTAGTCTTCTTCCACAACCTAGAGTCAGGGAACTTCAACTGAGGAATTTTCATGGGTCAAACTGACCAGTGGCCATGTCTTTGAGACACTGTCCTGACAAATGGTTGATGCAGGATCACTGTGGGCTTCATTATCATGAGGCTGGATGAGTGAATAAGAAAGCTATCAAAGTGAGCTAGGAGTAAGCCAATAAGCAGTGTTCTTCTGTGATTTCTGTTCTGCTTGATTTCCTGCCCTGACTTCCCTCAGTGATGGGCTGTGACCTTGAAGTATAAGCCAAAACTTTTTCCTCCCCAAGTTAATTTTGGTCAGAGTGTTTTATCACAACAGAAAACTAACTAGATAATAGCCTTCCTCACACAGTGACTCCCAACCTCCAAATCATCTTTTGTTCAAAAATCATATAACTTAGAAAGACTGAATCTACTCAAGATTTGATCTCTGCACAGTCTGTAATAATTAGCATAACCGCTCAAATTAGATCCCTACAACTTGCTCTTCTTACAATGAAGTCTAGATACTTCAGTTAACATCTTCCCATCCCTACATAGAACACTGACATGCTAGAAAGAACTGCTCATTTAGCAAAGCAAATACCCATGGAAAAGAAAGTAAGATAGAAAAGTACGATTTTTTAAAATTTTATTTTAATATAGTGAGTCCAAGCTGGCTCCTTCAGCAGCTATTTTTCCATCACCAGCTGGCTGGGAATGCTGACAGAAGAAATCTTCTGAGCATCAAGAAACTGATTGTCACAGGCTTCCTTGGCCCAGGTACACAGTGATAAAACCAACCTAAAGCTGAATAAATTCAGGTGTCCATGGAACTCTTTTTCACATTTTATTTTGGGGATTTGAAGATAAATGCCTACAACTTAATTAAGCAGCTGTATTTCAAATGCTAATACAAGTAATCACAAATATATATATATATATATATATATATATATATATATATATATATATAATATATAATATAGATGTAGTCTGTTATTGATAAGGCTTATTCCAGGTGTGGGAACAGATTGCTTGTCTACAAACAATGGAAACTTGGGGGAACTCAGCCCTCCATGGCTATGGAGTAATGAGAAATGACCAAGATAGGACCTGTTTAATCTTATAACAATCTAAAGAGATAAATGGAAACTCTCTTCACCTATGATCCGAATGGAAACATGCCAAGTTCCATTATGAAAAAAAAAAATACTACTCAAAAAGTATTTGTTTACACAGACGGTATTTGCTTCCTGTCTAAATGTCCTGAGAATCTAACTAGGAAAAGTCAGAAGGACAAAGGGCAGATTTGGACAGGAATGAATGACAGGCCTGAACTTGGAAATTCCCAGGCCAGAGGTATGAAGCACATACTGCTCAGGAACTAGAATTCCTTTTGCTGCTTAAGTGTGCTGGACAAAAACTATGGCAGGGTAGGAAAGTGAGGGGGCAGGGAAGGGGTCTTAGCAGGTAGGCAATGCTGTTATCCAGATGCTGAGGCAGCACTGGGGCCTGGGATTTGGAAGCCACTTCTGTAGAGCTGATGCTAAATGCAAAGTGGAGACCATCAAAGAGAGGTAAGGGTTTTTAAACTATGTTTTACTATTATTCAGGTGTGGCCAACCTGAATAACCAGAGGCCAGGAGATCTGAAAAACAATGCTATTGGAATGGCAATCTGTTACTCACGGCTCCCAGGAGGAGGAGATATGTCACACCAAGGAGCTACAAGGAGAAGAAGCCCCAGGATCAGCAAGGCAGATGGGAGAGAAAACACAGACAAGAGCCTTTTTCTGTGTTTCCCACTGGAAGCAAGTGAGGCTGGGTTAAACAGGCTGAAGAAAGGCTAGTTTGAATGGTTTTACCTGGGAGACAGGGGCTGTCCCTGGTTGCCTGGTACCTGCAGTGCTCAGGGCAAGTGGAAAGCCCCAAGAGAAGACTAAGGTACAGACTTTGCATTGATTACTTAACATAGGAAAAGGACTTGCACAAATGAGCCCTTTACTATCCGAAGGTCTTTGGAAGAGAGTCTCCTCAGAAGTGTAGCAGTACCCACTGAGACGGCAGAGTCAACAGCTGAGGTCTCAGGAACAAGTGCAGAGTCTGCTTTCAAAAGAGCAGTGTCCTAGTGTGTCCTAGTGTCAAGGAGCTGACCATCCTGGAAGACCAGGGCTGAAAGTCAACATTTTGTTTGGGAACACAGTAGGCTTGCAGTCATCACAGGGAAGTGTTAAATGGAGAAAGCCTCTTCTCAGACAGGAAAGACTCCACTTCTCCTCTCTCAAAGTAGCAACGCCCCCTGCATCCCCACCCACCACACCCCACAGGGCATCTTGTGGAAGAGCAGGGGAAAAGAAGATATTGCATTTGAATAACTTTACTGTATTAGACCAAAATTAGGGACTCTCTGGCCACCCAAAAGGATGGATGTTATTGTAGATAACACACTAGGTCCCGTAGCAAAACACTATATTTTTCTTTACATACCCTGTGAATAGCCTGAGCTGAGCATTAATAATAATAGTAAGTCTTTTAATAGTATAAATATTACCTGTCTGTAACTGGAAGGCTATGGTTTTACATATTCAGGGTCAATGACAGACTGTTCAGAGCCCAACCTCTCCACCCTTGCCAGCTGAGAGGTACCATACTGCAGCTGAGCTGACCTTGGCTTCACAAAGCTTCAACTCTCAAGCTGGTTCTTATTAGAAACAAGCATCACATAAGTCCTAATGGAATGATGAGGCTGTCTTTCTTGACAATGTTATTTCCTCCATCTTCACTCACTTTCCTCTCCTCCCACCCAAAATAAAAAATGAGAGTCAGGAAGAAGTTCATTCCGAGTAACTTAATTTGGGTTTCTGTCTGAATGAGGCACTACAACTAGTGCCTTTCCCCAAGGCTATAACCTGTCAACCAACTCAATCCTTTCTAATTGTCTCTTTTAGGGGGGCATAAGAACTATGCCATAGAGAGCAAGATATGTGTTTCCTCAAACTAGGCAGCAAGCTTGCACAGTCCCATCTCTCTTTCCACTCTAGACGTCCTTTTTTAAAATATAAAATCCCTTTTATTTTATTTTTTCTTTTTAAAAATACATTTATACAGAACAGATTTGTGTTTATAGAGGGACATTAAGTGGTTTTCTGGCATCATTTTAAAGTCATTTAGAGAGGATGGGAAATTAGGGGGACCTAATGTGGAACTGCGTAGGTAGACCTTAATAGCTTTCAAATATCAAAAAGGTTATTAAAAGCACCACAGGGTGGGGGGTTTAGTTCGTAAATGGAAAACATAAGAATCAAAAGGACTCCTGAGGGCATTTCAGTTAGAAAGAATAAAAGTGAAACAACACAAGGCTAAGAATGACATAGAAAAATGAATTTTCCTTTTAAAATTGCCAACAACAAGAGCAGTGGTTTACCAAAAGCAAGCCCAAGACAGTCCAATGACATCAGGGAAACTTCACAGGCAAGGTAGGCCTTGGGCTCCCCCTTGAGGGTTGGGCAGAATTTAACAAGGAAAGAAAGTCAGAACAGAGCACAACACTAGCAGGAGAAGATAATCAGTGTGGGCTGCAGACTGCAACAACAGAGATTTCTAGGTCAAAGCCAGAGTTATGATGCAAATACATGCAGAAGCCAGGGGAGGTGTTGTGGCAATTCAGCTGGAAGAGGACAATGTCCTGGGCATCTTTTCTCTGACTGTCCTTTATTCCAAGTGGGATAGCTCAAAGTCTGGTCTTCAGAAAGCTAAGAACATTCTATGGTTGTGCAGAATTTTGCTCACATCTCTAATACAGGAAGGATATATCTTCTCTATCCTGAAGAGAATTGTGGTTTAGTAGCCTTATTCTTTTATGCTGGGTACTTATAATAAGAATAAGCAGGTCCTTAGCTCTCCAGTGACCATCTGTACCAGTTAGTGACTGTGACCAAATGCTCATGCTCACATCAAATGGACAAAACCTGCTGGTGAACATGGCATTCTACAGTTGGTTCTAATCCTGGGACCTGACTTTGCATCCATAGTAATCAATGTGACAAAAGATTATAATCAATCTGAAATTGATATCGGGACTTGAATTTTTAAAATAACTGTCACTTTTAGGAATTAGAGCAGTTTAGGATTTACACATCACAAGGCGATTTCACCAATTGGAATTCCAATTTGTTATCTGGGGAGGTGCTGGGGGGTGCAGTTAAACCATGACAACTTGGAATATTATTCACTATCCTCCTGCCCCACTTAAATCTGAATGTTCCCTGGGGATTTTTCACACCTCCATCATGTACACAAGACAGGAAATGGTAGAAGAAAGCTGTAAGAGAAGGGCAGTCCTTCATTCAGAGTTAAGGTCAGTCATCATGACTGTGTCTGATTAAAAAGCCTGTCACTTCTTCTTAGAGAACTCCTAGGAGTTTACTGATGTGTGCCTTGACCTCTCTTAGATATGTCTGACCTCTACGAAGAACACATCACAATAAAGGATATTCCACGCCATGTTAATGCAGTGACATTGGCATTTGTACTACTGTTTTAAGGTTCTCTGCCAACAGTGGTAGTGACAAACCCTTGATCACTTCACAGTTCAGTCTGACACTTGCATAACTTGTGCTTACAATTCTCAGAAGGGATGCTAGGATTATTCCCAAACTTTTGAGAACACATCTCAGCAGGTGCAGAAAGCCGAGGTGATAAAGGTAGACAGACGTAAAGTCAAACACTAAAACTATACCCCCTGTTTTATGTGACCTTGGACAGATTCCTTGAACTCTGTGACTCAGTTTCCTCACTTATAAATGGAAATTAACAGAATCCATTTTAAAGAATCTTTCTGAAATTTGTTTAGTGTAGTATCTGATATGAAGCATATTCCTGACACTCAACTTTTCTCTCTATCAGAAGTGTATTGCTAATGTAAGATTTCCCTTTGCTAAAAGTCTGAATTAACTACTCAGCAGTGTCACTGTTTAGCTAGCTAACAAAAGTAAGTTACATCTGTAATGACCACAGGAATGCATCTCCTGAAAGCTACATTCTCATCTGGGAAGTGAGGTCAGTACCACTCGCCTTACTGATATCAAAAGGCGAGAAGAGTCAACAATATGGGACAGTCTTCTGATCCTTGGAGAGTTCTACATCTGTGAGTGATTCAACTGGCATTTCAGTCTGCAACTCCTTTCTGAAATAAGCTTGTCACTATCACCAAAGATACACAAGGCATGTCATAATCCCCATATCACGACTCAAGGAAGCTGCTTCTAATTATTTTAACCATACAGTGATTCACTATCTTCATGTGATAATGATTCACATGCCTGAATTTTCCAAATGTTGCTTCTAGATTATTTTCAGAGATGTCTATTGAGTGAGTCCCTTCTTAGCGCAGTCATGACTTGGATGGTGGATAAGATATGAGTTATTATACCACTCAACTTCAGCCCAATCATATGTTTATTCCTAATTTAGATCATCTACTCATTTAGTAGTGAATTAGAAACATGATGCACAGCTGGTGGAGCAAGCATGCAGAGATCAGAACAGCAATGGAGCCATGTAGGAGCTAGGATGAATCTTCAACAGTCCGTACCCAGGAGCACCTACTCACAGGTCACAGACGCCAGTTCGAGCAGGAATGAGACGTACAAGCTGCAGCAGAAGCCTCACTCCATTTTGCCATTCTTCTTCTCTTTCAAATTCACAGTACAAGTAGCTACATTCATCCGAAGAAAATTGGTAGAAAACGTAATTATCTTGAAAGTACAGATGTTGGTCCACTGTTTGAGGCAAACAAATAAAAATGTTACATTTTAGCGTCATAAATCAAATAATAAAGTGAACAGTCCAATGACTAGGGAAAAACCAAGGTAAAATAACCTACATTTGAACTTCATTCATGCTTACACTCTCAATAAAGCGAAAGGACATATTGGTAGAGTTGTCTAACTCAAAATGCCAATACTGTCAATTCTGGGAAACCCTGTTTTAAAGGAACTGAAAGTTAGAGATGGTTTCAAAAGGCATTTACACAAAATGTGGCACCATCCAGAAGCCTGATACTAGCCAATGAGCTAATAACAGCCACTCCTCACAAATAGTTAACTGACTTTCCAAATAAGAGTATTAAGAGCTAGGTGTTACTAAGAAGATTACAAACATGTCTCCATCTGTGCCATTCTTTCACAATGACACCAGGAGTTGCCCTTAACATTAATCATCTACAGAAACGAGGGCTTCTCAGTACCAACTAGCAACTAAGAGACCGAAATAAAGAAAGAACAAATTGCTTGGGTTCTACCCTTCAATTCTCTGGGTTCAACTAAGAAAGGAGAGACTGCCATCTATTTTAGCTGCTACTTAAACCTCATTTTCCGTCCCATTTGAACAACTCATCGTCACAGTTCACATATCTAAATGTTTGTGATTACTTAAAATGGCACACACACACACATGCTGATTACATACAGCATGATTAAACCTTTCACTTGAAGCAACAAAATACATCACTGACAAAAGAAGTTTATGAGCAGAGTTGACAAGAGAGAGGAAGGCAATGCCTTCTACAGGCTTAAGTCTACAATCAACAATTACCTAACTATTTTCACAGAAGAGTAGCAAAAATAAATGAATCAAAAATGACCTGTCATTTTTACCTAGAAAATAAGAAATGTAAACATTTACCTTCAGGAACAATTTCCATCCAGATTATAACATTCTCTGGAAGAGCAAGTATGTTTTGGTCTAGCAGTTTAACAAAGCGGTGATTGTGTCTTCAATGGAACACTAACCTGATGACATAATTCCCATATCCAGAAGGAGCTGCCAGACCCCAATGGCCATAGATCTACACTGGACAAAAGGACAGTGTTCTAGAAGCCAGTCAACCAACTCTGACCCCACGCAGCTTCTCCTGGACAAAAACAAAGCCATAGCAATGAGAAATTTTGAAAATAAAAAAATTAATACTTGATTCCACTCCTTTTATGAGCTCTTGTTTTAAAATAAGCAAGCAAAGAAAAAACAAAAAGACATTGTATCTTACTCAACTTCCAGTGAATGCTTATGTATTACTTCCTTGGGATTAAGAATAAAATTTGCTTACCCATTTTAAGCTACCTGACATAAAGTAATTATGTATCTTTCTATATGAATATCTATTCCCACTACTCTGTTACTAGAATATGATTTTTATATACTGAGACAATCTGTGTACCCAGAAATTAGAAGAGTTCACGGCACATACTAAGTTCTTGAAACATACTTGTTTGAACAAATGAAGAAATATAATTAAGCAGCTCTTTTTGTAAAAGTAATATTTCTTTCTCAATATTGGACTTCAAATTGGTGATGATGAATTTTCACTCATGCATTTATAGATTTTTGCCTGCTCCTTCAGTAACAAAATAGTTCCATGAAGGTTCAACAAAACTGGACCATAGATTGCAGTATAGAGTTTTGTTCACTTTCCTTTAAAGATTGAACCCCTAAACTTATTTCAAAGAACAATAAACTTGACTGTTAATCATTTTAATATAACCAAAGCAACCTCATTAAACAGCATAGATCACAAACTCTGAAGCCAGATGTGCGTGCTAGATCCCACTAACCACACACAGTCATCTCTGTAATCAGATCTGGAACACACACCAAATCCCACGGACTATTACAAACAGTATCATCAAGCTAGCTTTTCCGTTTGTGTGGGCCTCAGAAAAAGACAGAAGAAAACTTTCTGAAATACAGGTTTTCATTTGCAGAGGTGTCTGAATTTTTCTTTTGCTCATGCAAAAAGACCGTTAGAGTGTTGCAAGAAAAGAAGAAAGAAGACAGAGGAGGAGAAGGAGGGAGTCGGGAATGTGTTATATACCCTGTTGACCCTTATTCTACAGACACTACTAAGGGGTGAGAAGGTAGTGTGGTCTTGTATTTCTAAACTACAGAAATGTGTTTGTGACTAGCTCTTGTGACTGACACAGATAAGACTTGCCATGAAGTACTGCACTTCTGCTGAGCTACTGGATTGAATAATCCAGCTTTTGTTAAAGCATTTTGACTTTTGGTAAAGTGTCACTACTTGAAAGATACTCTAAGGCAATGAAGCCAATTCCAGACATGTTCAGTGGCAGGCTACCATTAAAACGATAGAAAGATAAGCATTTGGACATATGGATTCTTTTAAATGAGAACACAGGTGGCATGAAAACAAGCAATTAGACCAAATGGTCAATATTAAACCTAATTCTACAGGACAACTTTCACGATAAGGGATGGAGATGTTAATTAACTCATTTCTCAGTGCTTCTTTCAATTAGCCAGCACCTTTGGCTTTTGAAAGCACTTTTGGCCATGGGTTAAATACTGGGTCATCATTTTTATTTCACATTTTCAAAACACTGAGGCTAATCAGCCTTCTCTGAGTGTCTGCTTGGAACACAGAAGCCTGCAATACAACATTTGCTCAACAAAGCAAACCTCTACATTGTACCAGGTAGCTAAGTGGTAGCTGTGCCTATCTGAGCACAGGTGGCCATGAAGAGGTTTTCTAGTACAGGCCTTTTCAACAACATTGCTCAGAAGTTTCAGGCAGGAAGGTCAAAGGTGTTGTCCACTGTGGATTCTGATACATCAAAGTCACACGGAAACTGAGATACCCACTCCTATCAGACCCCTTAGGTGTTGCTGGTGACCACAAAGCCCAGGTCCCCTGGCTGCCCTTCCTCATTAAGAAGGGTTCACCCTGTTTGTGGCACAGGCTTGGGACAATATGCTAAAACACAGAATTGCCACGACAACCTTAATGAAAAACTGGGTACCACTTCCCCACAAACTACTGTTTTAATTCCATGTAGTCCCTTTCTGCCCCTCCCTAAATCTCATCACTATGTTTTAAACTGTTCCTATCATCCATCTGACCAGGAAAAACATTAGGGACAAAGAGAAACTCTGTCCTTAATATCTTTAAAGCAAATAAAATGAGATAAGCTGTTATGCATTTAATTCCTAATCCCCCAACTTGTTGACCAGGTCTACAACAATCCAGTTAAAACCTAAATCTACAGAGCAGAGGAGAGCAGGAAAGATGAAAGCTGAGATTATGGGAGCAGAGTGATCTAAATACTGCCAGCAGCTCTTAGCTGTGGTATATTTCCAGTTTTGTACTTTATCCAGAAGCTGTGAGGGTACAAACAGATCTAACCAGAGCCATGATGCCAGGTAGCAGAACTGCCATATGGAGGTGAGGGGCTACAGACCCATGTGATCCTGTGTATAGCTGAATTTCACCCGTCTCTGGAGTGGAAAATTTGTTTTATCTTGATCCCTTCCTCTCTTCCCACTATGGTTTACAACCAATCTGTGGTAACACCGACACTAAACTTTAAAACATAGAGTGGTGGTATTTAGTGATTCATCTACATAAAAAGAAATAAGGTTGCAGCAATTAACATGCTTTTTCTATAGTTAAATATTGAATAGGAACCTTCCAAAGCTTTCACCATGGATTCTCATATGGCATATGGGAACACATTACCTCAGCTGACCACCAGACAAATTGAAATGATCCATCCTAGGCAGCCATATTAGCATTATCTTTAATCCTAGAACATTAATCAGTCCTTAGACTATAACAGAAAAGTAGCTCTTTTCCCATCACAACAAAATACATACTTCTGCCCCGCTGTGCTCCTATAAAACCCTAAATATGTTCTAAATCGGATGGTTAATTTTTCCATGGACCTGATTAGGGTACATCTCCATTTCAATCAATGCCTATGGAGACCACAAACAAAACAAAACAAAAAACCTTAAGAAGATAGACTTCAGCATAACCTTCTGTGATTGACATGAATTCTTTGAGCTTGCTTACAACTAGACATGAGGATTTACATAAACAATGTTAGTTTTAAAAAGTCAGACGTGACTATACTTGATGTCATTTACTTTTGTTTTTAATTTTAATTTGTGTGTATGGCTGGATTCGGAGGTTTGAATGAGAAATGTCCCTTGTAGGCTCATGTATTTGAATCCTTGGTGCAGGGAGGGCACTGTTTGGAAAGTGAAAGAAACTCTAGGTGAAGCCTTGCTGCAGGAAAACCTTGATGAGAGCAGGCTTTGAGAGTTGACAGTCCAGCCTCTCTGCTTCATGCTTGTGGTTGAAGATGTGATCTCTCAGCTTCCTGCCTCATCCACCTGGGGCTACCCACCCCTACCCCCTTTGCCATGGTGCTACAATAAGCCATCATGGACTCTTTCTTCTTTCAGCTCACTGTTGCACTACTGAACTTACAGCAGCTGTGTTTATGTGTTTAAGTTCTTCACAAGACTGGGCTTCTCAGCACCTTGTCATAGAAAGGGGAGGACTAATGGGCCCACCCCTTCCTGGGGATTTACAGTTGCTAAAAGTTGCTGAGGAAAGGAGTCATTTCCTTCAGTGTTGCGAGGTAATGTGCCCACACTCCTGGAAACAAACTCCCACTACACCCATGTAAACAATTCTAATGGAAGTCTCTGCCCCCCCCCCCATCACCCCCACTTCCAAAAGCAACCTGACAGCAGAAGGCAGGCCAGTGGGAGACAGGAAGAGACCAACAAGAGTGCGAGTTGGGACACAACAGCTGCAGGGGTGGAGGTGACTATGAGTGACGTTCATTGTGTACAGGTATTAATCCCATTAGGCATAATTGATACAATTGATATATGCCAATAAAACATTAAGACTTTTTTTTTTTTTTTTTTTTCAGAAACTGGTTACTGTTAAGAGGCATGAGAGAACTTACTTTCTTTCTTTTTTTTTTTTTTTTTGGTTTTTTTGAGACAGGGTTTCCCTGTATAGCTTTGCGCCTTTTTCCTGGAGCTCACTTGGTAGCCCAGGCTGGCCTCAAACTCACAGAGATCTGCCTAGCTCTGCCTCCCGAGTGCTGGGATTAAAGGCATGCGCCGCCGCTACCACCACCACCACCTGGTGAGAACTTTCTAAAATGTAAACATCCTCTGTATCTTAATAATGGGTACAAGGATTAATGATTGCATAGGTATATAGTAAATAAAAATGTATTAAGCCATGCACTTAAGATCTGTGCTTTTTTTTAAAAAAAAAATAAATAAATTATACCTCAAACAAGAGTCTTCTTACTCCAAATATCTGGGATTCACTATTCCCAGGATCCAGGCCATGGTGAAATGTTTCCAATGGAAACACTTGTTTCCTGCGGCCGATGAAAACAACAGGGATGATGAAATGATTGTTTATAAGTTAAGCTTCTATGACTTAAAGGAACATCCTTTATTGTGAGAACACATTCTCCTTCTTGTGATATCTAACGACTGTCCCTGTTCTGTTATGTCAATGTCATCTTTGTAAGAAAAGTGACAATAAATGGTAGTTTTTTCTCGGTTTTATTTTTATAATTTTCTTTTGGTATTATTCTGTGCTATTCCGTCTTCATGTAGTAAAATAAAAAGGTTATAGTATATTCTTTTGTTTTAATATTCCACAAGAATGAAACACGTGTTCCAAACTCTCCAACTGACCTCACTGGAGGTCCAGCCATTTATTAAGACTGGCCTGCCCTGCTGTTTACACCACTGCCCTTATTCACCGGCCCAGGGAGACAGATCGCCTCTTCCCACTCCATGCTGCAGTGTGGGATGTAGCTCATTCTCACCTGGAGGATTTGAACAGCTTTCTCTCTCTCTCTCTCTCTCTCTCTCTCTCTCTCTCTCTCTCTCTCTCTCTCTCTCTCTCTCAGCCTTTCCAGAGACTTGACAATGTCTCCAATGTGGAGGGGCCTATGTTTCTTGAAGTACCCAGTGTAGCATGAATTCACATCTCAGGAGAATCAAAGACAACCCTTATAGTTAGTAATTTTACATCCTTTCAGACCCAGAAAACTAAACATGACCGTTAGGATCCACAGCAGACAGAACACATCTGTCCCTCCAACTGCTAATACTGAGACAGCCTGACACTCTACACTCAAGGTTACAATTAGGCTGGTTGGATTTTCTTCCCTCAAGGAGAACTTTTGACAAGGTGTTAAGAAATTGTGTTACCTGTAAAACCCCTTGAGGTTCACTCTGTCCTTTACCAGGTCAGCTGCTTGAACGATAATAATATTCCTTAATGCTCTTCCTGCACAAGAAGAATTCTCTCCATAAATCTAAGCAGAAAAGACAAACAATCATTGTAAATGTGGAACAATAATGTGACAGTCTGTGAGCTCCCAATAGCATGCTATATATATAAAGGATCATGACTAATTCCCTAAGCTTCAGACACATTTTAGCCTATGAAACTACAGGCCTATAATTACCTTATTTTATTTTAGCTGCTGGTCCACTTATGCTATTAAACTATAATAACTATTTTCCAAATGTAAAGGACTTTACTTAACTATAATCATAAGCAATGTTCTCTTAAAACACGAAGTTTTCAATGTAAGATATCCACATTTTGAAAATAGTGTTTCAGTCACTGCAATGAACTAGAGTCATTTGATCTGTGTAGATTAATCTACTGACTTGGCCATATTGATGAGTCATGCATGTAAAAGCCCTTGGAAGGTAAGTCCCCACTTAGTGTATAACCTAAAGCAGGATGCAATGCCCAGCAGCTACTTTTCCCCGAAGCGTCACTCAACTGCAGAGTTCACAGCTAATTCCAAATGTTCTGATTTCATCTGCAGTACTTCACAATTCTATCTTTCAGAAAGGGATTTCACTTAACTTCTTTCCTTAATCTTCTCATTCCTCCATCTGAGTCTCTGGTCCCTGGAGAGGGGGGAGGTGCCTCTTGGAGGGCTCTGGGCCCTATTTTTAAAACTACCTCCTTTTATCCAACTGCACTTTCTTCTACACAAGGCTGTTTCACAAGCCAAGGAAGCAAAATGTAATTAGCTAACTTCACAAGGTTAATGATCCTGAAAAATCATTGCACACTGCTTTATGCTTACAGCTTTCCATTTGTTTCCTCTTTTCATATTGTGAAATTTATTGACCTATAGATTTATTTTTATGTGTATGAGCATTTTCCCCTGCATGTATTTATGTTTGTATGTGTGCTGCACATGTGTGGGCCTGATACTTCTGAAAGTCAGAAGAACTGGAGTTATAGGTGGTTGTGAGCCACCATGTGGATCCTGGGAATCGAACCTATGTTTTTTGGAAGAACAGTCAGTGCTCTTACTTGCTGAGCCATCTCTCCAGCCCTATTTGCTTTTTGGAGAACTCCTTTTTTCTGGCTGTGCTGGGTTTGAACTCACGGCCTTGTGAAGCAAGGCAAGTGTGCTATAAGTGCACTATACCTCAGGGCCTCTTAGTAACTATTTCTTTACCTATAAATACTTTATATTATCTCTTAAAGCAAATAAACTGATCATGTATTGGTTATGATGTACTAAAAAATAAGCATTCATACTTAATTCTCCCAATATCATCACTTGAATGCAATATGAAGAGAAAAGAAGAGGGCCAGAAATCATTCCCTGTTGGCATGTTTTTAAAAGTCAAATCTTGAACAAGCTATATGACAGAAAGTTACTGAGGCAGAGGCATGAGCCAGCTGATGCTTAACTAGTCCTGACATCTACAAGGCTCAATCAGTCATTCATGGAGTATTTAATGAATAGCTGACAAGCACATGTTCTGTTCCAGGTGCACAACACAATACAGAGCAAGGCAGAAAAGGTCTTTGCCTTCTGTCTCCTGTTCCAAATAATGGGAGACACATTAAACACATATAAACATACCCCGTCTCGTCATCAGTGAACAATGCCCTTAGAGGTAACTACACAGACAACTCCTCTTACTAAAGTTCTGTGTTCAGTGTATACTGTTTGTAAACTCTGGTGTTTCCATTAATACAAAACTGAAGGACACATATTTACTCTATCACATTGATAGCTTATTGCAAACATGTGGGAAATAGTTATTTCTTATGTCACGAGTATCATGAGCCATGACAATGATCATGGAATCTCAACATCTTCATTGGTCTCCCCCGGTGGGGAAGATGGTGTGATGAGTGCATTATCCCTGCAAAACTCCAGGAGGTCAGACAGCTATAACACAAAGTTCTCCACGAGCATCTATGAACCATTACAAAAATACAAAAGGAAAGAGAAACAGTTTCATACCTGGGAAGGAGTATGTTCAAGGTATGGATTGGAAATTCTTCTTGACAGAGTCTATTTTAAAAGAAAAAAAAAGGAGGGAAATTAGACTCAAACATACTCTGAACTAAAAAAAAGCAAAGCACATGCAAGTGTCAGGTCTAGGAAGCATCCACACGAAAAGATTAGTTTAATAAACCTCATGCCACAGGTCACACAGGATTAGACTCCATGTGCTCTCCTCAGAGCACCTGGTCACTGTCACACCAATCAGGCTCCTGCCTCAGAGAGCACAAACCGCAGCAGTAAGGCAGAAAGCTGTGTCTTCAGCCTCCTCGATTCTCTCCAGATGAGACTGGGATTCCGTGTCTCCTGCACCACTCCCATTCAGCCCTCTCACTTCCCCTCTCAAGGGACCTTCCTGCCCTTCGGTTCCACCCCCTCTCCAAAACTGTCCTTCAAACTTCAGTAGACAAATCCCCCAAATCACGTCCTCCCTCTGAAGGTGAGTAACTGGGGTCAACTCAATCAACCCTCACCCCGAGTCTGCCTCTTACACACTTCGTGTGTTATCTCTCTTCAGCCCCACAAGGATTTTCTCACTAAGACATATAATTCATAATACAATGATACATACACGAAACTGACAAAAATAAAGAAAAGAATCTGGAAGATCTAAGTGTTGGGGCTCTAGAGAGATCACTCCATAAAGTCCTTGCCTTGTAAGCATGTGGCCTGCATTTGATTCCCATAACCCATGTTTAAAGAAAAAAATGGGCATGGTGGCATACAGTTGTAATCCCAGAACCAGGAAGGTGAAGACAGGTGGATCCTTGAGACTCACTGGCCAGTTGACTTAGTCTACTTGGCAAGCTACAGGCCAGTGAGAGACCATGTCTCAAATATCAAGGTGGTTAACACCTGGGAATGACATCAAAAGCTGTCTTCTAACCTCCACATACATGCATACATGTTTGCACATGGGCACACAAACGTATACCCACCCACAAAGATATATACACACATATATCAGAGCAACTGCCACTCACACCCCTACCTACCCATACTATTTTCTGTTCAAATCCATTGTCTTCCATGATGGACTCACGGGACCTCAGAGTCCAAGTCTGCACTCCTCCCACCCAACTGCTAACCAAGCCTGACTCTGCTTAGCTTCTAAGACCAGATGAGATCCTGTGTGTTCAGAGAGATACAGTCATTGACTGGACAGTTATCTCCTGTGTGAAGCTCCACCGATGGGAATGGGGGTTGACACTCTTTGGATATCTTTGTTCTGGGGCCATTCATACTGCAGAACTTGCTTGCCTCACACTGTGATACATAAGGGATCTGTGCTTTGAATTCATGGCACCTAGCATACAATGTTACATAAAGATGTTTGGTTTTCCATTCATTTATTTAGCTCTTTATATATCACATAACCACTAAGTATTTGCTGAATGGTTTGAACTGTAGGAACTAATTTTCTCTCACCTAACAATCTAGGAAACAGCACCATCACCCACAGATGCTTCAGCACAATGGAGAATGATTATTATGTCCCACTGCAGTTCAAGAAGAACAGAGAAACTAACATTTACTGAGCTCCCAACTGGTGTTTAAAAGCTCTTTACACCTGGGCTCTGACATTTGACTCTTTAGAGAGCCTAGTTTTCAGCCTGCCACCTCCATGCCTTAGAATAACGTGCTGTGTTTAGCAAACACTCCTTGCTAGTCATCACTTTGTGGATGTGAACCTTCTACCAAATTTTGACCTAAAAAGAAAATGCCTGTTCTGACTCTTTCCTACTGTAGACAGCTCCCACATGAATTATCCTTGGATTAAACAAATAAAAGTATTGACTCTTATCCAGAAATGCTAATAAATACTCTGCTAAAGATTTGCAACTTGCTAAGAAAAAGAAAGTTTTGATACCTGCCACTCTGGCCTTGACTATGCACACTCTCAGTGAGCCCTCCCCAGACCTCCTATCATTTGAGTCTATCTACATAGTACCTTCAATTATTGAATTGGGTAATTTAAAACTTACATATACACCAGGTTTTTCCTAGGATGATGAGTTGTCATGCCAAGTTATGTTTTTTAACCTGAACAAGGAGAATTTTTAAAAAGTCATTGTGGCAGACCAAAGCTGACAATCTACATGCAGTCATCAAATTGTTTCAATCAGTTCAAAAAACAAATTCTTCACATGAGCTAATCCAAGAAAAAGCCTTCCTTAAGTAAAAAGCAATTTCTGAAAAACTGGGCAGGAATATTTTCACAAAGGAAACAAACCACTTGCCTTTCTCCACTGCCATCCTAAACCAGGCAGCCTTCAGGGATGCAGTCACATAATCAAGCTAAACAGAATCACCCTCCCTCATGGCCCCTTTCTAAAGACAGGTAAGGGGAGCAGGTAATGTGATGGGACTCCTCAATGCTGAAAAGATAAGGGTGTTGGATAAGCTGCTAGTCCCTGGGGAATGGCAAGAGACATAATAAGACTTGTCTTTCACAGAACACAATCCTACTGTCAGAACCTCCTGTGATGCTGTGCTTAGCTAGGCCCAGGGGAACTATGTTTCATTAACACCTGGATAGCAGTCCACGGAGCTCTTTGTGGATCTCCTGAAGTACTGACCTGTTAAGCTTAAAATAACTTTCCTAACTGCTCTTGTAGAGACTACTTCCTGTTAGGGTTCAGTGCTGACCAGAAGTAGCAAGTTACAAAAACAAGGTAAAAAGAACATGAGGATTATTTCCTCATCACCTCATGTTTAAGGGATCCAGGAGAGACCTGCTTCTTCATTGTATGTGAAGACCACCATACGGTTAAGTCCTTGAAGACTGGTCTCCAGCATCTACAAGAACACTCTTGAAAACGATGCCCTCCATTTTAACATTCTGTCCCTAAACTATGACTTAGCTGTTACTATCTCAACTTTTAATGCCCTGGTATCACTTCTTCACTCAGCATCCACACATCTCTTGACATGTGTGGTAGCTTCCTTCTGTTCAATTCATATTAATGAGGGACTTACTATGTTCTTTGTGAGACACTGTGAAAGCTTCCAGAAATAAACCCAAGAACAAGAAACCTTCCCTAACTTATACAATTCCTTTACCAGAAGACACTGTTCATCCTGAAATTTGCCAGAAAAACCAGTTCCACCATTTTGGATGAATTTAAGCAAGCTTTTAATAAAAATATTAAATACTGACCAAAATGGAATTTGGTCAGGACCATCACCTGGAAACCTTCCAGGTAAGTGGCCTAGAGACATGTGTTGGTGGGACTTATATGGACAAGACCCATAGGCCAGCATACTTTCCCGAGAGGCTTTGTTGTTAGTTTCCAAGAACTCCAACTCCCAGAATCCCAGGAAGTTGCCTGGTCTTTGGGCAGGTGGGGCTTACAGGTTAACTTTGGGTCTAACAACATAAGCTATAAACTTAAATCCTTGAGTTCTCTTTCTTGGTCCTGGTTTTCCCATAATCCATAATTGCTCTATAATCTCAGGT
This sequence comes from Onychomys torridus, assembly GCF_903995425.1. Classification (NCBI taxonomy): domain Eukaryota; kingdom Metazoa; phylum Chordata; class Mammalia; order Rodentia; family Cricetidae; genus Onychomys; species Onychomys torridus. The sequence goes on along the minus strand of NC_050456.1, from coordinate 82,526,926 downwards.
GGCTACTCTATCGATGGTACCAAATGTCTTTCTGTGGTTGGTTTGGATGTGGACTGTTGACAGGTCAACCTCAAACTCAAAACTCTTCCGCTTTGGCCTCCCAAGTGTTGGGATTACAGGAGTGTACCACCCAAGTGTCCTCTCTTTAAAAGGCTTTTTAACCATTATTATCTCATGAATACAATGAACAGAAAAGGTTATGGTTCCTTTTCCTGCTTGTTCCCAACTGCCAGGAATTACTATTAATGCACTGATGCATTCCAGACAGACTAACAACATGAATAAAAATGGACTTTAATTAAAAATGTTTTCTTCCTTTTATTTATTTTATGTATATGAGCCCTCTGTCTGCATGTAACACCAGAAGAAGGCATCAGATCCCACAATAGATGGTTGTGAGCCACCATGTGGTTGCTAGGAATTGAACTCAGAACTTCTGGAAGAGCAACTAGTGCAGTGCTCTTAACCTCTGAGTGGTCTCTCTAGCCCCCTCCTTTTTATGTTAATGAATCATAGAAACTCAGAGAAATTAAATATTTTAAACATGGATTAGAGACCTGCAGTCCTTTACTGTATACTATCAGACATCAAGAAGAGTGATGTCATAACTCAAAAAGACTACTGATTGGTAGCCATACATTACTGTCTATTAGATGGGTATCCACTAAAATTGAACTACAATTGTCCAAGAGCCAAGCCTGGACGTCATGTAGGTATATATGTGCATTGTATATGTTACTATTAGTGTACACCTGGAGGTCTCTATGGGAAGTCTTACTAAACTAGAGACATGGGGCTCATGTTTCATCAGCTCTTACAGGAGATGTCTCAACACTACCGTCAGATCCCATCTAGGTTGCCAAGGAAAGAGATTTCCTAAGGAGAAAAACTGAATCACTTCAACCACCACGGAAGTACAACCTGCCCTGTCTTTACAATGAACCCTCAAGAACATACAGATTGACTGAAGACACAGCCATTCACTGTCTCATTCTCCATTTGGAGTGACCAAGCAGACTATGAAGGTGGAATCATAGAATAAACATACTTGAACATGACCAATGTAGGCATCTGGAAAGCTTCACAATTAACTAGTGTACACATATAAGAAACTGTAGACTAAAACCATAAGGACCGTCACTTTCTGGCAACTTCTAAGACTGTGGGTCCTTCTTCTGGCCAAGGACTGAATCCCACTGCTCATAGGTTTTAGAATTGCCTAGTCACAGAAAGTTCAGTGCAATGAAAACAGGTGACAGGTGCAAGCTGATATGGTGGGCCAGGACTAACTGTCCCTTCCATGGGTTCTAGCTACAGCTAGAGCCCACACTATCTTGTGGGGTTCCTAGGCACATGCCCATAACAACAGCCAGTTACTCCCACAAAGGCCACTTGTAATAAAATCTTCTGAACAGTGCCACCACACCTAAATCAATGAGGTTCTCAAAATTCAATTTTTCCTTTGACCTGTCATGTGCTAAGAAAGGAGGAGGGCTAATGAGGTGGCTCCATGGGTAAAGTCCTTGCCATATAAAGATTGAAGTAAAGAACTGATTCACAGTTGTTGTACACATACACACACACACACACACACACACACACACACACACACACACAATTTAAAAAGGAAACTGAACGAGCTGGGACTGGCTCAACTGGTAAGGTGCTTGCTACACAAACATGAGGATCTGAGTTGCACTATAACACCCAAGTAAACAAACTGGACATGGTGATCCTGCCTGTAATCCCAGCACTTGGAAAGCAGAGACAAGCAAATTCTGGGGGCTGGCTGATGAGCTAGCCTAGCCTAATCAGAGGGCTCCCTCTCTCAATTAGAGACCTTGTCTCATAGAAGGCTAATGGTTCCTGAAGACTGATACCCAAAGCTTATCTCTGGCCTCCAGGTGTGCATTAATAACAACATGCACCATGCATATGTGTAACTGCATGAACATACACACACCAAAGAAAGTAGAACAGAAAGTAACAGACTCTTCATATTGGCAACTGCATCCCCTCGTTCCTGTTTGTGCAGTTCAGAGGCACAGGTGTCAGAGAAATGAAGTACTTTACTATAGGCCCCAGAGAAAAAAAGTGAGAGCCACAGCAGAGACCAAAGTCAACAACATGCCACATGTCACTAAACAATAGTAAGCAAGTTTCTGCTACATGCCAATATTTTACATACATCAAATAACAATCTCCAAAATGCTCTGAGGTAAGTATAGGTGACAAACCTAGACTAAAAAGAAGTTAAAGAATCTCCCCACATTTGCAACCCAAGTATGCCTTTAGTTGTTACTCCGTGTATACACATTTTAACATAGAATACCATCACTTAAGTAATGTGACAAATGTCTATGCTGAGTGACTTTTCCAAAGATATAGACAAAGCTCTACCTACCTCAGACAGGGCACACAAGGCACAACAAAGGAATGGTTCCACCTAAGTCCATCTTTTGGGTTGCTTATAGTAGTGTGAGCAGCTTACTCACAACTACACACCTGAGTCTCCTCTCAGTACAACACTAACTGCTTATACCTCTTCAGGGAATGCAGCAAGAAGTCAACTAAGGAGCTGGGAGATGTAGAGAGGTAGAAGATTTTCCTAGTATGCAGGTCCTGGGTTCACTTTCCAGTGCTGGGGAAGAGGGCTTACAAATAATACCTGCTAGATGCAGCAGGTCTCAAGCCAGGATGGCACAGAAGTCCTTGGGGAAATACCATGGCTCCATGCCACGCATACTGAATTAGAATCTCAAGGAGTGGGGTCTGTGTTGCCCCCTATGTCCCAGTTAGTTCTAATGTATGGCCAGGTTTGAATAAAACTGTAAGAAATAAATGACTTGATGCTAAGAAGACAGCCCAATGATTCAGAGCATTTGCTGCTCTTCCAGAGAATTCTGGCTCAGTGCCCAGCATTAGAGGTTCACAAACACCTGCAACTCCAGAAACCTCTGCAATCACATGTATGCATTTCCACACACATAATTTAAAATAAAGACATAAAATAAATAAGTGACTTCAGGACTATCTGAAACCTTTCCTCAAACATCACCTGTCACACGTCACACACCCTGAGGAAGGCAGGGGGCAAGCCACTTGCCAATAGCACTAAGACTGAACATGACTTCACAATAGTGAGTTAATGGAAGCATCTGCACACAGAGTATGTGCTTTCTGTAAACCTCACACTGGACATAGCCAAAGGCAGTCTCCCCACATCTGCAGAGAGCACAGAGCCCACATACCTTCGGGAAGCTATACCCTCTTAATGCCATAAACATCGTTTTGACCTCCCATTACCAAAGGACTCCATTCAAGTACAAACATGTTTCCCTACTTAAATGCTAAAGCTGAAAATTGAAGTGGGCTCTGGTAAGAATCACAAGTCATTCATAATCTTGCCTACTTGAGACAATCAGGGAAAACTACACTAGACGCAACAGAAACAAAACCCAAAGCTTCAGCAACTTGAATTTATTCAGGCTTTGAGAAAATGTCTTTATTTTGGGCCGTGTTTACAAACAACAGAATAGCTTTTCCCACCAGAGTATGCATCCCTCGTTAATGTGATCAAAGAAAACCAAAATTTAGAGATCAACTAACAAAAAGTTATGGGGAAATGGTTAAATTAGCAAGCTTACCCCATTTCTCTCTGAATTACTCATTTTTACTATTATAAGCCCATGAGTCATACCTGGACACCCAGGTAGACCCTTCCTATAGCAGCCAGAATGAAACAGCTCACTGAACAGCTCAAATGCAGAACACTTGGAACAGCAAAATAAATCATGGAAGTGCTGAATTATAACACATACAGGAGTCCAATAAATAATTCAATAAGCAAGTGGGTGTGAGTAGAAAGGACACACCTTCCTCACAGAACAATTCCAATTACTAAATGTAATCAAAAGAGGAAAACAGAAACTAACTCTGAGGCGAACACCACAGTGACAGAGGTTGCTGACGATAACTATGAGTAGATGCTAAAATGGGTGGAAACAGTGAAATAAGACACAGAGTCCTTGCCATTGTGTCCACCTATTTCCACGCAAGAAATAAGCTCACAGGAAAACAGTGAAAAAAAAATCACAAGTCACATGATAAAAATAATCACATATCAGGTGACAAGATGACATCATCCTTCCCCTGATGCATGGACTGAGAAAACCATGTTTTGCGGTATTTCTACCAAAATGCATATCTGAATTTCATGAAAGGATACTAGATAACTTCAAATGGAAAGGTGTTCTTTAAAATATTTGGTCTGTACTCTGCTAAAATTAAAGTTTATGAAAAGTCAAAAGAAATAAACAAACATTGGAGAAGACTGAATGAAACTGCTCAAGCTAGCCTTAAACTCCTCTTCCTTGTCAGCCTTCCAAGTGCTGGGATTACAGTTGTGCAAACCCATATTCAACATGACCTAAGTTATTTCAAAATAAAAGTTAACAGTCTCCTCCTGCCCCACAAACACAGACTCAAAAAAAAAAAAAAACCCATTCAAATGTTTCCAAATGCATCATTTATTAAGTTGCACTTCCCTCAACATGACCTGCTTAGTGATCATACCCAAGCAGATTCAGTCCTCATACCTACCTGAGCAGATCCACTGCCTAGTCCTCACACCTGAGCAGATCTACTGCCTAGTCCTCACACCCGAGCAGATCCACTGCCTAGTCCACACACCCGAGCAGATTCACTGCCTAGTCCTCACACCTACCTGACCAGATCCACTGCCTACTCCTCACACCTACCTGAGCAGACCCACTGCCTAGTCCTCATACCCAAGCCGATCCACCGCCTAGTCCTCACACCTACTTGACCAGATCCACTGCCTAGTCCTCACACTGAAGCACATCCACTTCCTAGTCTTCACATCTACCTGAGCAGACTCACTGCCTAGTCCTCACACCTGAGCAGATACACTGCTTAGTCCTCACACCCGAGCAGATCTACTGCCTAGTCCTCACACCCGAGCAGATCCACTGCCTAGTCCTCACACCTACCTGAGCAGACCCACTGCCTAGTCCTCACACTCAAGCAGATCCACTGCCCAGTCCTCACACCTACCTGAACAGATCCACTGCCTAGTCCTCATACCCGAGCCGATCCATTGCCTAGTGCTCACACTCAAGCACATCCACTGCCTAGTCCTCACACCTACCTGAGCAGATCCACTGCCTAGTCCTCACACTTACCTGAGAAGACCCACTGCCTAGTCCTCACACCTACCTGAGCAGACCCACTGCCTAGTCCTTACACTCAAGCAGATCCACCGTCTTTCCTGTCCTCTTGGGACTCTGTAACCTTCACACACACTATGTTAAAGCCTTGAACATCTTTCTACACACTATCTTTAACAAAGAATAAAACAAATATATTCTTCAACTTAACCCTCCCCCAGTCTGTGTTCTCCTCAACAATGCTCCCTGTGACCTAGTCAGTACATTCCTTACCTGAACACACCAGGCCTTCTTACATTTTTCCATTCAATACCCCTTTTAAGCAAAGAATTTTAATGTAACCACAATATTTACTGATAATAAATAAGAAATTTATTTTATAAAAAGTTCTTTGGTATCCATATAATTTTATCATTTATGAAAAATGAAAGCCAATTTCCATACTAACGAGATAACTGTAGCAGCTGTTTATTTTTATGCAAAGAATTAAGAGCTGAAGTGTACCTAGAGTTTTCCTGCCTGGTCCATGGTCAGAAGAAATCTCTCTCACCCACCAGTCCTGCAGCCACTCAGACCCAACCGAGTAAACACACAGAGACTTATATTACTTATAAACTGTATGGCCATGGCAAGTTTCTTGTTATCTAGTTCTTCTATTTTAAATTAACCCATTTCTATTAGTCTATAAGCTGACACATGGCTCGTGGCTTACCGGTACCTTACCTCTCTCTTGTCATGGCGGCGGCTGGCAGCATCTCTCTCTGTCTCAGCCTTCCACTTCCCAGCATTCTCTTCTCTCTTGTCCCGCCTATACTTCCTGCCTGGCTACTGGCCAATCAGCATTTTATTTATACAGAGCAAGATCCACAGCACTTCCCCTTTTCTTTTTTTTCCAAAAAGGAAGGTTTTAACTTTCATATAGTAAAATTGCAAATAACAAAACAATTATCAAGCAAGAATTACAGTTATAATATCTAGTCTATTTTTCATAACTAGTCTATTTGTATTTGGCAAAATTAAAGAAGATATCCTATTTTCTTATATTTGTGAGTCTAAGGTTTCATATCTAATGATGGCTTCTGAGGTGCAGTAGAACAGCAGCTGGAACAGTTATTCTTGAAGTAACTAAGCTCATACCTCTCAATGGTAGACTGGCATTTAATAGAGGGATGTGGAGAAGAACAGGATGCCGAGATGAAGCCACACACACACACAGCCAAGAAGAATGGACATCTGAATTTAAAAAAAATCAGCAATTTCCAGAATTTAAAATCCTGAATCATGACATGACACTAGTAGAATTCAGGTGTTTCTGGTACATGGACTAGACATTGTTTAGGTATTTATTGCTTGTACATATGGTATATAGTTATTGTACTTTTGTATATAGTTTTTTATATAAGTTATAACATTTTTCCTTTTTTTCTTTTTATTAAAATAGAAAGGGGGAAATATGGTGATATTTCATTTGTGCTGAAATGTGATTTTATTTTTATGTCAATAAATAAAGTTGCCTGGGGGTCAGAGCTAATAGCAAGCCATAGCAGAAGCCGGATGGTGGTGGTACACACCTTTAATCCAATCACATGGCAGGCAAAATCTGTGTGTTCAAGGATACAGCCAGCATGGAGACACATGCCTTTAATCTCAATACCAACCATAGAAGACCTAAAGGTCTGTATAGACAGGCAGTGACGAGGAGGTCATATAGTTGGGTTTACAACCAATAAGAAGGCAGAACAGAAAGTCAATAAAAGGACAGACACACAGGAAATAGGCTTCTTTCTGAGGGGAAGGACAACAGTGGCAGGAAGGGTAACAAGGTGGTTTTAAGTCTCAGCTCTTAGGTACTGCTCTGACCTCTTGGGCTTTTAACTCTGTGTTTATTTAATAAGACCATTACATCTACACTGAAGAGATGGCTCAATGGTTAAGAGTACTTGCCATTCTTCCAGAGGACCTGGTTAGGTTCCTACCACCTACACTGGGCAGATCACAACTATCAGTATGTCTAGCTCCACGAGATTTGATGCCCTCCATTGGCCTCCATGGACACCCATCACATATGGTGCATACACACACACACACACACACACACACACACACACACACACACACAATTTTTCTTAAAGATTAAAATATTGGCTATATATTTGATGTTGCAGGATGTAGCAGATCTTCAATATTTTTTAGAACTGATTGATATTTTGATTTTATAATTGCCAATGCCGAGAACACTGCTTTGCGTAAGTAAATACATAGTATAAAATGGTGAGACTATGTTTAGGGCTACTTCAGAAATTGTTGGAAATTCCATCCTAATCCCAAGGCAGAACTTCCAGAACAATTTTTTATGAAACTCAAGTCAGCAACCCAGACAACCATTTTTAAAAAACAATCATCCTAACACATCACAGTCCATACATCTACTAATTAGCTATGTGCTGGAGGAGGGCAGTAGGAAAACATGGCCTTTGTTTTCCATTAAGTAAACTATTGTGTTTCTGTAAGAGCAGTAAATTTTGTATGAACACTTTGATCAAAACATCCAACAGCCTTGAATCTGAACCCAAGTTATTTCAGGTGGTGTTTGTTGGTGTGCGTCATGCGATGGCATGTGCGGTGCAAAGTGCACATTCTGTATGTTCAAAACCAAAGTGCACAGTCAGGCACTACAAACTCTTTGGATTCATTACATGCTTGATATGTGTAAGTGTGTATATTGAGTGTGGGAGGGTGATGACATGGGAACATGTATGCACATGAGTATAAAAGCCAGAGATCAGCCTCCAGTGCTATTCCTCAGATGTCATCCACTTTGTGTTTTAAAACGTGGTCTCTCAATGACCTAGGACTCATTGATTAGGCTAGACTGGCAAGCCAGGGAGTCGCAGGCCTCTGATCATTTTCACTTCACCAGTGCAAGGAGGGCTAGTGCAAGCTACCATGCCTGGCTTTGTACGTGGATGCTAGGAATCCAAATCGTGTTCTGCCACTCACATGACAAGTGATGCACGCATGGCAAGCACTTTACTGAGAGTACATTGTGTGGATGCCTCGCCATACATCTTATTTATTTGTTTATTTATTTGTTTATTCATTCATTTATTTGTTTGTTTATTTATTTATTTTGGTTTTTCGAGACAGGGTTTCTCTGTGTAGCTTTTTTGCCTTTCCTGGAACTCACTCTGTAGCCCAGGCTGGCCTCGAACTCACAGAGATCCACCTGGCTCTGCCTCCCAAGTGCTGGGATTAAAGGCGTGCACCACCACTGCCCGGCATACATTTTATTTTGAACTGATTTTTGGTTGCTGCATATTCAGAAACCTGTTAGAGTTGCCTAAATTTTTGTCATCCTTTTGCATGTAGTTCCACGCCCCCACAGGGTGACACAGCTACAGATAAGAAACCTGAGAGGTGGCACAGGTTTGTAATGCCAGCACTTGGGAAGCAGAGGCAGGAGGATGGGGAATTCAAGACCAAGTTTAGTCACACAGTAAACTCAAGACCAGTTCAAGATACAGGAGAACTTCTCCCAAAAAGCCAAGCAAAGAGGAAGCAAAGAGGATAGTGGGGTATAGGCTCCAGAAAACTGATGAAAGGGACTAAATATATAAAAACACTAGTAAATCGACAAGAACAAAATGGTGTTCCAAAGCTATGCCCGGATGACTCACACAGTTTGTGTTACAATACATTCCTCCATGCTTACATCTTTTAGTGCTTGCAAAGCTCTTTGGACCTCAGACACTCATGTGCGTTTTGCCTTCCTCTTACTATGCAAATCAGAAAGATGTGGTCTACCATGTGCTATATATACTTCCAGATGCCCCCAATGCCCAAAGATGCATCGCCAATGTTAACTCTTACTACATATTTGTAAAGGGGAACCCTAACTTTTCTAATGCCCCCTCAGCACTGTTGCTTTCAGCCCCTTCCTCTGCCCTGCACTTTCTCTTGAGAGGTGGCCATGCAGGGTGCTCAGGAACAAGAACGGAGCCCTGCATTCACAGTGCTTACATTCAAAACACAGCCCACCCTAAAATGTTGTATTCTAGACAAGTTATCTTCTTTACATCACTGGGTCTACTCCTTTAAGTGAGAAATATAAAATCTACTTATAAGGTTGTTATAAAGAATAAATTATGTAACATAGTGATTTTCAAATCTCATTATGTCCTTGGGAATGTCATGAAATATCCCTGGGCCCCTACACAGTTTTATGTTTGGTGGGTTTATGGCAGAACCTGAGAACCTGAATTTTAATGAGTTTTCAGAGGGGCTGATACTGGAGGAGATCATGAGACTACACTGGTAGGGCCATAGACTTTAAATCACATCAGCAGCACAGAACAGAGCCTGACTGATGACTCAGCTCTAAGCACCATTACTGCACAGCACTCAGCAAGCTTTTCCACAGGCATGTGGACTCACCCACTCACTTATGAACTTCTCAAGGGACAGAACCTCATGTTTTCCACTCACATCCCTAGGACACAGCAGAATACCCTACATGGCAAGACAGAATCATAAGACCCTTCCTGGTCAGAAAGAAAATAAGAGGAGGAAAGTAGCCTCCTCACACCATCTCCAAAATGTAAACATCAAGCATCTTCAGACATGGTGATTTTGTTCACCCATTTGGCCATGAGAGTCAGTCCTAGTTCTCATTCTCGGGGTCTAGGGGAATTAACCCAGCCTCATCTCGCTGCTGCTGTGTGGTTGGAATCACAGCCTTCTCCCAAAGGGGTACGAATTTCTATGAGCTTTTGTCACCACACCATCACTGTTTGAACTCTAAGTACAGCTGATTTTTATATAAACAAAAGTTGTAGCTGGATATTGACATGAAAAAACCCTGCCATCTATTCCAAATCTAACTCCTACTTATTACTAGGTCTCTTCCTTGGTGCTCACCAAGTCTTTTTAATTACTATTTTATTTTAGAATTCAAGAGGATCAGAGCCAGGTATGGTGGTATACATCTGTTATCCCAGTATACAGGAGGCTGAGGAAGGAGAAATCTCAGAAGCCTAGGCAATACAGAGAGATTCTGTCTCCAATATTATACACACAAACACATATGTCAGAAAGATCAACTATGAAGTTAGAAGTTTTCAGTGTCCACTCTCAGGTTCTATTGTGACTCCATGTGCAAACTTTGAGTACACACAACACAACATTTTCTGGCTCCCCTAAGTCATTGAGGAAATCTATTTCTAACAACGTGGGGCAATTCTAGTTTAAAACAAAATATTGTTCACAGAGACAGTGATAGTAGCCTTCACTGTCAGCTTTAACATGGGCTATGAGGAGCAAGAGCCCCTCTCTTTTGCCCTGGCCACTGGTGACACTGTGAGCTGTCTTGCCCTTCACTTGCTTTGCAGCCCTCAATCAGCATTTGAATCCTGCAGACTTGTGAAACTTTCTTCTGAGTCACATGACATCCATTCTTTCTTGCACATGTCTTTCCTTCAAATGCTCACCTGACAGCCACATCAGCCTCCTTCACTTCCTTCTACTTTTCCAAGTATGAATTGGAACACTACCTACGTCGTGTGTTATATTTCCTTTTCACAGTTCCAGGTATGGCACCTGCTGTTTCTCTTTGTCTACTAAGATCAGATTCCACAGTCAGTATCTATGATGATTCCTTCTTTACACCCTGAGACAACAATCTGCAGCTTTGATGCTAATGGCTTTCCTGCCCTGAGTAGAGGTGCTTCTCAGCTTACAGTGGAACTACGTACGGATGACCATTGTAAGACAGAAGTGCATTCAACTGGCTGACCACTGGCCCTCCTACACTGCAGTGCTGGTGTCCTACCTGTGGGAGCCTGTTTTCGGGTTCCTCGTGGCTGTGCTCAGCAGGTCCGCATAGAGGATGACTAGGGCCATGGGCCTGAGTGCAGGTGTCTGAGATGGTCTGCACTTGGCTGTGCTGGGGGAGGAGGTCTTTTGGCGTCTCTATAAATACCCTGGGGGCAGAGACAGTCAGGGCCCATTGGAATAGGTTCCAGGCCCTCTTGAGGCTATCCATTATTTTCTGTTTATCTCTGCACTATAAATTCTTCTATCTAATATTTCCTGCTTCTCACACTCAAGAAAACTCTGGGGAGCTGTGGGGTTGGTGGGTAAACACCCACGCCTACCAAGGTTGTATGGGTGACTGGGAGTTGCCACTGACCAAAGTCTTAAGAAAGCACTATACCCTCATAAAGCTAACCTGGGAAATGATCCAAACTCCATTTTCAAAGTATGATATCTGCTCTATAAGTAGTGGCTCTGTGCCAAATACAAGTGGGTCTCTGGCAGGTAAGGGTCTATCTACATATCCTTTCCCTTCCCAACTCTTTGATACTAGTTTATATCTATTTCCACCACATCATGCCCTGTAATTAGGTCCACTTCCTATATTACATCTTCTGCCTAGACATTTATTATGTTCTCTAGTAAATCACTCCCTTTGTTTTTTCTCAGACAGGGGTTCACTATCTATCTACGGCTGGCTAGCTCTGAACTCACTATATAGTCCAGGCCAATCTTCAACTTGAGATTCTGTCTCAGTGCTGTGACCTGAGGCATGAGCTTATGTACCAGGCTTATCATAGTCTTTGGTCAATTTGTCCCTCCTCCCTGAAACCTTCTACTGCAGCACAAGCAAATATAATCAGGATCCCTCCAGCCAGAAACAGATATGTAACCTGTAGGCTGCCACAGTATATTCAGACATTCTTGGAATTTGAGGGGATCTCTAATGCTCTGGATTCCCCTAGAAAGCCCCCTTCTGGAGAAATGTGGCAAGCATCGGCAACTGCCACTCTGTTCTTCCTTCATTAGGAACCTCCCAATGGACTCCTGGAGTGCTACAGAGCCCATCTGGAAAATGCCTTCTTCCCTCAGTCCATCTCTACCCATCTCTAAATGATAGTCATCAGCACTCACCTACAGCATGGGGACCAGCAGCACCAGCCTCATCCCAGTATTTCTGTGCCATACTGATGGTCCATCTCCACTGTGCCAGACACACTCTTTCCAAGGATAGAGGAAACCAGAGCTCAGGTGATTCATATCACAGCAAAGTTTGGGAAGGTTGTTCCATACAATTAAGATACTAACCTCATTGACTGCAACAAGCAGTTCTAATTCAACCCCCTCCCAACACCAACAAAGGTTCCCCTAGCAAGGATTACATGGGCAAAATCAAGTGGAAGATGTTGCTTACTAGAGTCTCCTTAAAAATAAAACTGCAGGCTAGGCATGGTGGCTCACAGTTTTAATCCCATAACTCGGGAGGCAGAGGCAGGTGGATCTCTGTGAATTTGAGGCCAGTCTGGTCTACAGAGTGATTCCAGGGCCAGGGCAACCAGGGTTGTTACACAGAGAAACCCCGTTTCACAAAACAAACAAGTTAAAAAAAAAAACTGCACATAAGCTTATTGAAAGTGTTAGAGAATCCCTACAGTAAATAAACCTGTTTAATCCAACATTTCCAAACATACCTATTCATTATTTACCATCTCAAGATACATGTGCTAATGGGAGGCAGCTAATTTAAAAGCTGTCTAGATGTTGAATCACCTCCATTAGACAACTGTGAAATTCTCTCCCCCTCCAAACCTCCCCTCTAACCCGCTTACCCAGTGACTTGTCAGCAGCACAAAAATCAGGTTCAGCTGTGAGCTTGCCTCCTACATCCCAGTTGGGGAGCTAAGCTAAACAGATGCCCAAAACAGAGCACCTGACATACAGTCAAAAGGAGCAACAAGGGAACTCCCAAGACCAACTCAGTTCCTTAGGCTGAAACAAACACAGGGACCTTCGACTTCTGCACACACTTCACCTCCTCTCCTCCTTTCCCCACTATTTAATGGGAAAGCCACTTTCTTATTCCAATTTTCATACACACACACACACACACACACACACACACACACACACACACACCCTGGCATGTGATCCAAAGCAACTGAGTTTGTGTTTACCCTTCTCTGAAAGCACAATTGCAGTAAGAGACACTTCATAAGAGCTGTTTTTAGAGCTCTAAATTTTCACTTGCAACTAAACTACACGTTGGGCATCTGCAGCTGTACGCCTTTGTATCTGGATTAAATTAGGAAGCAGGCTTTATTTCTTCTCTAATTCTATTCAGGTCAGCTAGAGACATGACAATTCAGACTATTCAAAGGAGGCCTCTCTCAAACAAGCTAACAATAACAGAAGTTCTAAAGTTAAAATGTTCTGCAGCCCAAAAGCAGAGGACAGGGACTCTGCCATTACAGTGTGTGCAAGCCATGTGGGCAGAGTCCTTTGCTAAGTGAAACTGACTCCTGGTGATTCCAAAGCACTCACTCTCTCCCAGCTCCCCTCTCTTCCTGCCTGGTCCAGGTGCATGCAAAAACATCATGCAGTCATTACAAGTGTTTTTAAAGACCTTGTAATACATGGGAGCATTTGGTGAAACTGAAAGGGCTGTGTGATGCAGAGCGACTGTCCCTGGAGTGGTGGGACCACCTGAGCTCAGGAGTCCTGATACTGGCTTCGGCAACAATGACCCTGTCAGAGAATAAAAATAGAAAGGAATATAACAAAATGCTAATGGAATTTTTGTGAAAGACTACTTGGTAGATTTTTGTTTCTTTCAAACTTTCAAATTTCTTTTATTAAAGAAATTATTCAAGGATAAAAATCTACAAAATAAGACAAACTCTCCAGGGGCCAGAAAGATGGTTCAGCAATTAAGAGCACTTATTGCTCTTGCAGAGGACCTGAGTTCATTCCCAACACCCACATCAGGTAGCTCATAGCATGGCATGTAACTCCAGTCCCTGGGCATCCAATAATGCCCTCTGCCCTCCACTGGCATCTACACACACATAGTGCACATAAACTCATGCAGGCACATACACATAAAAAATAATCATTTTTAAAAAGATAAAATCTCCAATTTTATCATTCCCCTACCCCAACCCTATGAAGGAAAGTTCATAAATTAAGACAGTAATTTTTATACATAAGGGATTATACAAAAAGAACACATCTCCAGTCAGAAGGAAATCCAAATTTAAGATCCATGGACGGGAGAAGAAGAGTAGATAAACCACTGGGTGAGAGCTATGAGGGTAAGACAAGGCTGAAGACACTTCTAGGAAGTTTGTGTTTATTCATGTCCTTCCTGCTCTGTGGTGTCTGCCCAGTGACCCTGACTGCCCTAAGCAGACATGAGCATAGCTGAGACCATGAAACAATGGAAGATGCCAGCCAGGAGAGGAAAGAGACAAGAGGAACCTGGTAGAGACATTCAAACCACAGCACAGGAAGACACGAGGCAACCTTCCCCTTTCCAAGTGGCCAGTCATGAGTAAAGGACCCAAAGCAGGTTCTGCGGAAGTTCCTGTTCTAATAACCTCAACACCCAGAATGCCTGCTCTGTGGCCAATTTGCTGAAGCGCTCAGTTACTCTCTCTTGTCACTGCTCTGAAACAGTCAAACAATTCAGGAAGCCAATATTGCAAAGCTAAATAAATACCAATGATTGGCATTTTAGGTTCCTAATGTGTGGCTGTGATTTCATTTGCACACAATCAAGTTCTGCCTCAGCTTCTAAGTGAAGAGTATAAGAGGCATGATAAAGCAACTGCTCCTCACACATGATACGATGGCACAAATCAGGGTCATTCCCAGTGGGGTCTAACCTTCCAACTCCCTGGGTGCTACATTCACTACTCATTCTTGGATATGAAAAACACTTTTTTAAATTAGTCATGAGCATTGTGTATAGAGCACTGGATGCTTTTCATTTATTTTTTTCAATTTTTGAGATTCTATTTTATGTGTATGAGCATTTTGCTCTCATGTATATCTATGTACTTCATGTGTTCCTAGTGCCCATGGAAGTCAGAGAAGATGTCAGATTCCCTGGAACTGGAATTACAGATGATTGTGAGCCACCATGTAGTTGCCAGGAATCAAACCCTGGTCTACTGTAAGAACAAGTGCTTTAGCCGGGCGGTGGTGGCACATGGTTTTAATCCCAGTGGAGGCAGAGCCAGGCAGATCTCTGTGAGTTTGAGGTCAGCCTGGGCTACCAAGTGAGTTCCAGGAAAAGAGCAAAGCTACACAGAGAAACCCTGTCTCGAAAAAACAAAACAAAACAAACAAACAAACAAAACCAAGTGCTTTTAACCACTGAGCCATCTCTCCAGCCCGTTAAAAAATGTTTATAGAATATATTTTGATCATATTCTTTCCTCTCCCCCAGATCCTTTCTATCCATATAACTTCATGTTCTCCCTAACCCCTCTCTTTTTCAAAAAACAAAAACTCAAAACAAACATATGGAAAAAAAAAAACTGTAAGATTAAAAAAATTGCAAAGCAGTACAAAAGTCATGGAGCCTGTTTTGTGTTGACCACCTACCCCTGGGCCTGGGGCCTGCCCTGGGGTGTGACTGATAACGTCCAGTGTCACTTAGTCACAGGAACCGATTTCCCTTTCTCAGTAGGTATCATAGCAAGCAGTTTCTTGGTAAGGGGTGAGAGTGTGTCCTCCCCCTCTTCTCAGTGCTGGGACTTTGTCTGCTATAAACTTGGGTGGGTC
This sequence comes from Onychomys torridus, assembly GCF_903995425.1. Classification (NCBI taxonomy): domain Eukaryota; kingdom Metazoa; phylum Chordata; class Mammalia; order Rodentia; family Cricetidae; genus Onychomys; species Onychomys torridus. Next base: position 82,511,138 of record NC_050456.1, on the reverse strand, counting down.
TTGGCCCGCTGTCACAGTCTCTGTATGTTCAAATGGAAGACTGGGTTTCTTTGGTGTTATCCACAACCTCTTACATATATATATCCATCCCATATAGGGCTGAGTGCTCCCAACTCTCTCACTCTCTGTGCATTGTTCTGTTCTGGGTCTCTGTGTTAATTATCATCTACTGCAAGAAGTTTCTCTGATGAATTGCTGGACAATCACTGACCTCTTTTTCATCTTTTTATCCTAAAGGGATATCTGTCTTTGATGGTGAGTTGTATTTCTTAAGTAGCAGAAAGAAGGATCCTGTTTTCTTATATTTTTGGTGTGAGCCTTGCCTTTAATGGCTGAGCCATCTCTCCAGCCCTGAGTTCTGTTTTCTAATACAATCTTTTTACTAAGAAATTAAGACCATTAATATTGAGAGTTATTATTGAGCAGTGTTTATTAACTCCTGTTATTTTGCCGTGGTGGTGTATTTCCACCCCCCTTATCATTAAACATTATTTACTGTGTCCTCTTGGATATAGTTAATCTTCTCATTAGACTGAAGTTTTCCTTCTAAAGGTGCCTTCTGTAGAGCTGGACTAGTGAACAGAAAATGCTTAAACTTGATTCTTTTGAAGCATCAGCAAGAATTTAAACTTCTTCCTGCCTCATGGCCCTGTGTGTCCGTCACACCCCTTTCTGAGTCCTTAATGCAAACTCTCCATTTGATACAAGAGATTACAGTGTCCTGGTCTGTGTACAGACAGGGGCACAGTTAGTGAGGGACCCTGGCAGGGAAAACGGCTGTAAAGAGCTTTGAAATATGTGTACAACTGACAACTTCTCCATACAAATATGTCATGGCTCTTAAAAAAATTATTATTTATTTGTTTGTTTGTTTATTATTATTTTTTATTTAGTGTGTGTGGTACTTTGCCTGCATGTTGGTGCACCACTTATGTGGCTGGTGCCAGATGAGGCACTGGATTCTCTGGGACTGAAGTTACAGACAGTTCTAAGCCACCTCCTGGGTACTGGGTCTCTGAAAGAAAGAAAGTGCACTTGACCTCTGAACCATCCTTCTCGTTTCTAAAGCCATTTTAAAGTTAGACTGGAAACTGAATCAAAACTCATGGGTGGAATGTAAAGCCGAACAGCTTAAGTTTTTTCCTTTTGCTAAGAGATGTACAGCTTACCAGCATCTGTGGCATGTGGCACTTATGTTTCTACACCCTCTTCAGCTTGGTACTATGTGAGTTCCTTAAATAAAAATAGTTACAGGAGGTACTGAGTTGGTCAAGAACTTTCAAGAAGGAAGAAAGTATATTTGGAAAGGGGATAGAAGTGAGCAGGTGACCAAAGATTTCCTTCTATGTCAATTACATATTGCAAAAGTCATGAGTTAGAAGACACTTGTTGAAAGTAGTGGGAAATCTTAGAACAGTAAGGTATTGTTAAAACTCTCAGCACATGTGTAATGAGCCTTTATTCCCAGCTAGCTTTAAAGCCATGGATGATGTTAGAGAGATAGGTTGTGCAACCAAGTAAATGTGCTTCAAAGCTATGGAACTATATACTGAAAATGGTATTTCTGGTGACATACACTAGATGCATTTACCATATTTAAAAACAAAATCACTGAAAAACTACACTTGATGGATCCTGAAATCCATAACTTACTTGAAAATGATAATCTCCAAAACTGCCCATGGCTAAGTCATGGCTTACACCCCAGGCTGACGGCCATCTTCTAAGTGCTACCTTGTTGCTTGTGGGTTACTATGCTTTGTACCATGACAGCCAAAACCTCCCCTTCATTTCAGGCAGATTTCACTGGCAATTCTAGAAATGGGCTCATGAGCCAATGAAGCTTGGGGAGTTAGCTGGGCTACATGAACACCAGCATCCCTCTTATGTGTACCAAAAGCAACAAAAAGTCCTCAGCATAAACAAAGCCATACAGATAATGGTGGAAAAGAGGACCATTCCAAGTTCAAAGGATAGACCTTGCCTCTCCCCTCCCTCACCCAAATTTCTGAAATAAAGATTCAATGGCAGTCCAATTTTCAATCACCATCCCCCCTTAGAACTGACAAGGTTTGACACCTTGGGGAAACTTGATTTTGAAAGTGTTGCAGGGGTAAATTAATTGCATGACTCATGGCAGGTAATTCCTCTCACTTGAGTCCTGCTGGATGACAAATACTTCTGCACAATCATAGTCCTATTAGCCGGCAGGCGAGACCTTAGACCTTTAGCTACCCTCACAGTGGTTCTGTCACGCCCTCCTGTGCCTGAGCAGAGGTACATTGCAAGATGCTGTGGCTGTTGGTAAGGAGTATATTTTATGTTACCGAAGCCACACAATCATCCATGGACAGGTATACACATGAGCAGTTGAAACAAATGATGCCCATCTTCTTGTCATGTGTGCCAGGTAACCCATCCACTACATTCTGCAATATAAATAAATACTCGTGCCAAATGTTAACATTTCATTAGAATAATTCTATGGTTCTTGTGTTAAACTGTCAGTGAGAGAAGCTTCCACTTTTTAAAGCTACTCTGAATATTTAAGACATTCAATAGAAATATATTTAAGTAACTTGGAGCTAAAACCAGGCTACTCATCATTGCCTAGATATATGTGTCACTATGTCTGGAAAGAAGAGACAGAAGGAGGGGACAAGGAAGAGAAGAAAGAGGGAGGGGGGATGGGGACAAGGGGAAAGAGGTGAGAAAGAGATCAAATGACCAGTCAACCTGAGGACCCAAGACAGCATAGTCAGTGCACAGGCGTAGACTCACTACTGGTTTTTAAGTGAAGTGTCTCCATAAATAGACTGTATTCTGGATTTCCCAGAGCACCCAGCACTCCTAACAGCCTTACCTGCAAGTAAAGACTGTCTTATCAAAAGAACAGAGAGGGCTGAGATGAAGCTCAGTGGTAGAGCACTTGACCAGCATGTGCAAAACCAAGAGTTCAATCCCCAGCACCACCCAGACAACAAAAGGATGAGCTGATGTCAATTTCTTTGAACCAAAAAGGTATGCAATGCGAAGTCTGCCTGTTCTTTTTCAATTCTAAACATTAATGCTGCAATTTATGTGACAAAAGTTTCTAAACACCTTCTTAGAAGTGGAATGATTGACTTATAAGAGTTTCCATTATGGCTGTTTCTCGTTTCACAAACTGGCAGGATAAAAGAAAAAAAGGGGATTTCATTAATGATCACAAAAATATAACATAAAAAAGGCAGAAAGTGTTGACTACACTATCCATAAGGTAGATTTACTGGCTACTTTCTGTCCACTTGACACAAACTAAAGTCACTTAGAAAAGGAAGGAACTGTCAGGGCATGAGGAACTGTCTCCATCAGACAGTCTGTGAACAAGTCTGTGGGGCATTTTCTTGATGGTTGATTGATGTGGAAGGGCCCAGCCCACTGTTGGCAATGCTATCCCTGGGCAGGTAGTCCTGAGCTGCACAAGACAAGGAGCTGAGCAAGCCACAGTGCAAGCCAGTAAGCAGCACTCTTCCATGGCCTCTGCTTCAGTTTCCACCTCCAGGTTCCTGCCTTGAGCACCTGCCCTGGCTTCCTCAATAATATACCATAAACTATAAGCAAAATAAAACATTTCCTCCTCAAACTGCTTTTGGTCATGGTATTATCACAGCAATAGAAAGCTCACTAATACAATAGTAGAAAACAAGAGCCTAACTCTGTAGACTATGAAGGACTGAACCAAAGTCCTTGGACAAAGATCCAATGAGCCATTAGGGAAACGGCAGACAGGCAGAGCAAGAATGGTAGCAAGGAGGGTGTGTCTGCAGCTGGGGGCCATTTGGTCTGTATTCTGCAGCATTGGCAATATTCACACACAGGGGGGCTCCTCATCAGGCCATGGGGCTCCATCCCCAGTGAAAACATCCTAAGTCTAAGCTGCATTCAATGTATCTAACCTTCTGGTCATCCTAGCTTAGCCACATGGCACATTGAGAAGTATGGGCAGACTCCCCCACTGATCGCATAGACAATTGTGTGCTGAGGCACTGGTATCCAGCAGTAAGAGAATTTCAATGAATGCTGCATGGCTATTCCAGGAAGAGCTCCACATTCAGAATGTAAACTTTGCTTTCTGCTGAATATGGTTTTACCTTCACATGATCATATAACTTGAGCCATCCTAAACCAGAGCCAACTATATATACATAAGCTCACTGATCAATGTTATCTGATATGCCACTTGTTCTTTATTGATCATTGTTTTAACACTTTCTACAAACACTAAACTCATTTGTTACTCACGGCTGTCTTTGGAAGCACAGAGCAGTTGAACAACTTGCTCACAGTCATTCAGCTGGTGAATGCCAGAAGCCCTGCCTGGCTGGCTCCATAGCTTGTGCTGTGTTGCTGAGTATCTACTTGTCCCTAGGAAATGACTTGGTTCCTGGCCCCTTTGAAGTCTGGTGCCAGCCTTCTAATCGCTCTGCAAGCTGACCTGCAGCCCAGCATTCTTCCAGGATTTTCAGTTTGTTTCTCTTATTTGAAATCAAGATTTCCCCTAATGGCCTCATCCCAGATACAATCATAAAGAAGACACTGTACACACAAAACAGCCTCCACTATACTAGGGCCTGGGAGCAGACTAGTCACCTGAGAAACAGCAGGAGAGGAAGGATTGGTTGGAACACATGTTGGTATTGAAATAGTGAGTCAATTGTTCTTGTTAATTCAAGATCGGGGAGCAGGGTCGTCCTCCAAGCCCACAGTGTTCCATCGGACGTACTAGTAAAAAGCAGGTACAAAGATCTGCACACCACAATTTCCTGTGCTCAACACACAGAAATCTAAGAAGTAGAAAGTCAGGGTGGATGAAGTTCCCTTCCGGAATAGCACCTGCCCTCTCTGCAGCTGGCTGCCTCTCTTCCCAAGCTCTACCCTCTATCTTATCTCTTCCACTTAGCCCAAGGCCAGCTTGGGAAGCTGCTGGCACTGGACTTATCAAGAAGAGAAGCCTGGCACTGGACAGGTGTGGTGTGAGGACAAGGTTGGGAACTCCATTCCCATCTGCCTGGAGTCACAATGCAGGCAAGTGAATAGCTACAAGTTGATGTCTACTTAATCATTTGAGTAAAAAAAAAAAAACCCTGAAACTTAGCAACTATCATTTAAAAGTCATCCTAAAAAAATGTTTGTTTTTCTATTACAGAAGAAACTTCAACAACCAAGGCAATTTCTCACATAGACAATCTTCCATAACCTCCTGGAGTCTTTGGAATATTTCTGAGTTATAATCCTTTCAAGAGGAATTCACAGAAGCTGACAGAAACAGAAAGTCGGTTGCTGAGTCCTAGCATCATGTTCCTACTAAACTTGAACTTCTCACTCCCCTTAGGCCCATCCCTATGACCAGGACTGAGCCCAAGTGACCGTCCATCCTTAACCTCTCCGCTCTCCACTGTGCACAACAGTCAGTCATACTGAGCTTTCTAGACAAGTGCTTTTGTTAACTGGCAGTGACAGCCAGTTACTGGGCTATGTGGACATACAGTGATGAAGTGGTTCCCAAGCACTCTTGTGAGACACAATAAGGAGTGTGCTACAAGCCTTCTATAAAACTAAATTTACTCGACTACAGAAGCTACTGCATTGTGAAGAGCAACTTTATTTTGGTGGTGGGATAGGGAATAAGTTATTCTAACTGGTGGAGGAGGCATGAGGGGAAACAAAAGAACTAAGCTAACTCTCCATTACTTACACTTGAAGATGCCATAGGCATCAGATACTGCAGGAGGCAGAAGACAATCTTAAACAGGACGGCCAAGAAGCCCCCTGGAAGAATGGCTTTGGGGCAACTCAGAGCTAGTGAAGAAAGAGAGTTTGAGACTAAGAATCACAGAGTAAAGGCCCTGGGGTGGGAACATGCTGACTATGTTGGGCAAGAAGGCCAGCAGGACTACCGCAGTGCAAGGGGACAAGAATACTCCTCTGTTTATAAAGTACGTTCTCCAAAGAGTTAGCACACACTCACCTCCATCCACGATGTAAGTCAGACCCTGGGCAAGCCAGAGAGCTGTCTCCAACCTGTGTTGCCTAATAACTAACTTTGATTGCTATTTTACAAGTGGCTTTGTTCTTTTCATACTGTAACAGCAAGTCTAATTTTTGAGATCAAAGAACTGTCAGTAGCATAATTGCTCAGTAAAGTATTTTTAGCAAGACTTCATCAAAACAATAGTGTGCTACATTTCATGTACCAGCAGAGTGGTTCTATGGCTGACAGGCTGCTTTTATTTCTTGAGGTCTCAAAAAACAAGCAAGCCTGTTTCTTAGAGTTGATCACAAATTATTATTTCAGGTGTTACATGTGCATAAACAAGTCACACCACATCTTCACCAAAGTGACACAGACCTAGACCCTCTAACAGACCAAGCCCTCCTCTCCTTTCTCCTCCACACTATAATTTTACTGCTGAATACAGAAAGGTGGGTTCCGAGCCGTCAAGGCACTCTCTATCTTCTTGATGGAATTATTACAATCTAATTGTGTAATGTGCACCATTTTTCAAAACTGACTTACAACTGTCAACATTTCTCTCCCTCACTGGGCTTTGAGCCCCTGAAGACTGGATCCACACCTTACTCATTTCTATATTCTCAGCTTCAAATGTTGTAGGCAATACTAATACTTTTGCTTTTCTTCTGTTTCATACTCCCCGAGATGATGACATTCTCAGTGTCCTAAATCATCGACACCATGAACGCTGCTTTGGCCAATGAAATATGAACCAAAGATACTTTGGGTAGAGGCTATAATAAAAGCCAAGTGCAATTCTCTATTCTCTTTTACATGTATAAGTCTCTGTGGAAGATACTGACATGGAAATGTCTTAAGATAGATGCCAAGACTGGCACAGAGGACAGCTACTCTCAAGAGAACCCACACACAAAGTGTTTTGTTAGAAACAAGAAGGAAAGTTTATTGTGTTAAGTTTGATGAGGTTTTACTGCAGCAAACCCTTATCTACCCTGATGGACACAGCAACATGCAGGAGCCAAACACGAATCTTAAGAAGAAAGAATACTGGAATAGGCCAAAGAAAGTGACTGCATTGGATGGCAGTGGGACAAGGGACAGGTGCCAGATCAAAGGATGCCCAACCTGGAGTGAACAAAACAAGGAACAAAATCAATTCCTTTTATTTTGTCTTATGTTTGGCTTTTAATCCCATAGCTAATTGCTTTGGGATAGAGAGAAACTTCTATGTTTATTACAGTCATTAAGAAACAAAACTGGCTTTGAATTTTTACAACTTTACTTCTCACTAGAGCAATACTTTCTTGTGCGTATTTGGTATCTAGGATGAAAATCTATATAAGACAAGAAGGCTTAAAAACGCAATGTGAATGAGCAGCCAAGATCTCTAAAGAGTCTCCATCCCCTAGTGTATACCAGCGACAGTTGTCCCTCAAGTCACTTAACAGTCCCCTCCTTCCTCTTCAGGATGCTGAGTAAGTTTAAGGGCACAAGAAGCCTAAGAAAATTTAAAGAGAGACTCTGGGTTGAGTGAGCGCTTTTCTAATAATCTCGACATGCAAAGGTATCAGTTATTCCAATTCCTGAAAATGGCATCCAGCACCCTCACTAAGAGGAAGGACAGCCCTAAGCAGGGGCGGGAGAACTGACAGCCTGTGCAGGGGTGAAGAAATAGAGCACTGTGCAAGCCAACAGTGGAGACAACAGGAAGCTGATTCAGAAGTAGTGCCAGAACAGCGGCCACCAGAAAAGCCTTCAGGGAAAAGCTGGGGGGACGGGATGACAGAGCCAGGGAAGCAAGTCTGGAATAGGGTAGCTCATCCACCGGAAGTGAGTAAGGAGATGAGTCTTCTAACTCCAGGGTAAAGTGAACTACAGATTCCTCAGGGCATCGCAAGAGGGGTGATGTGAGACCAGAAAGTCAACCATGATCTCCACAGAAAGGACCTCCTTCCTAACTATGGGAGGGGAGGAATTCTCACTCCAAGCCAGAGGTGAAAATGAGGCATCTTAGTGAAAACCGTCTCTACCCAAGGCTATGAACTGGAAAGGGACCACTCCCTCCACTCACCTGAAGTCCTCAACCAGACTGAGCAGGCTCTTCCACCCCTACCATTTGCATGGGAGCCCCTCTGCTCTTGCCTATGGCCCCTCTGCTCTAGCAGACATGACCACTTCCGGGAAGATGTTATCTACAGGGACTCCATCCCCTTCCTGGCAGAACTGAGGCCCTCTCTTCAGAGCTACCAGTGGCTTGTCTTCTCTGGGCAGCCAGCAAGCAAGCTCTGCTGGAGAGATGAAAAGAAAGAAGGAAAACAGGTAGACAACAGGGACCATATGCTTCAAGATGGACACACTGAACAACATGAGGTGATCTAGATGATTTATCTGTTTTGACTGCAAGAAGTCCTACCCCAGACTCCCTCACACGTCCACAGTTTTTACAAATAAATACACAGAAATTCATAAAAAGAGAGAAAAATATGCCAGAGTTGATAGTGTTCATAGAGAACTTTTGTTTTAGAAATTGCAGCAATAATCCAGGTACAATGGTACTTGCCTGTAATCCAGGTACTTAGAAGACAGAAGCAGAAGTACCAGAGGTCCAGTCTCAGCTACCTACTGAATTCTGGGCCAACCTGGACTACATAAGACCTTTTTCTCAAAAGAAAAAAAAAAAAACCAAAATTGTAGCAACAGAGACCAGACCTACATACATACCTATAATACAATCCTAGCATAGAGGCTGAGAAGGGAGGGGTCATGAGTTGAAGGGTAGCCTGGACTACACTGTAAGACCTTGTCTTAAATAAAAACAGCAAATGATAGAAACAAGCAATAGAAAATTTAAGAATGAGTGCTTATTTTGTCTTGAATGTTCCATTTACTAGGACCAGGTACACAGATGTTGCTATCCAGCTTTTACTTGTTCAGTATTATTTATAAAAACTGGGACTTAGTTTCAACTTGACATGAAATTTTAATATAAAAGAACTATAAACACACAGAATTGGTAATTGTGGTCCTGTCTTGTGGTGAGGCTAGTGAAGAACATGATTTGGCAAGAAGCCAGAACCCAAAAAATATTTTTTCATCTCACCGACACACCCATCCCTGGAACCCATGGGCAAAGGAACCAAAGGTGTAATTACTCTATTCAACTGCTTGTTACCTTGTGAATGTAGTTTTGGCAGGCATTTCAGAACATGTTCAATACACAGCGACAAAATTCAGCAAGATCAAAGCCCCACATGAAGGTTTCAGAGCTCCTGTGCATGGTCCGACAGTACTGGGGTGTCTGGGAAAGAGGCAAGGGCAGAAGAGGCTGCCTGTGAGAAGGAACACCACTCATCAGACAATGTCTCTGGTCCGACCCCCAGCCATGTGAGGTTGCACACAAGAGAAACACAGGATAGCAAGTGGTTCACACTGCAGCACAGTAAAGGTCTCTTGTCAAAGGTTCAGAGACCTCTCATAATCATTCATGGTTAAGCCCGGAGTGGCTGATTTAAAGAATAAGCCTTTTCCTCACGTACCCTCTAAACCTGCCTCACCTTTCACAGCCTATGCCCGCTGTATTCATGAGCTCCTTCATGCTCTGGCCACACCTTCTCACTGTCACATTTCCCATCAGCTGAGACCCATAAAGGAGCTGAAACTCCTCTCAGAATGAAGCCCATCAAATACATGTGAGCTAGGTTCAGACACTCACCAGAACATGGTTGAGCCCACAAGGACTAGGATGGAAGCCCCAGGGAGACATGGCTCTCCCAGACACTGAAATGAGTTCAAGTATTTAAGTGGGGACAGCCCCATACATGCTGCTGCCACAGATGGTCAGTCACCGTGGCACCATGGTAAGGAGAATCAGGAAGAAGAGATACTGACCCCTCTTTCTCTCTCACTGATAGAACCCAGAGCAAAGCCAGAGGCAAAGCAGGCCTGGTAAGAATCCACAAAGGGCTAGACAAGACAGAAGAGCTGAGTCCATGTATGGGCAGAGAGAGATCATCGCAGCCACCATGACCCTCCATGACCCCGATGTTCATGGGGAGTTTTCATTGGTTCTTCATTGTCACTGTTCTTGTTTCCTTGGGGCCCTTACAATGGAGGAACCAATAATGGAGTGTTTTAGTACTATTACAGTATTAGTCATCCTGGTACAGACTTGGAGTTGTAAACAGAAAGCTTGTGGGCTCCTGGCCTCAACAACATCCTGGTGAAGGTTACCAGATTTTTGAGGTCTTTGAGACCAGCTGTGTGAGTCATGTTGTCAACATTGTTGGTGTCACTGTGACAAAATGCCTGAGCAACGCCATCATGGCAGGAAGGCATGATGGAGCAGAGTGGCTCACACAGCACTGGCCAGGAAGCAGGAGCGGAAGGCTATGCTGGCTAGCTGCCTTTTTCTTCTGATTTCATTCCATTTGCCCCAGCCTACTGGATGGTGTTGCCCACATTCAGGACAGATTCTACCCCTTGGTCAATCCTCTCTGAAAACCCTTTTACACCTTGACTAGTTTCCTTAGTGCTTCTCAATCCATCAGACAGTCAGACCCACCAGAGCCCCTGAGTGTGGTCCCATGAGCAGCGCCAAATCACCTGCAACTTGTCAAAATGCACATTCTGGGGCTCCATCTACCAGCTGTTGAATCAAACCTCAGCTTTCTTACAAAAATTTCACCACTCTAACCATTAAGATCCCTTTAGTTTTTCAAAGGCAGTCAGTGACCACAGAACCCCTCCGTCCTATAATTCTGGGCAGCAATGGTGCTGATGCAACCAGAGAAGCAGCAGCTCACATTTACTGATGGGCACAAGCTCTGCTCAAAGATGCTGAGGCTGCCACACACAGAGCAGCTCAGAAACTCATAGCTAAGTCTACAAATGAAATACCCGACTGCAGAGCACATGTAAACTAAGAACACACGTGAAACCACTCTGTAACCAGAAAGTACTGCACACACAACAGCAGAGTGAGCGCCCGAGCACTGACAGAGAGTGCTGGCCACTTCCTAAGTTATCATGTGATTTAAGAAAGCAAGGCAAGGTCAGTGGTGGTGCAAGCACTCAGGAGGCAGGGCCGGAAAGGCTGAGATAGTAAGGGGGCCTGGAATATGTTTACGAGGTTTTTTTTCATTAATGGGTGATGTGCCAAGAACAGAGGGAAATACAAAAGTTTCACCAGGTGCTGCCTGAAACATGGTAAGTTTGATATGACAGAAGAAAGGAAACATTGATGCAGAACTGAAGCTGAGATAAGACAACAAGTGTCTTCTCCCAAAGAAGAGACTGCTGAAGTGGGGAAGATGGCTCCTCAGGTGACTACACTTGCTGTGCAAGCTTAAGGACCTGAGTTCAAATCCCCAGCAGCCAGGTAAAAAGACAGGCATGGCCACGGCTACCTATAACCTCAGAGCTGTAGTTGGTGGAGACAAGAAGGAAGATCACTGGGGCCCCACTCCTGGTTCAGTCACAGACCCTGTCTCAAGGGAATAAGGTAGAGTGATAGAGCAAGATACCTGATGCCCTCCTCTGGCCTCCATGGACACACAGGCATACATACCAATTTACGTTTGTATGTGCCGTATGCACACTCACTCACACCCAAACACACTAAAGAAAGAGGAAAATGTCATCTGTAGGACCCCATTGGACAAAGAAAAGGACTGCCACCATGTCCTCTTCTGATGTTTCTCCTAGAGTTCCATATGTGGCCAAAAAAACAATCTTCTAGAAACAGATTTAAAGATGTGTTCCTTTATTTTCTCTGGTCCATGCCTGTGCTGATTGGGTTTTGTCAGCCTGTACTAAACCTAGACATACCTGGGAAGAGGGACTCTTAATTGAGAAAATGCTGCCATAGACTGGCTTGTAGATAAGTCTGTGGGGTACTGTCTTAATTAATGATTGACGTGGGAAGGCCCAGTCCATTGGGAGTGATGCCACCTCTGGGCAGGTCATTCTTGGATGCTTAGGAAAGCAGGCTGAGCAATTCATGAGGAGCAAGCCTCTAAGCAGCACCCCTCCATGGCTTTTGCTTCAGTACTAGCCTCCAGGCTCCTGCCCTGCTTAAGTTCCTTCTCTGACTTTCCTCATGATGGACTGTTACCTGGAAATGTAAGAGGAAATAAATCCTTTCCTTCCCAAGTTGCTTTTGGTCATAGTATTTTATGAAGGCAATAGAAACCCTAACTAGCCCCAGGATTGAAGGGGTCATGGAGAGAAGTTGAGGTTTTATACCATGTAGCAGGGTCAGAATCCCTGAAGAGAGCTCTAGAGATTTTTTTTTGTGAAGGTGCAGCCCAACTGCAGCAGAGACCCAGCTTTTTGGAGATGTCACCAAGGGCGGCAATAGCTGTAGAGTGGAACTGGCCTAAGTCTATGGGACAAGCTATGTGTGCTGGGCCAGAAGTAGAGTTGCCAAAGCCCTTCAGAGCCCAGAGAATCATGAGTGGGTCCCAGAAATCTGACACTGAGCTTTATACTGTTGAGATTTGGGGTTTGCTTTGATTCAATTATGACTATGCCCTGGTTATTCCCTCTTGGAATAAGAAAGTATTTAATTTATTTTTAATTTTATGGGAGCCCACTTTTAAGATATTTTGGATATTTTAGAAAGACTTTGAAGTTTTAAAGAAATATCAGAGTGTTGAAAAAGTCTTTGGACTTTTAAGTATTGAAACTTTTATTCTGTAGACTTTAAAAGTTACACTATATTTATTTTGTGATATTAATATGAGATCTTGAGTATGAACAAGAAAGAAAAGGTTAGACTTTAATAACTGATGTGTTTATATATCAAGTTGACAAGGGGTTGATTGCTGGATAAACCTAGACATATCTGGAAGAGGAAATATTAATGGAGAAAGTGCCTCCATAAGATTGGCCTGTAGACAAATCTATAGTACATTTTCTTGATTAACAATTGATGTGGGAGAGCCCAGCTCACTGTGAGCAGTGCCAACCCTGCCCAGGTGGGCCTAGGTTGTACAAAAAACAAAAAAACAAACAAACAAAAAAACAAAAAACAAGAACAAAAAAACAGGCTGCGCAAGCCACAAGGAACAAGCCAGTAAGCAGCAATCCCCCATGGCTTTTGCTCCAGTTCCCGACTTCCTTCACTGATCCAATGTGACCTGAGAGTTACAAGCTGAACTAAACCCTTTCCTCCCCAAGTTGCTTTTGTTTATGGTCTTTTATCACAATATAAACCCTAAGACAGTGACTTAATCAGATTCCTTTCACTTTCAATTGTTCCCTCTAATGGTGTTTATCTTCCCTTCCTATACAAGAAATGAGGTGCATATTAATTAGACACTCCTCTTCCCATTTGTCTAAGATGTGCCCAAAGAGCTCTGCATGCAGGCGGAGTTGGCATCTTAATGTAGAAAGACTTCTGTCTCAATTTCAGCCAGAAAAGGAGCAAAAAATAAAAACAAACTCCCTCCCTATCATTAATTGCCCTGTGGAATATAGGTATGCCTCAAACAGAAACTCAGGCCATTTGACCTGATCTAGGTCACATGGCCAATAAGTGAAAAACTCACAGGATATGTCCCTGTGATACCACAGCCAAACTGTATTTTGATAGATGAACTTCTCTGAGTTTCTAAATGTCACATCTTCGTCGATGCTTACACTTCTGCATGTAACCCCACACCTATACCTAAGTCCACAGCACAACATGATGAGCAGACTACTGGCAGTGTTTGTTCATTAGTGACAACATCTAGAGCAAAGTGACAAGCCATTCACTTCCTTCAAAGGCAACAAGAGAGCAGAACACACAATCAGCACAGAAGCCGTGTGTGTTGGGCAACCGCAAGTATTTGCACGATACCTCATAATAGGTTCAGGTAAATGATTTGACAAGGTCGTGTTCAGCTGAACAACGAAACCACCAATGGGGCTGGAGTTTAAGTTGCTAAACCAGTTAGGAAAGAGTAGAGGCAGAAAACTGCCAGGATGCAAAAAGCCTGTTCTCGGGACCTTTTAACTTTACTTAAGGGCTGGTGTGCTCACTGGAAATCCTGAATCGTGTTTTCTCTACAGACAATGGCGACAGAGCACAATGAAAAACATGTTACAACCAAGAAGCCAGCATGCCATAAACAGAACAGACAAACACAGGAAGGATCCCAAGTCACTTCAGGAAAGACCTTCTGATGTAACCACACAAATTACAGGGACCAGCACGAGGGCAAGTCTCAATCTCTGTCATTTTTGTATTAATGAATCAGTTTTAAGAAGCTTGGAGGGAAGTGATTAACGTTTTAATTATACTTAAGTTCTTTAAAAAAAAAAAACAAACTATGAGAAAGCCAATAGTAATTTAGGTTTATATCCACACACCTACATATACATACACATTTTTAATTCCCCTCATTAAAATTCTATTTTTTTACCTTTAATTTGAAGGCTACTGCTAATTGTTAAATGAGAAAATTTCAATTTATTCCCCTTTGAAGTGTAAATCATCACCTAAGCAATATCAGTATTCAATGCCCTTAAGAATTGTTAATGGAAAGGCTGGAGAGATGGCCCAGCATTGAGGTGCACTGGCTGCTCTTCCAAAGGACCCGAGTTCAATTCTCAGCACCCACATGGCAGCTCACAAATGTCTGTAACTCCAGCTCCAAGGGTTTTGACACCCTCACACAGACAGACATACATGCAGGCAAAACACCAATATACATAAAATAAAAATAAATCATTTTTAAAAAAGAATTGTTAATGGAGTCTTTATATATGTATGTGTGTGTGTATATATATGTGTGTGTATATATATGTATATATATCATACTTATACAAATGTGGATTTAGTTCCATGCAGCACTTTAATGCAGTGACATATTGATATTTTTATAAACCATGCAGTTTTTTTTAATGAAAATATGGCTTATTATAGCTCCTTATTACATGATTTTATACCATGGAGAAACTTTCATAATGACTGGAAGCAATGCTGCTCCTTGAAATGGTCATGTTAATGACAAGCTGCAGTGTTAAAACAGAACACTTGAGAGAGATTAACTAAGAAATGTGTCATTTAGAAAGAGTGTACAGAAAGCCTGTACGCTGTCTGTTTCCCATGGAGCTAGACTTCCTGGGTGCAAATTTTGTCTCATCTACTTTCTGCGTGATCTTAGGCAATTTACTTAGCTTCTCTCTGTACAATAAGACATTTTGTCCCAGGATGCTATTACTAGAATTGTTACTCTTCTTAAATCACTTCAAACAACTCTACTTTGTGAGATAGCACAGAGAGACTTGCTGAATAATCGTACCTATGGTCATCATCAGTAGTGCTTACTGGGGTTCCCTGAAGCATTGGCTGTAGAGGTGAATAATTTCCAATCAACAAACTGATAAAATACTTCAACACATAATAGAATATTTTAAAAAATATTTGTTCACAACTGAGTGATATGGGTCAAATGTTTAAAGAAAGGGGAGATAACAAGTAAAGCAATTATAAAACCATGGCACTGTCCTCTAACAGCTCAAGGGAGACTTTCAAGCCAGGGTGTGAAAGGCCAAGGCTTCCAAACAAGATGCAAATTTAGACCTGCAAGTGCATCTCAGCAGCCCAGGCTCTCTATGTAGACGAGGAGGACCTTGAACTTCTAACCCCACCTTATCCCCCAGCAGAGCTCTTCTGATTTCCAAAGCCCTACGATCCATCTTCCCCCAAAGAGGCTTTCACTAGATAATCATACCATATGAAAGAGTAAACATGGCAAAGTTTAATTTCTTTAAACGATATATTCATATACCTTCAACTATTTTAATTTTAAATGGTTCATTGACTTCTGATTTCCTAATGTCCATACTTCTGATCTCCCAATCTGTATTTTCTTTCCTCTGTCTTTTTATTTTTGAAGAGACATGAGTCTTGCCATATTGGCTAGACTACCTCCAGATCCAGTTCCTATATTCAAATAATTCATTCTCCAGCTCCCCCCACACCTGAAGTTGGGGACTACAGGTATGTGCCATACATCTTCAAGTTTCTTAAGTCTCAAGCTTGTTATTATTAACATAAATTCTGGGTTACAAGAAATTCATTTTCCCTCTTCTTTGAATTTTTTATATACACCAAGAGAATCTTGCTTACTTTCTAAATCTCTACATGGATAATGTGGCACAAAGCTCAGAACAGAATAGCTTCTGGAATGTGTCTCTCCAGACCTTCACCTTCTAGTGCCACAGCTGTTCTGATGATGAGGTGACTGACATCTCAAACCACAGAGATCAGTACCCAGTCCTGGGAGCCACCTCTGAGGACATTAGGAAGAAAATGGCCAACACTTCACACTAAGACTTGAAATGTTTCATGCAGCTACCATCTAATGTGCCTCATGTTGTAGTTTCCAAGTCTTGACTTTTTGACACCAGAGCCTCCTCATCTCTTCAAATGACTACTAAGGTTGCAATCCACAACAGCACCTGTGTACTTTGCCTTTGTATACCCATTTGTGAATGATTTATCATCATAATATTGGCCACACATGCACACATGAAAAGCCAAGCTATCAACTTTGACTATTCAGATAAAATTTTACAACTTGTTATAAAAAGCTTCCAGATCTCATGTCATCGTGGCCTTACCAGTATTCATAATAAGAGCTGTTATTCAATATTGAATCAAAATAATTTTTTTTAAATCACAAATACTCCAAGCCTTCACCAGTGACTTAGTTCCTGTCTTCCCATCTATTTATAGCTACACAAGTTACCAATTACTGCCAACTCAAGAGACAAGGCAAGTGTGAAATTTTGTTATGCTACCAAGACTTAGACATCACCTAAAATAGTCACATTATGTTAGAGTATCACATGTTTTAAAAACATGCAATTTGACTTTGCACACAAAAGTAAAAAACTGTGTGCCTACATTTCCATTAATATGTTTATATGAGCTAATTTGCCCCAAATAAGCATCCAGCCAGGGACTGGGGAAAAATCTCAACTCGAGTGTTTCTAGTGTTTTATCTACACTGTATCTGCACTCCAGAATCCTGGAATGTGGGGTCTTTCTTACCAAGGAAGAGCTGGAGGTGCCAGCACTTCAGGGCACAGCTCCTATAAGAAGGATGGTGGAACTTTCACACTGTCTCTGTTATTTTTCTGTTGCTGTGATAAAACCACATGGCCAAGGCAACTTATAAAAGAAAGCATTTAATTGGGCTTACAGTTCCAGAGGGTCAGAGTCCATGATGGCAGAGCAAAGACATGGTGGCAGAAACAGCTGAGAGTTCACACTTTTATCCATAAGCACGAGACAGACCGAGAACATGGGGAATGGCCAAAGTCTTTTGTACCCTCAATGCCTACCCCCAGTAATACACCTCTTCCAACAAGGCCACCAAATGGTTCCACCAAATGGGGAGCAAGTATTCAAACATATGTTCAGCTGGGACCTCACAAATACCCTTCTCTTTTCACAGCTGACGTCTATGGCAAGGATTGGGGAATAAGAAAGATAGAATGAAAGTAAATGAAGTATTAACTTGCCATTGTATTCTTTTGTTAAAATTTGATGAAATTAAAATAGGATAAATGAATCTACAGTTTCCTTTCTTCCCAAATAAGTACTTTGAGGAATAACAACTATAGAGGATTTCATTGTGGTAGTGGTGGTTCTTGATTTTAATGTTTCTGAGACAGGGACTCTCTGTAGCTCAAGCCTGGAACTCTGTAGCCTGAGCAAGCAAGCCTCCGAAGTCTTCCTGCCTCAGTGTCCCAAGCACTAGGATTATTGATGTGAACCACATGCCCAGCTGTTACTACAGAGTTTTAGGGTTGGTCCTTTGTTTCCTTGAGGCTCACATCTGCAAATTCACCAACCACAAATCAAAAATATTTGTGGGATGGGAGGACCCACACATACAAACTTTTTTATTCCTTGTCATGAGTTCCTAAACAATACGACAAAAGTCAGCAACACACTAGATATCATACACAATCTAGATGATTTGAAGTTACATGTATAGGTTATATGCAAGTGTTCTATTTTATATAAGGGATGTAAACATCAGCAATTTGGTAACTACGGTAAGTTCTAGAACTGGATCCCTTGGATGATGGAGACTAATGTACTTCATCTGAAGCCATGGTTAACAAGAATTTTAAAACACTGGGTTCAAACTGGCAGTTTGTCAGCAAGCAAATACAAGGATGTCATGATTCTCAAATAAGTTCATCACTTGTTCTTCTTATCTGCTCTGATTCACCTTACCTGCAATGCATCTGCCTCCATTAATGGTTTGTTTTCTCTTATAGACTACTATGAGCAGATCAAGTCAGCTGGCCAGTGCATGAGGCTTCTGGTTGACCTTTATTATCAAGGTGAGCCTGGTGATTTTCTGCTATTTTTAATTTTGGAAAGTATTAGTTATCTTTCACTAATACCCATAATGCTTCTCCCCACTCTCCCTGGACCATACCCAACTAGGACAGTGATAGCCTGTTTGTGCTAAAATGAAAGAAAAGTTAACCTGGCTTTGCACCAAATTATTGGGCATTCTCAGAGAGGCAAGGTGCTATCAGCAAGTCCCATAAACTCAGCAACTTACTGTAAACACTCTTTGCCCTCTCTGGACAAGAGAGCTAGACAATAAACTCAAAGCCAGGATTGTCCTGCGGGGACTGGCCTGCCTGCATTCAAGCTTCCCTCCCTCTTCCCACCTACACAATCTGAGATTGTCAGCAAGCCACTTTTGTGTTTCAGCTTCCAGATCTATAGAATGCACATAGCTACATCTAACTTACAAAGCTTGCTGTAAGAACTGAATAAAGTTTCTGCCAACGTGTACATGAGCCTCTAATTTTAATATAAGTACAGAGAACAAATCATATGCTTAGCTTATAAAGCACATATTCCAAACAAGTATTAAGTGTTCGTACTGGAGTAATATGGAGCAGTATATATTTCTCAATCAGCAAAGACAGGTTTCTGGCTGAAGTGGATATTGTGTCATACCCACAGTACTTCAGTTTGAACACAGAGGAAGGGTCACTTTGTTTCTCATCAAGAGTATATCAGCCCAATGAGATTCCTCATACCTACAATCTCAGCATTTGGGAGGCTCAAATAGGAAGACGCCACATGCCCAAGGCTAGAGGACTGTGGGAAGAGTCCATTGTGAAAGCCAAAGGCTGGGCATCACTAGAGGACTGTGGGAAGAGTCCACTGTGAAAGCCAAAGGCTGGGCATCACTAGAGGACTGTGGGAAGAGTCCCCTGTGAAAGCCAAAGGCTGGGCATCACTAGAGGACTGTGGGAAGAGTCCACTGTGAAAGCCAAAGGCTGGGCATCACTAGAGGACTGTGGGAAGAGTCCACTGTGAAAGCCAAAGGCTGGGCATCACTAGAGGACTGTGGGAAGAGTCCCCTGTGAAAGCCAAAGGCTGGGCATCACTAGAGGACTGTGGGAAGAGTCCACTGTGAAAGCCAAAGGCTGGGCATCACTAGAGGAATTGCTGTCCACTGTGAACAACTCAATCACCTGCCTACTGTAAATAAAACACTTTAAGACAATGAAGACCATCTCAGAGCCTTGTAGGAAACACCCCAATAGCAAAGACCAAAATAAGCCACTTGCAGCATCTGACAGTGTATAAAAAGAGTGATAATCAATACCTATTCTATAACAGTCTTGAAAATAGCCTCATTAGAAATATTTTTAAAGAATTTAAAAAATTAAGGTGGAAGGCTAAGACCAGACACTTAAAAGAAAAAGAAGCAAAACATAGGAGAAATGAACCATTCTTAATAATATTTTTTAAAAGATCAGTGCTCCTTGGACAGATGGTTAGCTTCATGAGTGAAGGAGAAAATGGACATGATATGCCAGAAAGTAAAAAGTTTTCTGAGTGCGGAGACCATGTGCAAAGTATGTAGGAGACAAGGGCACAGTCAAAAAGAGAACTTGCCACAACAGACTAAATAAATGCATTAATTCTTTTTTTTTTTTTTGGAGGTGAGGATTAAACCCAGGGCCTTGTGCTTGCTAGGCGAGTGCTCTACCACTGAGCTAAATCCCCGTTTCCATAAATGTATTAATTCTTAATGATACTTAAAAAAAGAACAACTCTGGTTACTGGTGAGGGTGTTAGGACATTAAAGTATTACTTCGAAAAATGATAAATGGGATGTCCTCTCTTTTTCTATGTAGCCTGAATGTCAGAAAACTCAAATAATTCATGATAGAAGATCTTTATGGACAGTATTCCAATTAATAAATGCAAGAGGAATGGTGGATTTAGACTGTCCATATGTTTGCATTTCCTAAGGAAGATGGCTTCGTCCATTGATGAGGCTAAAATCATTCGGTGAATGGTGGAAAGAAGGTGAGCTGATACCGTCTGACCCTACTAGTCAATCCTCAAAGAGACATCAGCATCATGACATCAGGAAATGGCATGACAGACTTAACTTAGCACTACCCCAAAAGCGTACTTGCTTTTGAATTTAATCAAACCTCCATACAGAATTCCCTTGTTATAGGGATAGAAGAATAAGTTAACTGTTACCCAGAGAATCAGCCCAGAAAATGGGACAGAGTCCTGAAGTAATGATCTAACTTGTCTTGCAAATCAATACCATTACGAAAAAGAAGAAAAGGGGGAAGGGGTCTTTTGTAAAATAAAATAGATTTAAAAGCCGAAGAACAAAAATCAACATGTGGCACCAGTTAGTTCCTGATTCTAATATTCATCACAAGAAAGGCATCTCTGGGAGAATTTGAATATAGGAATTATACCAAGAAATGTCAGCATTCTTAGGAAGGAAAAAAAAAGTCACAAGGTTTTTTTGTTTTGTTTTGTTTGTTTGTTTGTTTTTTGACTTATTTTGTTTTACATAGGAGCTCAGGAGTTCACTTTGTAGCTAAAGCTTGCAATTGTCCTGACAGATGAGTATTTTGGCTACAAGCACAAGCCACCATGCCGGCTCAGAGGAGTTTGGTGGTGGCTATAATGTCCTCATCAGAGATGGAAGCTGCAACTTTTGTAAGAAAACTTAGAGGTTTGCTTTAAATTATAACTCTCCCCCGCCACTCACAAAAAGACGGAAAAAACAAATGAAACAAGATTGGTAAAACTGTTACTAACTGCTGGTATTTGTGGGTTTATTATACAACTCACAATTATTTTAAATAAATAATTTATTTAAAAGCTTGATGAAATGTGCAGGACTCCAGAGCACCTGTGTTGCCACTGATTTTAAAAAGGTGACCATAGTCTCTGCAAAAAGCGAGGCTTAGCTCTTGCTCTACCTGTCTGAAAGTCATGCAGAATCTTCCAAGTCAATGCACAGTGAATTCAATACTGTTAGAAATGTCTAAACGGAGGAACCAAGGAACTGTGTTGTATTGACCAAATGACGGGTTAATTTGTCCCAGAAAGAGACAGTCTGCAGTGTACCTGGGTTGAGTAACAGAGTCCACAGAAAGCTGAGATGGTGTTTGATTGTCCAGATTTGTGGGTGTCTAAGACAGCACAGACAACAGATCTTCGCATGATTCGAACTCTTCACCAACAACCGTACAATGCTCTGAGCTGCTTTGTTCCCAGTGAACTCTATTAACTGAGTCACTCAGCTCCAATCTGGAGGTATGGCCTCACAGTTCTTAGGAGACTGTGAACCATGGTGCCTTTACATTAACATCAATGTACTAACCAAGGGGGTTAACACAAATGTCCTAACCCAGTTAACATCAGATGTTCATCACCCTCCAACCAGCCTGGATGTATTTTCTATTTGCCTCTTCCTCTCAAACCCCCTCTTCTTATGGACTGTTTATGTCTTCCAAAAAGTTCTTATTTGAATTCCAAACCCTTATTGTGATGGAAATTTGGGGGGGGGGAATGTGATGGAGACTGGCAGTATTTAGATTACATTTGGTTGTGAGGGTGGGGCCCTCATAATAAGATTAGTGGCCTTATATCAGGGACCTCCCTTTAGTGGCCTTATAATGTATCAAGGTCCTCCCTTTGACCCTGCTGAAGAAAGGCCAGAGGAATGGGTAGAAGAAAATGGTCTTCTGCAAGGCAGAGCCCTGTGCAGAAACAAAATCAGCCTCAACACTGACTTGCCAGCATTCAAAACTGTGAGAAAATAAACATCTCTTGAAGTCACCAGTCTGGGACATTTTGTGACAGTGGCTTGAGCTGCCTGACATTGGAACACATGGTTTCACTTTGTTTTTCCTTCTTTCAAACTCCTTCCTGGCCCTTTGGTGATGGTTCCAAAAATCACAACAGTAGTTGTCCTAGTTAGTGTTTTCCAACCTGACACAAGCTACCATCATCTGGGAAGAGGACTTTCAGTTGAGAAAATGTCTCCATCAGACAGCCTGAAGGCAAGTCTGTAGGGCATTTTCTTGATTTGGTGATCTATGTGGGAGGACTCTGTCCACTCTCACACCACTGAGTGGGCTGAGCAAGCCATGGTGCAAGCCAGTAAGCTGCACTCCTCCATAGCCTCTGCTTCAGCTCCTGCCTCGAGTTCCTCCCTGGACCTAACTCCCTGTTGATGGGCTGTAAGCCATAAGATGAAATAAACCCTTTCTCCCCAGAGTTGCTTTTGGTGATAGTGTTTTATCACACTAACAGAAAGCAAACTGAAAGTGTCCTCCAAAGCAGGAGGAGGGTAAAATTGTTGGAAAGTGTGAGTTTCCAGCACTGAAAACCTTGACAGTCACTCTCCCAATTAAAGAGAGACATTAAGCTTGAAAAGAACGGATACAATGTACTATAGTGGAAGGAGAGTTATTAAAGTCCATGTTATTTAAAGGGCCCACATGCTGTGTAGTTTGGAAAACGTGGGTCAGCCTGCACAGAGTCTGTACTTTAACAAGGCACGAGTCATCATCCCAGGAATCGAGATCGGTGTAGATGAACACTGCAGACAGATTTATGCAGAAATTTGGGCAATTCCTGTCATAGATTGCCCAGGTGCCCTTGTGTCTTCGGTATTCTGTGTCATGCAAAAGCATCTGTCAAGGATAATAGGAACACAATTTGACCTACTTTCCCCTAGATTCTTGCAAAGTCTATAACTCTGGAGCTTGTATTTATTTACCCACCATATCTTGAGGCCATACTTCCTGGCTTTCTTTGCAAGCATCCTTTATGCCACAGAATCAAGATTACTCTGTGGGCAATTCTGAAACTTTAAAAATTTTTCTTATTGCACCAGGGAATCCTAAGAACAACCCTTTAAGGTGGCCCCAAGAAGGAAATGCCTAGGAAAGGAGAAACCCAACCTGGAGAAGCAGAGACATGTGCCAATTCACATCCATTCCCATTACAGAAAGGCACAACAAAACAAATATTTTCCCCAACACTCAAGTTTCCGAAACAAACCAATGTCACAGGAGCTTGAGTCTCCAACTACGATCTCCTTTCAAGGCAGATAGCTAAGACCTCTAATAAAAAATCATCTACATTGTTGCAACTTCTCAGTGAATGCTACATAATGGTCAAGATTTTTTTTTTTTTTTTTTTTTTAATGAGTAGGATGTACCGAGGTAGGAAAGTCTGTGAAAGCCTATTGGTATCTTGAATACCTATTGGTGCATCCTGAGTGGCTTACGGATCCCCAGAATGACAAGCAGGCCCTCCTTTTAACAGAGAAAACATGCCTGGCCTGCTCAGGTCGTGAGATGTATTTAGAATACAAGGAATGCTCCTTCACCAGGAAGTCATATCTGAACACACCATCAGGAAGTCGATATTTGAGATTCCCGAGGGTCCTACACTCTCCCACTCCAGGGGGCGTCCCAGAGTACCGAGTGCTGTCGGCGCCAGAACTCGGGAGCTAGAAGCTCATCCAAGCTCTTCCAACTCGTAAGTCTCCCCCTCAGCAGTGACGGCGGCCAGGGCAGTCCCAATGCCCAGACTTTGCTATGAGCCTTCCAAAACAAGCATGCACGTCGCAGGCCACCTGCAAACGGGACCGGCCGCGGGGGTGGGAGGTGGTGAGACTTGCTGTTGGACGGGGCTGGTTGACTCAGTCACCGGACACCTGCAGCTTCCCCCTCAGAGGCAGCAAACAGCCCTTCTTCCGGTGATGCCCCGGTGCCCCTGGGTTCGGTCAGGTGCATCTGGGGAGAAGTGTGGCTGGCGTTGCCTGAGGGGCTCCCCCTAACCTCGTTATCCCGGGCCCTCTCCAGTGGAGTCCCGCCACCTCCCCAACTTCCAGAGCGTGGCGTCGCGGCCCCGCAGGGCGGCCGAGGGCTCCACGTGCGCGCCCGGGCCACTCACCCGGGCCCCGGCGGCGCTCCGCTTCCTCCGCAGTGTGAGCCCGCTCCGCAGCAGCGCAGGCAGGTCCCTCAGGCGCGGCCGCAGAGACGCGGCGGGCGGCTCGCGCTCGGGCTCCCGGGCGCTCGGGCTGCGGCGCAGGGGGCCATCAGCCAGGGCCGCCGAGGCCAGCGCCGGGCTCTCGCACGGTGGCTGCATCTTGACAGAGCCCACGGCCATCCTGATGCCCTGACGGCGGCAGCGGCGCCGGCGGTTGCTCTCCTCCCCGCTCGCCTCCGCGCCTTCGCCAAGCAGCGAGAGGGCGCGACTGCGGCTCGGGCGCGGGACGCGCTGCCAGCCGCTGCCCATTGGCGCGCGCCCGGCCCTGGAGCCTCGGCCCCGCGCACCGCCCCGGCCCCGCCCAGGTGCTCCCCGCCCCGCCCCACCGCTCACCTCTGGGCGGCCCGGGACACTCCCACCGCCTGCGGAAGAGGCCCCCGAGCGCTCTGTGCCCTGTGCCTGCACAGGTGCGTCATTCCCAGACTCCTCCTCCCAGCCCCCATCCTCCTGAGACTAAAAAGTCCCTTCGCCCCCAGCCAGGATTGCTCTGGACTAAAGGCTAAGAGGTCTTCCACCCTCCCGCGCTTTTGCACAGCCTAGCCCCACAGCAGACTTCTTATCTTAGACTATGCAAAATGCTTCCTGGCAGAGCATTGCCCCTTCGGTGGTCGGTGGTCCCCGTGGGCATGCTCCTCGTGAAAGGGTCAGCGGAGAAAACTTGTTGGTTTTGATGGTGTTTAGCAAAGTAGTGCAAGTCTGGTGGCCCGAAGGTGAATCTCTGTTAACGTGTTGGAACCTGACCTCCCTGAAAGCCTTCTGCTCTGCGTGTAATGAATAAATGTGCTTGGTAAACTGTAAAGGCTTAGTGCGGTGTGAATCACTGCTTATACAATTCCAGGAGGTAGGAATTGTGGAGCCCTGAGTGGAAAACCATTCCAGGAAGGTCTTCAGCACTAAGGGGCAGTGGATCTTCAGCAAGGTCTTTTACCCCTCATCATTAGGACCCTGGGACCCGCTTTTTGTCTATGACTGGCAAGAGTTGAAAAAGCTGTTCCCATTTAAATTATTTAAAATGATAAGTAAGGATATGAAGTCAGAGTTACTTTTGTGCCTCTCACACAGTAGATGCTTGGCCAAGTGTACATGGACGTGTGGCCAGGTAGGGAAAGAGGAGGCGATCAGTGAGCTCTGTCTTAAGGAAAGGGAAATTCAGCCAGGTGTAGATAAATACTTGGGGGGGGGGGGGGAATCGGGTAGTGCCCATACCCTTGCTAATTGCTGAGCGAATGTGAATTCTGAAAACTCCCGAGAAGAGCAACCTAAACCAAAGCAGGAAGGAAGTCTGCACTGTGCCTTGAGGCTGAGTGGAGAAGATGCTGAACAGAAGGGAAAGGGAGCGCCCTTCAAGCAAGGAGATTTGAAATTGTGATTAAAGAAAAACTCCCAGGTACTGTCACACTGAGCCTATTGGACATGGAGAATGTGTCCTGTTAGAGGAGGGTAATAGCATAAGGAAGAAGTAAGAGGAAAAATAGAATTTGTGTTGGTGACTTACCAGAGAGGCCTCAAATTTTGTCACCTTGGCCCATGTACATTTACTGGGAAGGACTCAGTAATGAACTTTATAGTCTGTGATGGTTTCCAAAGGTCTGTGATACAGATTCATCCAAGAATGAGCGTCCACATCTGTATACCACATCAGACTCTCTTGATTCATGTGGCCACACTTAAGCTCGGGTGGGCACTTAGTCATTACCTTGAGTTCTCAGACTCCCAGTGATATACAGGCTGAAGGGGGTGGGTGGTACCTGGTTCAGCTCCGCCCTCCAAGACCCTTCTAATTAACATCCACTCTGATCTGTGGGTGCTCTGCTGTGTCAACCCCAAGAATTAACATTTGAATTATCTATGAACTCACTCTGCTACAAAAGATAACTCATGTTTTGTCTCCTAGTTGACATTCTTGGTCTTCACACGTGATCCTACAGCTTTCCTTCCTTTGGCTTTTGGTTTGTTTGGTTGGTTGGTTTGGTTTGGTTGGTTGGTTTGGTTTGTTTGTTTGCTTGTTTGTTTTGAGGCAGAGTCTCATGTATCCCAGATTGGCTATGAATACCCTCTGTAGCAGCAGATAACTCTGAACTCTTGGCTCTCCTTTCTCTGTCTTCCAAGTGCTAGGATCACAGGCATGCACCACAAAAGCCCAGGTTCACAGTTTTCAACGTAAGACCTAGGAGTTTGAATTTTATGCCATAGATTCTACAGAATAGAACATGGCATGTATCTAAAGCAATCATCAGTAAGGACCTTTGAGAAGCTGGTTTAGGTTAAAATAATAAATAATAAAAGTCATGTTTCCTAAGCATGAAAGTGAGCAGATGGGAGTGGAGAAGATAGCTTGCTTGCTAACGTGATTGTCTTGCAAACAGAGGATGAAAGCTAGAACCTAAGAACCTATGTTATTTAAAAAAAAAAAAAAAAAGGCAGGGCATAGGCATATTGTCAGCCTCTTTTAATGCTAGTGCTGGAGAGGTGGACAGATAGGTCCCTGGAGATTGCTGGCCAGCAAGCCTTATCTAAAGGGGCAAGCTCCAGGCAAGTAAGAAACGCTATATTAAAAAAAGTTAAGAATGGAAGGTACCTGACGACTGACATCCAAGGATGTACTCTGGCCTCCATGTGCGTGTGTGCGCGCGCACACACACACACACACACACACACACACACACACACACACACGAGCTATCAGGAAGAGCAGGAATCTATAAATAGAAGATATTCAAACCCACCCGAGCGTCCCTGCTCTTGTCCCTTCCTCCTGAAATGCCACCCTTCTGTAATGCTATGCCACAGCACTTGCTGCACTGAGAGGAATATTCTAGATCCGTTTTTTCAGTCCTTTGAAACTTGTGGTTACTGAGCACTTGAAGTGTGGCAAGTGTGACCGAAGAACTAAATTTTAAACTTTCTTTAATTTAAATTGTATAAATTTAGATAGCAGCATATGGCTACTGGCTGGCCAACATGGTACCATCCTAGAAATCCCCATTTCTCTCACCCAGCTCGTCTCATTTCTCATATCCAAATGCCACCGTTTCAATGAGGTCTTTGGTGACCATGTGATATGTAACTGCAGCCCTTTCCCAGCCATCCCACAGTCGGCATAACCATTCTATATACTATACTGGTTTAGTCTCCTGCTGCCTCTCTGAAACTAGACTTGCACCCTGCAATGGTAGGGGTTTTTTCCTTTTGTTTGGCATGTTTAGCAATAGATCACATTCACTGGATAATTGAATGCCCCCATGTATGAGAACTCAGTTTTTCAAATAGAGCCTTAACCTGGCTTTTTATGTAAAAACCTGATTTTGTACTATTGAAAACTTAAAAACTGTGGTCCTGCATATACAAACCTCACAACATTCAGACAAGACCACTGGCCAGCAGTTTATAACTTTTTCTAAAGGCGGAGGTACCAGAGCTGACGATTTTTTACCTTGGAAATGACATCATCAACATGACACTTGTGGAAATGCCTGTAGTGGGAAGCCAAAAACTAGATGGGCTTTTGGTAATGAACAGAAATTGGAGAGCTGGAAGGTGGCCCTGACGGTGAACTATCTGTACTGTAATGAGGGCTGAACTGTTGTGGAGTGGGACAAAAATGACTGAGGTGGTGTATAGGACAGAAAGGGAAGAGGGCTCAAAATCACTTCCCATGGTGCTGCAGACCGTGTTTTATGAAGGTGACCATGGCATTGTCTCCTGTTGCCCCAGGTCTGCAGTGGGACCTTGGCACTCTCCCGTGAAGACAGGGGTCTGTTTCTCTCCTTCCTTCCATTGGAACAGGCTTGGGAATGCATCGGCCCATTGAGTTCACAGGGATGATTTCACAAGTTCTGTACATAGCCCCCTCATTGGCCTGGCAGCTTCTGCTTCCTGCTGTCTCAGAAAACTTGTTCTTAGAATGTGCCCACTCAGAAGCCAATGGCCTTTCTGTGAGGAGCCCAAGGTATGTAGAAAAACACTATGTGGAAGAGTTCTGGCAGCTGAATTCCCATTAGATAGCATTATCAGTTGTTGACCCTCCACAAGCCATTTAGGATGTCCAGCCCAGCTAGTCCAGCACTTAAGGACAACCAAACTTGAGAGACCTGAGCAAGAACTACCCAGCTGAGCACCATCAACCACTGATGAGGTAAAAGAATAAATTGTATTAAGCCATAAGTTTAGAAGTATTTATTTCATAACTATAGGTGGTCAAACACATGGGCAAAACAGCATATGATTAAAATGAGGAAATTTCTTTGCAGAGAGGGAGGTACCTGCATAAAGAAACTATAGAAATGTCTTGCCTAGTTTGGTGGCACATGTCTGTAATGCCAGTCAATAGGCAGAAGGATTGTAATTTCAAAGATAGCCTGAGCAATATAGTAATACTCTGTCTCAAAAATTCAAAGGCTAAGGACACAGTTCAGTGACCCAGTGTTTACCTGGTGTGTGCAAAGCCCTTGTTTCAATCCCTACACCAAGAGAAAAATTTTGAAATTGGCCAAAAAGAAAGAAAAGATAGATTTTTTTTTGTGTGTGTGTGTGTGTGTGTGTGTGTGTACACTTGTATACATACATTGGAAGTGTATTGTCTAATCAAACAAAAATTTAATGGCACCATAGTTAGAGAAGTCACAGAGATTGGGCAAGCTGGTTTTGTGGGCTTTAGTTTACACAGCAGTTACAACAGCTAAATTAGAGACACCTGAGTAAAATGCAGCCAAAGAGGGCAGCATGGAGGGACTTATGAAAATAGACTAGAGTGTGTGTTTGAGTTCAAAAGTATGATGGAAATGTGTGTCAAAGTTCAAAAGCATGATGGCTGGGTAGGGGGTGGACAGGCTGTAGAGAACATTCCACAGATGACTTTGAATCCCTGGTTGTGTGGAATTCAGGATAGTGATTCACCTGGCTTTTCCTCGTTTAATTATATGGTCCTGTGTGATTACCACAAATACCAGAACATCGAGGATACACGGGTTTTCTTTTGTATCCCTTGTATCCACTGTTCCCTGTCCACCTGCTTGTCCTTGGGCACAATGCCAGTCAGGTTCATGACGCCTTTCACATCACAGCTACCAGGACTTTGAAATGTCTTCTTTGTAGTGCAATCCTTCTTACATAGCCAGTTTTGACATTCGCCTTGCTGAAATATTTTATATTGTTTTATCAGTTTTCAAAAATAAACATGCACAGTTTCTCTTTTTACTCCACTCGGCCAACATCCCAGCCTGTAATGACCAAAATAGACAAATCTGAGCCTGGCCTTTCTGAGGATCAAAGCTGAGTAGGTAGGTGATCAGGAGACAGATTACTTCACATAAAACTCATTTCCCAGACTGCCTTACTGAGAATGCCAGAGAGAACCATGTGTGTACTCGATACTCATGCTATTTTTGTGGGTTTTTTTTTTTTATGGAATGAATATGCAATTGAGAGAAATGTAGCAAAATAACGAAACATGTTTTAGATCTAAAATGTTAGGCTTACTTTATTTTAGTTTTCAAGAGTCACAAATAGAACTATCTGCCCTCACACTGCTCATGACAAACCTGTGTGGTACAGCCCTGTTATTTTTGAAGTGTATATCACGCACTATGCCTCATGCAAATATTCCCCTAAGGGGTGATAACATTTCCATGTTCTATTTGCATCAGTAGCTCCAGTCAAAGAGAGTGCCTGAATGGGATAGGTGCTAAGATGGATGTTCATCCACATAAGTTCATCTTCTATTGTTGTACTGATGGTCTTGAAACAAAATCTCTGTGCTTTTCCATACACTGTGTATGACTGTCACCCTAGGAACTTTTTAAGTTAGATATTCAAAGTCATCAGGCCCTCTTACATATGTAGGCATTTTTGCAACAACAGATAATAAAGGAATGAATATCTCACATGATCAAATGCCCAGGATGACAAGGCAGTAATGAAAGAATTAATGTAACCACTAGACAGCAACCAATCCAGGCCAGTCCTGTCCTGCCCTACTCTCTCCTCTCTGCTTCGGGAAATCTATGCATCCCTCCACACACCAAAAGGCACTTCCTCTTGAAAGCCTTCTCTATTGTTCCCATTTGGGACTCATCCTCCCTCCAGAAAACATTGATATTTACCTATACTGCTGCCCTAAGTGGCGGAAGGCAATACAGAGGTCTTGGCAGATGCAGATTCTCTAAGATTGTGAGAAAATACATTACCCCAAGGGTGATGGGATGCTATAAATGGACTCCAGATGGTGGCATGTTCAGATCAGCAGGGAAGGAAGATGATTTTAGCATCAGTATATAAAGTGCCTTAGCATAGGGAGATGCTAAACACTGGGAAGCCAGTGAATCAGGCTGCAAGATCCCAGGCATGAAGTGTTAAAAGACCAATCCCTAAGATCGAGTCAACAGAAGTGGTTCCTGTGCTTCTCATGTATTTGTGTGGGTATGTTCTGTGTGCACTTTCTGTGAGGTAATGTTTGTAAGACTGCAAACGTCAGAGCACTGCACACGTAGCCCTGTCTTTCTGCTAGGGGCAAAAGGGAAGAGGCAGAAGACATGCTGGAGAAGCAGAACTGAAAATGGAAAAGGAGACAGGAAGTCCAATGCCAGGCCACACAGACATTAAAGACGTTTTATTTTGTATTATTTTTGTTTGTTTGTTAGAGTCCCTCTCTTTCTCCCTGTCTCTCTCCCTCTGTCTCTCTTTGTCTTTCTCTCTCATTCTCTTTCTCTTCCTGTGTGTGTGTGTGTGTGTGTGTGTGTGTGTGTATGTATGTATGTATGTATGTATATATGTATATTTGTGGGGAGGGAGAATGGCCTTGAACTCACTATGCAGTCCAGGCTAGCCTCAAGCTTGGCATCAACCCTCCTGCCTTAACTTCCCAAATACTGGGACTACAGATACGTGCCACTGTGCCTTGTTCCCCAAATTTAATAATACAGTAGTCTAAGCTGGGCATGGTGTGGTACACCTGTAATCCCAGCACTCAGGAGGCTGAGGCAGGAGGATCATGAGTTTCAGGCAAGCCTGAGCTGTATAGTGAAAGCTTGTCTTAATAAAACCAAGGAAATATTGAGAACGTGGCTCAGTGGTTGACCATTTACCTACTGTATGAGCAAGGCCCAGGACTTAATTGCCAGCACCAGGGGAAAAAAGCTACTAGTGATAAAGCAGTAGTTCCATTTCTTCTCAGTTTTCATTTTCCAGTTTCAGTTACCAGCAATTACATGGTCTGAAAAGATAAAATGGCAAATTCCAGAATAAGCAGTTTTGAAATGTCAAATTATACACCAAGCATCCTGATGAAGTCTCATGCTGTCCTACTGCATTTCCATTCTAGCTGTGTCTCCCTGCAAGATACACTGCTTGTCTACGGTCACTGAGTGAACTTCTAACACCTCTTATGGTTTGCATATGAAGTGGTCCCATCTAAAGGGCCTTGGTGAAGTCTTGCTCCTGCTAGCAACAATATGGAGAGGTGACAAGCCTGTGAGGGCAGTAACTTCATCAGTGGGTTGATCCACTGATGAGCTGGATATTGAATGGGTTTTTAGGAAGTTGTCTCTGGTCAGAGGTTGTGATATTGTGCTCCTCAAAATATTGTGCACCCTAATAAACTTATTTGGGGTCAGAGACAGAATAGCCACAATATTAATCATGAGAATAGGCAGTGGTAGCACACGCCTTTAATCCCAGCACTTGGAAGGCAGAGCCAGGCAGATCTCTGTGAGTTCAAGGCCACATTGGAAACAGCCAGGCATGGTGACTCACACCTTTAATCCCAGGGAGTGATGGCAGAAAAAAGAAAGATATATAAGGCGTGAAAACCAGGAAGCAGAGCTAGTTAAGCATTTGGCTGGTTAAGCTTTTAGGCTTCGAGCAGCAGTTCAACTGATATTCATTCTGGATAAGGACTCAGAGGCTTTGGTCTGAGGAAACAGGATCAGCTGAGGAACTGGTGAGGTGAGGTAGCTGTGGCTTGTTCTGCTTCTCTGATCTTCCAGCAATCAACCCAATACCTGGCCTCAGGTTTGATTTTATTAATAAGACTCTTTAAGATTCCTGCTACAAGAGGTAGTCTATGACTGTCTGTCTGTCTGTCTCTCTCTCCCTACTTCCCACACCCCTCTCTGGTTTCTACCACCATTATGCCAGCCTCCTCTGCCTTTTGAGATTCTCCTCACCATGGTATTCTGCCTCACCATAGCCAGACACAATGGAACCAGGTAGCTGTCAACAAAAATCCTGTCACTATGAGTCAAAACAATCCCTTCTTCCTCTAAGTTGATTTGTTCAGGTGTCTCGTCACCATAACAAAAAGTGACCAACCCAGATAGGATTCTTGGCTACCAAATGAACTGTTGCTGCACCATACAGCTTGTGTTCAAGTAACCCTTATTTTACTTGACACTTAGAACTGTTCTATGTTGCTATCACTCTCTTACTGTGCCAACTCTGTTAAGTTTCTAATAGGAATAAAAATGTCATATACATAGGGTTTATGATATCCATAGTTTCAGTTATCTGCTGGGGATCCAGGAACATGGTCCCCATAGATAAGTGGGCACCACTGGGTGTACCTTCCTGCCCCTTAATGCTAAGCATCTGTGAAAACTGACTAAAGCCAGGCACAGAATAAGCCCCGAACAAACCTAGATATCTCAGAGGATATTAGAATTTTATATGAGCTCAAGTGACTTGTGAAGATCCTGATGAAAAGATATAGATTTGGGCCAGAGAGCATTTGGAGCATCTGGTCTTCAAGCTCTTTAGCTAGGGGAGTTGGAGCACCCAAGGGAGTGGTTTTCAGATATTGTGAATAGGATGGAGGGTAATTAAAGTCACCCTATACAGTTAAGACCAGTGGACACTACAGGAGAAAATAGCTTTGTCTCAACATGGAAAAGTCTTTTGTGTCCATTAAAGAGCTACTGAAACCAAGAATGGCGGATGTCCTCATCAAATGGGGAGATTAGAGTGGGCTCAGAAGGATTGTGTTTCATCAGCTGGAGGATTGAACTAGATGACCTGTGACATCATTTCTAATGCAATTTCACTAACCTTGGTGCACAGGAAGGGTCAGGTGTCTCAGTGTGGTCTAGGTACACTACAGTTGTTCAGGACACTTTGAAGGGTTCTGAGTGGGTCTTTAAAAAGTACCATTATGCTGACAATATAGCTCAGTGGGTAAAGATGCTTGTTTCTAAACCTGATGATCTGAATTTGATCCCAGGAACCTACTTGATGGAGAGAGAACCAACTCCAAGCTGTCCTCTGACCTTCATTCATGAACTATGAAAAGTGCATAACTCCCCAATAAAAAGGAAGGAAGGAAGGAAGGAAGGAAGGAAGGAAGGAAGGAAGGAAGGAAGGAAGGGGAAAAACAACTACCAATCCCTTTTTCTTTTATCTTTTTTCTTCTGCAATGCTAGAAGACAAACCCAGGGACTTACACAACCTAGGACAATTGCTCTCCTCCTCTGAGCTATACTCCCAGCTCTCAGCTGTTTCCTTGGTACACTAAAAGGTCATCTGCCCCTTTGCTCTCCTTTTCTCATGAGTACATGAGGTGCTTCCCAGAGGCCACAGATATGGGGTGTTGCAACAGACAGAACACAGGAACAGATGTGAGATGCCAGCTGTATCTACCTCAGCCAGGCATCAGAAAAATTAACAAAATAAAAACAGTGCCACTATGTTCACTAAATTTAGTTTTGTTTTAGAAAACACTGATTTTTTTCCATATAAGATTGTATGTTAACTTACAACTGGTTTATTAAACAAATTAATAATTTTTTTTCATTTTTAATTTTAAACCTTAATATGGTAAGTGTCCATAGCTAGAAACCACATAAAACCTCTTTGGGGTCCTATATAATTAAAAAATATATATAAAGGGTTACTGACCCCAAAATAATTGAGAACTACCATTATAAGGTATAGTTTTAAAATCTGTGATAATGAGTGAAGGGCGACAAGAACAGGATAATACGTCCCTCTGCATCACCCACTGCTCAGCTCCCTTCATGAAACTATACTACAAAAGCAGAGGGCATCAGATGGACCTCCTTTCAAGTCCAGGGATTTCTGCTCTTGGGTTTTCTTCTGTCTCAGTTTCTTGTCTACGTCCTGTTCTATGGAAGAATGCTGTCAGGCTGTTGAGATGATTAAATATGCAGAGTGTGGTGCCTCCTAAACCTGACCTGGTGCTGCAGTTGGTGTCTCTGGAGCTGGAGCTGCTCTGCTTGAACTCCAGAGCCCCAGGGAAGCTGCATAACCTGATGGGCAGTCTGTGTGGAGTTAGGGTTCCTATCAACCTTCTTTCTTCACTTGCTTCCTGCTCTAGGCAAACCCCAAACCTGCAGACAGGTTATTCCTGAAGTGCCTTCTTTACTGCCAGCTGCCCAGGAAGGGTTCTCCCGACTTGTCCTCCTGCTGCAAACCCAGTTGTGGAGTAAAGTAATCCTGAAACATGGAATGGAGATACCCGGGACAAGGCTCCCATGGGTGAAGTATCGACTCTTTGACCTTAGCCCCGCACTTCACCTCTCTGTCTTTTTCCTTGTCTGTAAAGTAAGGATAATAAAAGGCAATGTGCAGATGGTTTTAAAGGCTAAAGTCAACAGTGCTGGAAAACACCTGTAAACTGGAAGAACGGGAAGGAGTACCAGTTGCTAATAGTTCTCATCTTGCCTGTGTTCAGAAATGGTGGGGACCAAAACCCCACAGGGACTCTCTAATTCAAACGATGAAATGCACTTCTCAACACATAAGCACACTCTTGCATATATGCCTGTTTACTGTTCACATGAAAGTTGCATATATTATAAGTGCATAAGCTTCAGTAATCTCTCTGATTTATTTTCTATTTATTTTCTTTTCTAGAGCTTTATACCAAGCCCAGCAAACACTAAGTCTTGTGTCAATGTTTTATTTCTAAATAAACCTCACTTAATGAAGTTTTATTGCTACGAGCAGCAGTGAAGGATTTTCTTTAAACTTGTAAAGTGGCCCTCACCTGAACTGTCTGGTCCACTGGGAGGCAGGGCTATTAGAAAGCATCTGAAAGGGTCACCATTCCTAACTCCGATTTAACAAGGTGTTAAGTAAATTTTTTTAATCTGCTGCAGACACTCTTTTTATGTCTATTTGTTTAGAACTGGGAAGAGCTGTTAGTCATAAAGTTTCTGCTTATTCCTGGCAAAATATCAAAGCCATCAATGTCAAAGTCCAAATACTCTGACTCAGTTCTCCAGGCTGGGGCAAGTTATGATTGGCTGGAGCTCACAGGGCTGTCAGCATGAGTGCTGTTGTTGATTCCTTCTGAGCTATGAACTTCCTAGGGACTAATGCCATTCCTTCTGGGTATTGCAAAAAACTCTCATTATTTACAGCATGGCTTCCTGTACTGGGAACATTACCCCAAACTCTAATTTTATAATTCCAATCAAAACTGGTAGTGCTTAAACTTTTTTTTAGTACATAGATTTGAAACATTCTTTCAGAAACCTGTTACAACAGTGATGGAGTCAGACACTTACTTAAACAGGAAACTCAGAAGATCAACAAAGCTTATTGTTATTATAAAGTTTTGCTTCTCTTGCTCAAGATACATGGACAAGATAATTTTTAGGTCTCTATTTACAATATAGACATTAGAAAAGAAGATAAAATAAATCAGAGCGAGTACACAACAACAGGAAAGGTTGGGGAGCATTGCTATGTCTTATCTTACCTACACCTTCCTTAGCATGGCCCCTTGTGAGTTCTAACCTCATATAAGCATTTCAGGGGACCAGACTGGCTGGAATCAGTTTCCCTCTGCCTTTAACCAGGTAGGAAGTTGAACGGGGCATTGTCTTTGACCTCAGTGCCTTGTTTGAAAAATAACGATAGAATAAGAACTGTCTTGTAGAATTATTTAGGAAGATGTACAATACTGATAATTTAAGAATTTTATGTATAATCATGCTGTCACAGTCAGGAATATAAGCATATTAATGATTATTTTCTGTGTTGACTCCATCCTGAGGAGCATGAGCTTCAAATAGTTGGAAAATTCTGAAGTTATGTTAAAAAAAAATGCCTGTGAATTTTGTCAGGTGGGAAAGACATGGGCGTCATCAGATTTTCAAAGTAGGCAATCCAATAAGGAAATCTATAGCATCTATAAGGCCTATTGCTTCGGGGGAGGGGAGAACCTAACTACCTAGATGGAGCGTGTAGAGACAGAACAGAAACAGCTGTAGGTTACTCCATCTACAGAGAGGCCTTTGTTATGGGTGTCTCTGCAGCTTAAAAGGTTGCTTCTTGTCTCAGAGGATGTCTAAGGAGGTTCCCACTGCCACCGTTGAAAGATAGAATCTGAAAACGGAAAGAATTAGACTCTGCATCTGTGCTGGAAGGGTTTGAATGATGGAAATTCAACAGATCACTTTATCCTGAAAATACTTGGAAGTGACCATCAGCACAGGCTTGGATGTGAGACATTGGACAGGAAGCAGAGAAAAAGGCATTTTCAGGAGGCTGCTTCATTTTCTGTATCTGTTCTGCCTCTGTGGACCTAAGGCAGAGAAGATCCTCCAAAAAAAGGGAAGAGACAAATGGGGTGGCAAAGCTGTGTTACTGGATGATGGTTCTTAGTGACTAGTTGGTATGCACTTGGAATAACTCTGCCATGACAACAGGTAATCCTCAGACAATTTCAATCCCTAACAAGAGGGCAGAGCTGTAGCTTTTCTGCCTTGTTGTTTGCATATTAATAACCCTGAAAAGACTAAATAATTGACGCTGCCTTGTTTGAAACCTACTTTATTATCCTCAGTTTTAAGTGACTGATTCTGTCTTCTGTCTGGATTGTGGTAGCTTCATGGAATGCGGCTCACTGGTTCAGAGATCACACCATCGGTTCACATTGCACATCTTTGGAGTCAAACTAGATATGATGTTCATTTTGTCCCAGGGATGATAGCAACATTTTTTTCTTCTGATTTAATCACAGCACATGTCCATTAACTAATCAAACAAAATGTACAGAACCATAACCCTGTCTTGTGCTCAGTCTGTTCTCTAAAGTCTAATTAGGAGAGTCAGAATAATAGCACACACAAAAAGGGAGAAACTAGTGGT
The DNA here is from genome assembly GCF_903995425.1 of Onychomys torridus. Taxonomy (NCBI): domain Eukaryota; kingdom Metazoa; phylum Chordata; class Mammalia; order Rodentia; family Cricetidae; genus Onychomys; species Onychomys torridus. The sequence continues at coordinate 82,473,645 of NC_050456.1, read as the reverse complement.
GGGGTGTTGGTGAAGTACCTACCTAACACATACAAAGCCGTGGGTTCAATCCTCAGCATAGCAAAGACTTGGCATGGTGGTCTATTACCTGTAATCCCTACACTCTGGAGATAGAGGCAGGAGGATCAGAAAGAAATTCAAGATCGTTATTAACCACCTAGTAAGTTTGAGACAAGCCTGGGGTATATGAGAGCTTACCTCAACTGACTCCCCTCCCCCAAATAAGCAGGGTGAAGGGGACTGGAGAGATAGTTCAGTGAGCAAAAACCTTGCTGAGTTTATGTACCCTACGCCTCCATAAAAGGCTGGGTATAGTGGCATATGCCTGTAACCTCAGTGCTGTGGGATGGGCAGGTCTTGTGAGTGCTGTTTGTCGGAAACATTGAGCTCCAAGTTCACTGAAGAGACAAAAAACATGGAGAGGAATAAGAGACAAATCACCTGGTGTTGTTGTGTCGCCTTCACATGCATGCACCCTGCACACACACAATCATGTGCAAGCATAAACTATACACATAAAGAGAAGGAGGAGGAGCAGGGAAGGGAAGGACAGAGGAAGGAAGGAAATGAGAGATGTAAGCTATAGTAGTGACTAAACTACTGTGCTCTGATGTGTGATGGTAAAGTGAGGATGTGTGTTTGGACCCTCTGAATCAGTGGAGTTTTCCCCTCCTCCTCCTCCTCCTCTCCCTCTTTCTCCTCCTCCTCTCCCTCCTCCTCCTCTCCCTCTTTCTCCTCCTCCTCCTCCTTTTCCTCCCCCTCTTCCTCTCCCTCTTTCTCCTCCTCCTCCTCCTCCTCTTCCTCCCCCCCTCCTCCTCTTCCTTTTTCTCCTTTTTGGTTTTTTAAGATACGGTTTCTCTGTGTAGCCTTGGCTGTCCTGGAACTCTCTCTGTAGACCAGGCTAGCCTTGAACTCTCAGAGATCTGCCTGCCTCTTCTTCCCAAGTGCAGCAATTAAAGGCATTCATCACCACCACCAAGGGTCAAGGGAGTTCTTACTAGGAGCTGTTTTGAGTGAGAGTTTGAGAGAGCAATGGGAGTCTTCAGATAAAGAAGCCACCCCAGCTAAGCTACATATTGAAAGAGGAGGATTTAGTCAGGGAATGGGAAAACACGATCAGGGGAAGCACTGACCAGGCTGCCTCTCCCTCAGCACCAGGGGATACCCTGTAGGTGATAAGCTGTGTGATGTTCTTTGCTCTTTGGTAGAACATGTCCTGCAAAACAACATCTGTTGGTCCTAGAAATGGCGGAGGCTTGTTTATGGAACATGGAAAATGTAAACCATGATGGTTAATGAAAATGTGCCTGAATGTATAGGGTGATCAAGATTTCAGAGGGTCTAAAGTCAGGCAAAGAACCTTAGAAGATGGGAGGGGAGCCACCAAGAGCAGGCAGTTCTGAGCTGGGGAGGGGCATGCTGAGGGCAGGCATTAAGGTAGCTAGCTAAGCAACAGGAAGCAGAGCTGTCTAGAACGTGGAGAATTAACACCAGGAAGGACAGCTTGGGGGAAGCAGTGATGCTGGGGAGGCAGCATAAACAACAAAGCAGCACAGGCTACAAAAATGTCAAAGTTGGGGTGGAAGGAAAGAGTTGAGATATACGGAAGCAACCACCCCCTACTAAAGACAAGAAGCAAATTGTCAGGCCAAGTGAAAGCTGCTAAGTGCAGTGAGAGTGGCCAGTGCCCTAGCCAGCAATAGTAAGATGTGGCAAATTCGGTGCTTAATAAATTCATTTGTTGTTGTTGAAACAAAACCAAACATTAAAAACTAGGAAACAAATTTTGGAAAACCCAATAAGGCATTTTGTGGCTCCCAGTTTAGTTAGCATTGGTTCAGAACTAATTCCCTAACAGTTGCTAGGAGACCATCTTACTAAACATGTATAAACTACAGACAGGACTAAGATCCTTGTCATTCTATAGAATTACACACTTCAAACAAGTCCCTTAAACATAACGGTGGGTTTACACGGAGTAGATGTGCCCGGCCTGATCTAAAATCTTCCCTCCATAATTCTTTAATCACAGGGGGGAGCTTTTCTGAATTGTTAGAGGGAAGCTGATAGAACAGCATGCACTTTTATTTCCTCTTGACTGGTGAATGAGCAGAAGGCAAATAAGTGGCACATGCAGTGTGTGTAAGGCACAAAATTTCACTTGTTTTAGTTTACTTTCTGGTGTTTGTGGTGCTGAGGACAGAATCCAGCTGTAGTCACCACTGTACTACACACCAGCCATAAGCCACAGCCCTTTAAAGTTTCAGCTCTGGCCTATGGTGAAGACCATGTTGATTAAAACCATGGTGACAGACCCCTCTATGTTGCCTACAAAACCCCCAAGGCTGAGATACCCCTTAGGGTTTATGCACCAATACAAGGATTCACCAAGATGCAGCAGAGGTAGACTGAACCTTTCCAGAAGGAACAGAGGCAAATACTCACACTGGCAGAACATATGGAGATTGGATGTATGGTCAGTGAGGCTTTACTAGCTTGCCTGGAGGCTTTACCCAGGACTATCTTATTCTTGATGCTATCTCCTACAACACTGCTCCTAAGAAGTTGGATCTGGTAGTCTCTCTTCAGAATCCACCCCACCCCAGATACATCAAGCTTTACAGACCTCCCACCTATTTGGGACAGTCTCTATTGTGCTCAGCTGTATACACTAGCTTGGCTGGACCACAAGCTTCCCAGCTTACCTTAGGAGCACTGAGATCACACGTGCTTATGTTATGGCACTCAGATTTACATGGGTTATGGGGTTCAAACTCAGTTCTTCATGTTTGCGCAGCAGGTGCTTTAGCCATTGAACAGAATCTCCAACCTATATAAGAATTGCTTTGAGGTAAAGGCTCTCCAGGAGACAGCAGATACAAGAATTCTGGATACCCTGGCCCTCCCAGTTATCTTCCAGCAAGCCAGGGACAGAATCTGTGCATGGGAGGATCTCTTCCCAGTGCAGGAGGAAAGTGACATCAGAGATGGGAACATAAACAGAAAACAATGTGTACAAACAATCCTTGTAAAGTAACCCTTATCTCCTGAGTTTCTTCTCCACAATTAAGTGCCCTGGCTCAAACCATCTTGTCACTTTTTCATAATTTATTATCCTTTGCTCAAGTCAGTACATAGGCATTCAACCCTTACCGATTCTTTGGGTGTTATGAGGTCTTCTGAATCAAGTAAAACTTGATTTTTAAAAATCTTCAAATCAAGTTTAAAATCAAGTAAAAAAAAAAAAGATTTCTGGTTTTGTCTTGTTGGTAGGTCTTTTGTTACAGGGGTTTCAGGGCCTAGAACTGAGAGCAATAGGTTCTTTCCACTGCTACATTGGCTAAGACATCCATAGCAAAATATCACAGACTGTGTGGCTTAACAGACATTTGTCTCCCACAGTTCTAGAGTCTAGCAGTCCAAAACTAAGATGTTGACATGTTGGTTTCTCCTGATGCCTCTCTTCTGCCTGCAGACAGCCTTTGTCTTTGGGCATGCTTTCCCAATGTCGAAAGGTATGTCCACACACTCGTCAGACTGGATTAGGGTCCTCCCACGTGACCTCATTCAACCTCCATTACCTCTTAAAAGCATTGTTTCAACACATTCATAAGTATTAGGACTGCAGCATATGAACTTCGGGAGGGATTAAAATTCAACCTGTAACAAAATTACCCTTCACATTCCTCATTTTATTATGTACATGTTTCTTTCTTTTTTTCTTTTTTTTTTTTTGCATGTTTCTATTATGAAGGAAAATACATATTAACTGGGTTCAATAAGAATATATGCTCAACTGTTGTCTTAACAGCAGCCTTTGGTGAGTCCTTCATAACCCCAATCTATGATGTAAGGTCCACCTGCAATGGGCCCCCAATCTTGTTCAACACGTCTTGGTCCTACCAACACATCCTACCCCTTGAGGGTATTGTGCCAATTACTATAAAAGCTGGTCTCGAGGGTTGGGGATTTAGCTCAGTGGTAGAGCGCTTGCCTAGCAAGCACAAGGCCCTGGGTTCAATCCTCAGCTCAAAAAAAACAAAACAACAACAACAAAAAAAGCTAGTCTGCACAGATTGCATCAGTGGCTACACTAGATGCCAACTGATTCCTATAGCTAATATAGCTAATATCCTATAGTAATTATTCCCATTTAATGGATGAGAAAACTGAGGGTTAGAGAAGCAATTCAATTGTGCTTCTAGATCCTTATTAGTGCAACCAAGCCTGTCTCCTAATTGTAGTGAAGTCCTTCTTTGTCTATGCTGCAAACTCTGTATTGAACTCAATTATTTGAAAGTTGAGCCTATGTAAGAACTGAGCTCAGCCTTGGGGGAATATGGAAAGAGTGAGGTAATTAACAAGGCTTTGGGTCTGTTCCCAAGAAACTGAAACATACAACAGAGGAGGGAGGGAGAGAAAGAACACACAGATATGTGGCAGGAAAATAGGAGAGCATCTTGAAGACCCAGGCAAAGAAGACATCCGTCCCAGCAGGGAGACTGGAAGCCTGAAAGGCCAATTGGCACTCGAGTAAAGTAAATTGAAGTTGAAACACAGGCTCTCCCGTTCTTTATAGCATGTTCTTAAATGGAATCAGAGAAGATGAGTGGGAACCGCAGAACATTTCATCCCTAAGGTGACCATCTGAGAATGAGGATCTGGCAGCTGAGATACTGCGTGGAGGGAGGAGAACAGCAGAGATGGCCGGTGACAGCCTGCGGGCTCCAGGTGTGTGCTGTCCACGTGCTGCCTGGCTTATTAAATTGGGTTCCATTTAAATACCAGATATTTCTCACTGAACTCCACATTTGGGCTCTTCACAAATCTGAAGGTCTACCCACCTGGCATTCTCCCTCTGTTCATTATGTGATGTCGCTTCCTGTTGTCTCACACCAGCTGACCTTGCTGTTTACATTACCTGCCACCCACCCCCACAGCGGCTGCACTTGCGTCACTTGGCTGGGCATCAAAGTGTTCCGAGGACTAGAAACTCAATAGGTTCTGTGTTGAAGTCTTGGCCCCACGGTTTGACTATTTGATTTACCTCTCTATTTTGCTTTTCTCATCTGGTACTATTACTGTGAAGAGCCACTTACATGTAAATTACTCAGCAATCATCTGACTACCACAAACTTTTAAACCAGTGATTCTCAAATGGTGGGTCCTGACCCCTTTGGGGGGTAAACAACTTTCACTGGGGTTGCCTAAGACCATCAGAAAACACAGATTACCATTCATAAGAGTAGCAAAAGTACAGTTATGAGGTAGCAATGAGAATAATTTTATGTGAGAGTGACCACGACGTTAGGAACTGTATGTACTAAAGGGTCGCGGTGTTAGGAAGTTGACAACCATTGCTCTAAACAGAGGTCAGACTTTACTACTGTTGTTGTTAGGAGATTCCATCAGTGTTTATATCTGTCTTCTCTTTCTCTCTTTCCCTCCCTCTTGAGAGTGTGTGTGTGTGTGTGTGTGTGTGTGTGTGTGTGTGTGCACGCATGCTCGCACACTCGCTTGTGTACTGGAGCTCATCTGTGATACGTTCGTGTGCATCTGTGTGCAAGTGTCTGTGAAAGTCAGAAGTTGGTTTCCTGTGTCTCCCTCAATTGCTTTCCATCTTTATTTTTTAAGGTGGGGTCTCTCACCAAGTAGGCTAGGCTGGTTGGTCAGCGAGCTCCAGCAATTTGATTATCCCCAGCTCCCAGCCCTGGGATCACAGATGCACACCACTGCACCTGCCTTTTTATTGGGTGCTGGGGATCTTAACCCAGATCATCTTGCTGGTGTAGCTTCGCTGACTGAGCCATCTCCCCTGCCTGGCTTTGGGAATGTTCCTCTACAAGAGAACAATGCCAGGGGAGGCAATGTCTTCAGTTCAGGGCTTAGAACAGAGCAGGAAGTCCTGCACTGTTCCAGATACAGTTCTGGGACTAACTCAGCTTGGTCATTTCGTACACGCAGCATCGTTCCCCAAAGACACCAAGACGTTAGTCTAAACAAGCAGCCCATAGACAAAGAGGTTTGTGACATCTTTTTAGTAGACCAGGCACAAACATTTCTCATTTAAAAAAATTAGAAATGCATCAAGTCTTTATTGAATTTTTTGTGCACAATTAATTCAAGCAAACAAAACTTGATTGTTTCTAAAAGATTAGGGTGTGGACATCAAAATGCCCCTCCATCAGGACACTTTAGAGAAGATTATGGAGATGAGAAATGTATTAATCCTTTTGTTATTTACATACATGAATTTTGAATATTCAAAATTATTCCTCAGCTAATAATAACCTGAATTTTCATTACCTGAATAGACAGGGACTGATTACATGATAAGGAGAACTCGAGGGTGATATGGTGCTGGGTTTTTAATCAACTAGGCATTTTAAATTTTCATCGAGTAAATCCCACTCTGAATGATGGAGGCTGTGAAGCTTTGTAGAGTGGCCAGGTGGGGATGCAGCAGCTTCCTTCCCCGCTGTAAGGGAGTCTGGAATCAGACTCTGGGCTTCCTAGTTCCATATTCTGCTCCTATGTTAGCTATCTGTCCTGAATAAGCCACTTGACTTATCCATACCTCAGTTTCCCTTTAAAGATCAATTTCCGTCAGAGGAATGGATCCAATCAATAGTTCTTAAAGAAGGGCACAATAGGAGCTGTAGCTTACGCAGTCAGTGGTGTTGGTTAGGAGCTGGGAATGCCAGCACTTGTGAAACCTTGGGTTCAATCCCTAGATCTAATCAAACTGTGTGGTAGAGGAGGAAAGATCAGAAACCAAGGTTATCTTTGGCTACATGGTGAATTCAAAGCCAGCCTAGGATACAGGAAAGCCCATTTAAAAAAAAAAAAAAAAAAAAAAAAAAGGCCATCATTTGACCACTTCTTTAAGCAAGATGCCCAGGGTTTTCATAGGAATCTGGGCCTTTCTTGCTTTTTTGTTGTTGTTGTTACTCTACACCTAAAAGAGGACAGAAAATTGTTTTTCCTCCTCTGAGGAAACATAGAATTGTGACAGGGAAAGGGGTAATATGAGGCTAGTGTGGAGTGTCCAGATGTGGTGATTTCTGGGGGTGGGGGAGATGTACAAGTTGCATAGATAACGACAAGGTTGATCCAGGCAGAGATGGGCAACACAGGATATCCAGCGACCAGATGAACTGGCTAGAAATGCCTCCCTCCCCACATCCCTCCCCAGGATCAGAGCCTGGATGCCTCCCTCCCCCCAAGCCTTTCCTTTTATCTCAGTGAAACACAGAAAATACAATGGCTTCAGGAGGATACTAAGGTGGACATGTCCGAGGTCATTGTTATCTCGATAACATTTTCTTCCTGGGAAATAACCAACTAGATTAACATTTCTGTGCTCAACTAACAATAAACTTTGTAAACTGGTATAAGTTAGCCCTGAGGACAATTCCCCCTGACTTAAAAAGAAATTAACAAAATGTATTTCATTCAGGAGCAAGTTTCAATATTCCAATATTTTGGATTTATAGCCAAACGTGTCCACAGGGACATTAAATATTAATGATCTTGCCTGTGTTTGTATCACAGGGGTGAACAGAGCCTGGAGTTGAAATCTTAACGGGTCCCAACAGATGTGCCTGCTTACCTAATGATTTTATCCTCGCTTCTCTTTTAACCCATTGACTCCTGGGCAAACCCATGGGTGGGTTTTATGACTGATACTAATTTATACAATCTTAGAAAGGGGTCTTTTACTGCTGCACAGCCTCTGCTTCGAAGGCATTGAAGCCGTCTTCATAAAGTGGAGACTTGGGTGAAATGCAGGCAAGGATGCCTTGGAAATCTAACTCAAAACAAATGGATGGTCCTGGAAAATGGCATGATTACAGGACCAAATTAAGATGTCAGCCACATCGGAGTACAGGAGCTCCTTCCTGTGCCACAGGAAGCCTTCCTGCTGGGAAAGAGCCAGGGTACTCAGTAACCAGAGAGACATCACTGGTGCCTCCGGAGACAATAACCCACAATTAGCTACTGGAAGCACATGAGCAGGCTAGAGGTGAAAGTGGCCTGGCCCTTGATTTTATTTAGCTTTCCCTTTGATATCTGAGAATCACATTGATGATTACTGTGCTCCAATCTGCAGAGCTTGATTGGCCTATTCATATAGAAATGATCTTGGGGGTGGGGAAGGCTTTGTACCCCTGTCCTACTGTGAGGGGCAGACATTGGTTTGGTTGCTTGGGTGGCCTCCTCTATGGCATGGGGTTCTGGGAAGGAGTCACCTAGGACTTAGCATGACTGAGAAAGGCAGAACAGAAACCTCTTACACAGCTCTGCTGAGACACTCACAGTGTAAATTTATGCCACTTGCTAGGAACTCAGAAGAGCGCTGACATTTGCTTATGAACATACTCTTGACTTCAGGAATGAAATGTGAAGTGAGCCTGGCTCACCAGTTATTTACCCTCACATTGAATGTTTAGAGCATCTGAGGTACTGTTACCATGACATCCCTATGGACCTCAGGCTCTTTTTCTTTGAATTTAAATAAGCCCAGTTGCAGGACACAGTCAATCTTAAACCAACAAGAGCACTTCCTACATGCTCACTAGCGTTTATAGTCCTGAAAAGTGTTATAACAGGCTGCTGGGGGCAAAAAGACATCAGTGGTCTAACGTCACTGGACCCTGTGAACTACAATACCAACCTGCCATGCAAGGTGTATCCACCTAGGTCTAGCAAAGTGCAGATCACAGGCTAAATCCAGCTTTCTGCTTTAAAGGACTAGAGGAGGAGGAGGAGGAGGGGGAGGAGGAGGGGGGGGAGCAGAAGGAGGCGGTAGAGGAGAACGAAGCTGGGCTTGGTGGCACACCCTTGAAATCCCCAGGACTGGAAAATGTGAACCAAGATTGAGAGTTGGAACCTAGCCTGACCTATACAGTGATACCTTGTTTCAAAAGAAAAATAAAGGAAGGAAGGAAGGAAGGAAGGAAGGAAGGAAGGAAGGAAGGAAGAAAAGAAAGGAGGGAGGGAGTGAAAGGAGAGGGTAGGCAGGGGAAGGGAGGGATGGGGGGAATGTTTGCTGGCTTCTGCTTTGAGGCACAATTTCCTCTGTCCTGGGGAGTCTACAGTACGGTGGAGAAGCACAGTCTAAGTGGGTTCCCCTTCCCTTCTCTGTGCGGAGGGTCCTCCCTTTTCACATGTCCACTAGTTCCTTCCCCAGGAACTACAAGGTTCCTTTTATTCTTCTTTCATTTCTAACTCTCATGTTCACAGAGGAAACTGAATAGTGCTCCCAAGTCTATAGCACACCATTGTGCTGGTCCATGCCTGAACATTTTGATTTATTCAGATACTTCGTCTGCAGCCCTTTCTCATTCTCCCATCTTCTCTCCATTGTCAGGACGTTCTGCAGGATCTGGGATGTGTACATTCTTACACAATAGGGTGTTACTGGATGCATGTTTGTACATTTAATGTATGTTATAGTTTGGGCATTGAATGGTCCACGTGTTAAAAACCTAGTTCCAGGCACCATTGTGGGGGTGTTATGGAAACTTTCAGACTAGTGAAAGGCTTCGAGTCTTCTCTCTCTTTTAGCCACAAGATAAATGGTTTTGCCATATTATTTGTTCCCTCCATGCTATGCTGCCACATAATAAATCCCCAAGCAATAGGGCTAATACTTCATGAAGGGGAGTCTCCAAAACTGTGAGACAAAATAAACTTGTTCTCTAGATAAATTGATTATATCAGATACTTTGTTATGGTGATGGAAAGCTAACACGGTGAGCATATATCATATGGTATGGGCAACCTTGTTTCAATTCACACCTTTTCATTGAAAACTCTTTCTAAAATTCTGTAGCTAAGCATGGTGTCTCACGTCTGTAATCACAGTACTCAGGAGGATGAGGTAGGAGGACTGCTGCAAGTTCAAGATCAGCCTGGGCTAAAGAGTGAGATCAGAGGTCAGACATGGCAGGGGATGGCTTTAATCTCAGAATTGAGGAAGCAGGCAGATCTTTGTGAGTTTGAGGCAAGCCTGGTTTACATAGTGAGTTCCAGTCCAGCCAGGACTACATAGTGAGACTATAGCAGAGAGGAGAGGAGAAGAAAGGAGAGGAGAAAAGAGGAGAGAGAGAAAGAAAGAGAGAGAGGAGAGAGAGAGAGAGACTGACTTTATCTCAAAAAGCTCACACACACAAAGAAAGTTCATCTGTGATGCTTTGTAAATCTTGCTCATTACTTATTTCCTCTTTTTTTTTTTTTTTTTTTCCAGAGCTGAGGACAGAACCCAGGGCCTTGTGCTTGCTAGGCAAGCTCTACAAATCCCCAACCCCGCCATTACTTATAATTCTTCTTCAAAGCTTACATAAATAACATGGGATCATTCTTGCAGAAGTTGGAACTTATAGTATATTAGTCATCTTCAATTATCAATAACACAAGGACTGGAGAGATGGCTCAGAGGTAAAGAGCACTGGCTGCTCTTCCAGAGGTCCTGAGTTCAATTCCCCACAACACATGGTGGCTCACAACCATCTTTAATGATATCTGGTGTCCTCTTCTGGCCTGCAGGCATACGTGCAGGTAGAACACTGTATTGCATAATAAATAAAATCTTAAAATATATCAATACACATTAAAAGAAAATCCTTTTCTTTCTAAAGTCTGCATTATATAATAGGATCTCCTGATTCTCTTTACGCCACTATGTCAAGCTTAATCATGAGGTAGAGTGTCTGTCCATCTCCACTACCTGCCTCCTACAAGTTAATTTGAGGCTAGCCATTATTCCCAACTGTACATTTTTTTCTGTTGGGTTTTCGGTGAAGACAGACTTTGAACTTTCTCAGTTGATGGAGATTCATGTAGGTTGATCTCTAAAAAGACAAGAAAGAGAGCTCCACTGGGCCCAACTGAAAATCCAACTGGTTAGGTAATGTGTTCTTCTACCCCACAAAAAGCTTCTCACAGGAAGGCACATTTGGCTTATGCAATTTCCCAGCAGTTGGGGGCCAGGCGAGCAGGTGTTCAGTCTTTGGATTTGTACTAGACTTAAAGGAAGAATACTCAACTTTGTGTTTATTATTCTTTCAAAATACTATCAACAGTCTCCTAGCTAAGGCCTTTAATCCTGGGTGTTTTGGGAATTCACGTTGCCTTATAATTGTTATATAAAAAAAACAACAACAATGCCTTTCAACATTTGATAGTTTGCCAAATGAGGACAAGCAACAGATCATAGGATAAATCAGAGCTATGCACGCCTGATTATATTGGTGCTTGAGTTTTAATGATACTGATAATTGTTGGGCTCCAAATAGAGATCCAGAAAGTTTAAGTTAATCCTGTGTCCTCCCCTCCTAAAATTTTAGGGCACTTCAAATTTATCTTTGGGCCAGTACCTTGAGAGGAAATCACAGCAGTGAATTAAGAGGAGGTTTCATCTACTATAGGGTGGGATGGAGCAGTCTAATGGCTGTTCTATAGGGTTAAGGTTTGTCCTCCTTATCTAACCACCAACTTGATACAGTCCAGAGTCGCCTGAGAACTGAGGCTCAACTCAGGAATTACCCAGATTTGGTCAGCTCCTGGGCATGTCAGTGGAGAACTGTCTTGATTATTAGTTAATATAGGAGGGCCCCAATGTGTGCAGTGCTATTCCTTGGGCAGGTGGTCTGGCTGATTAAGAAAGCCAGCCAAGCACAAGCCTGTGCATTCCTCCATGGTTTCCACTTCCAGTTCTTGACTGCTTGAATTCATGCCAACTCCCCTCAATGATGAACTGTGACCTGGAAGTACAAGTCAAATAAGTTCTTTCCTCCTCTAAGTTGCTTTTGTACAGTATTTTTTACCACAGCAGCAGGAAGGGAGCTGCAGAGGACAGTGGGTGGTAAGAGATCCAGTGTGGGAACCCCAACCCCCTAAGTTGCCCCTAGAGACTCAGACCAAGGCTGTAGCAATTCTACTAACTGTTTTCCTGATGGTCCCAAATTCACTGCTTTGATTTCCAATCAATACCTCTTTCAACTCAATTTCTTGAACTTAAAAATTATATAAGGACCTAGAATTTCGATCATGGCCAGCTTTTAACCTAACTGATGTCTCATCTCCTCACCTCTAAAATACACAGAAAATTCAAGGTTCTTAGAGTGAGATAACCTGAGCCTCCACTCTGCCTTGCTGTTCTGACTGTGACTTCAAACCAGCCCTTTGAGCACCGTAGACAAACAAGCAAGCCTTCCCATTTACAGTTGACAGAGGTTAAGAAAACCTCTCTGAAATTTAATCTGGGAAAAGCAATTCTTCTAGCTTAAGACTTTGCACACTAATTAAATCCAAGTGTCCATCAAGATTAAAGCAAGACGTTTCATGAGAGGAAAAAATGTCTGCAATGATGCAGAATGCATAAGATATGATAACAGTCATTAAAAATATTTAGGGTAGACTTGGAGTCATGAAGATTTTTCACACAAGGTCATTTTATGAATTCTAATTAGATTTTAACAAGAGCAGAAGCAACAAGAACAACAACACCACACCCTAAGCAAAGCACGGCTCAGTCTCAATGCAGAACCAAACGCCTCAGCACAGACTTCTGCTTACAGTTACTCTGCTAATGTTCCTCCTCCTCTCTGCCTCTCTCCCAGCACACAGACTAAGTTAACTCAATGTCTGCATAGCTCCTCTGGATGCTTAATCAACTATTTGTCAATTCCTCACCACATTCAAAAGTCACAAAATATCAGAAGTTCTAGAAAACAAATAAAATACCAACTCTCTGTGACAGTGAGGTCCAAAGAGCAGCCTTTGTTTTCTTTTGTGCTGACTTGCACCTAGGGTCTCACACACCCTGGGCAAGCGCTCTACCAGAGCAACATTCCTAATCATCTTTTCTTTTTTTTGAGACAGGGTCTCATTCAGTTGCAAATTAGCCTTGCCTTGCCATCCTACTGCCTCAGCCTCTTAAATATCTGGGATTATAGGCCTGGACCACCACCAAGTCCAGCACCCACACGATGACTTACAACCACCTGTAACTCCAGTTCCAGAGGACCTGATACCCTCTTCTGGCTTCTGGGGGTACCAGACATGTTTGGGAAGGTTACAGAACCTTTAGGAGGTGCAGCCTTGATAAAGGAAGTATGTCTCAGGGGACAGGATTTAAGGGTTTATAGCCATGCTCCATGTCCTGTTCACTCTCTCTGTTTCTTGTGTACAGCTGAGAAGTGATCTCTCTGCTTCCTGCTCCTGTCCTCATGCCTTCCCTGATATTATGGACATCTAGCTCTCTGGAATGGTAAGCCAAAATAAACTCTTCCTTAAGTTGCTTTTGCTCATGGAATTTGATGCTAGAAACATAAAACTAAATAATTCAAAAGTTTCAAAATTGCATTAGTTTTCAAATGACTGGCCTAGGTTAGCAGACAGCATCAGAGACAATAAGTTCTGCCTGCCTTTGTGCCCACTGAGCTGTTCTGTCCTTTTCTTTCTCTCCACACTCTGGTAAATTTCTACCTAGAACAAATCTTTATTATTTCTGAGCTCTGTAGAGAAAGATGAAGTGTGCAACAGAAGTTCCTAGACAATGAATGGTTAATATAGTGCCTAATATAGAGTGGGAAGGAAGGTACATCAGTTACTTTCCTGATGCTGTGATAAAACACATGAACAAGAAAACTTTAAAAAGGAAAGCATTTCTATAGGTTTATAGTTTAAGAAGGTTAGAGTCCATGATGTCAGAGCCAAGGCCGTAGGAACAGGTGAGAGCTCACATCTCACATGCAAGCAGGAAACAGAGAAGGCACACTGGGAATGACTTTTGAAACCTCAAAGCCTACCCCCCAGTGACACTCCTCCTCCAACAAAGCCATACCTGTCCTTTCCCAAACTTCCCAATTTCCACAAACTGGGACTAAAGCTTCAAAGGAAGGAGCGGGTGGAGGAGCCGTTCTCATTCAAACTGCCAAGAAAGCCTTCTTCGAGAAGTGTCACTCCTTTAAGTTACTTCATTTCACATTAACCCTTTTGCTCGATGGCAGAAAGACCATTTGCTTCAGAACTACTATCTGGCAAATCCTGTCAGGCTCCCAGTTATCCTGTCTGAGGGAGGGTAGAGATAGGACCTTTCAAAAGATGTGTTGAGTTTGGGATTATTTCCTCTTCACGTTGTCTGCCAAGATTATGTGTTGCTTTGATGACTACATGAGGGGAAGTGATAAACATCTCTAATTATCAGGAATGTGTATTAAAACTTCAGTAAGATCCTAGTCCAGGCCAGTCAGAACAGCTATCATCAAGAAAACAAACAATAGCAAAGGATACAAGGAGGAAAAAGAGCTGCTTGGAAGGGATGTAACTAGTGAGGCCATGATGGAAACCAGAGTGGAAGTTCTGCAAGAAATGAAACCTAGAATTACCATGTGACCCAGATGTGCCACTCTTAGTGTGTACTGTGTACCTGAAGGACACTGAGTCAGCACATCACAGAGATACTTGTCCACCTATGCTTACTGCAGCACTGTTCATGAGACAAGACATGGCACTGGCCTAGATGCCCATCAACAGATGCACAGATAAAGAAAATATGCTACACATACACAATGCAGTTTTATTCAGCCATAAAAAATGAAGCTGAGTAAGTGTGTTGGCATGCCCCTGTAAACCTAGCATTCCAGAAGGAGAAGCAGGAAAATCAAGAACCCAAGAGCATCTTCCACTATACAGTGAGCTCAAGGTTAGCTGGTGATTATGAGACTCGGTCTCAACAAAAGTTTTAAAGAGGAATTAAATAGTGTTATTTATTGGTGAAATTATTAAGGCCACTCCACGAGGTTAAAAGGGAGGTTTATTTTGTGGGGTAACTTACAAATGAAGGGATAGGTTGTAGGGTCTGGCAAAGGTATGGCGCAGTCCAGCGGTGTTCTCTGGAGAACTCTGTTTGGTCTACCTCCAGCGTCCAGCGTCCCAGAACCAAGCAAGACCTCTCCTCTTGATCCTGGGTCTTCCGCTCCCTCCTCTGCCCCGCCTTGTGGGTGTGACCATTACTGAAGCCTCAATGGGGGTTGGAACTTCCAGGCCAATGCTGGGATGGCTACCCACTACAGTTATTTTCAGGAAAATGGAAGGAACTGGAGACCATCATGTAAGTGAAATAAGACAGACAAATACTGCGTATTTTCCCTCACAGTATCTCAATTTTTAAAAAATATATAATTAGACAACAAAATAGAAGATAGGCTGTGTGGGTGGAGGTAGTAGACTACAGAGAGGCAAAGATAAGAGTGGGCATTGAGAGGCTGTGGTTAGAAAGGAATGCTTCATCAAAATACTGCCATGAACACCCCTTACCTGAGAAACCAAAGCATGTCATGATACTGATAGCTGAATTGTAAATTACCTTCAGGGTTGCTATGTAGATTAGATCCTAATTGATCTTAATAATAAAAACCCATAGTCATATATAGGGGTACATGCTGAAAGATCAGAGAAACAAAGGAGCAAGCCACAGCCACTTCTGACCTCATTAACTCCTCAGCCTGAAAGGGATGAGGTCCTGTCTCTTCCTGCCTTTTATTCCTCTGTCTGCCCAGCCATATCACTTCCTGTCTCCACATTCCTGGTGCTGGGATTAAAAGTGTGTGCCTCCCAAGTACTGGGATCAAAGGCATGAGATCCCAAATGCTGAGATTAAAGGTGTGTGCCATCACTGCTTGGCTTCTATGGTTAATTGGTGGCTAGCTCCACACTCTGATTTCTAGGCAAGCTTTATTTGTTAGAGCACAAACAAAATATCTCTGCATTGCCAGTTTAAGCTTCTGTTGGACAGAAATTATTTTCTTGTTCACCAGCATATTCCAAGAGACCAGGATAGGGCTTTACACGTAAAGTTCTCAATAAGTCTTTGTTAGCCGAATGAGTAAGAGAAGGCTAGAATGTGCACACCAGGCATATGTGTGTGGGAAGTGGGAATAAAGAGGCAGTTGAAATGAGCTGTAAAGAGGTGCAAGTGGCCTCTACCAGATATTAATACCTTTCAAGCGAGCTATCTTTTCTTTTAGATGGAACTGACTCACAAGATGTTGACTAGCAGAGGAGAGAATGTAGCAGCAAAAGCATTTTAATTAGCATGCCTGAACTTTACTA
Organism: Onychomys torridus; assembly: GCF_903995425.1. Lineage (NCBI taxonomy): Eukaryota > Metazoa > Chordata > Mammalia > Rodentia > Cricetidae > Onychomys > Onychomys torridus. Next base: position 82,457,523 of record NC_050456.1, on the reverse strand, counting down.
ATTCAAAAGTTCACTTAATGTTGATGGCCTTCCCCCAAGTTGCAGAAAAAATTACTGGAGACTAAATTTTTGAAAAGAGTATTAACTGTTGGTTTCTTTGTGTAAGTCTCTAGTGTGCAATGGGTTTGGGCTTTGATCACTGTGTTCAGCATGGATCAATGTCCTAATTTTACCAAAGGACCAGAGATAAGAACCTGAGAGAGAAGCAATGGTCCCCTACCCAGTTGACCTGTGACAGTCAGAGTCTCTCTGATTCTCAATTTAATCAAACAAATAATACCACAAAGTCCATATTTTACTTACTTCCAGGATTTCTGTGAGGATCAGTTAATTGCAATGGCTGTACTGTGAAAACCTGTAACCATTACAAGATAAACAGGAAGTCTAATCAGGACAAGAATAGTAGCTGGATGTGTTGGTGCAGTGTGGGGGTATCTATAGCCACTAGGCCAGCAGAATGTAGATTCATGTGAGGCAAGAATGAAGTCCAGTTCAACAAGACTGTAGCCGATGTTGGTTCAAACTTCTAGAGTCACACCAGGCAGTTTATTTTAGTCATATTCAAGCACAGCAAAATTTTTGAAGAAGTTTCCTGTTGATATAACTCAATCCCATGGGCACAACAAGGCTTAAGATATGATTACATTGAAACTCTGTTAAAGTACATATGACCTCTTCCATAAAGATGGGTTCTATTGACTGAGAAACAACGCTCAAGGTAAGGGTCTAGGGAGAATGACTGAGATAAACCCCAAGTTTAGGGGAGCCAGATGTTGTCTGGCTACATAGATAGAGCAGAGGTCGCCAGGCTGTCAACCACCACTGTTCCATTTGTCAAGGACATGTGATATTTTCCATAAGGATGGGTTCTATTGACTGAGAAATGATGCTCAAGCTAAAGGTCTAGGGAGGAAGTATCTGGGGTAAACATAAGGGTCTGGGCGAATCAGGTGTAGCCTGGCCCTATAGATAGCACAGGTCACCAGGCTGTTAACCACATCCATTCCTAGCCTTCTGGGCAGAAAACAGGTTAAACATCACTTCCTTTGAAGAGACCACCCTGCATGTTTAACATTCTGGTTTCCCTAATGCTTATCTGTGAGCACAAGGATCTGGTGTCCTCTGTGGTGTGGTACTTCATTTTCTTTCCGCCCTAAAAACAAAAACAAAAAAACAACCAAAAACGTAGAGTAACAAAGATAGTCTGGGTGACATCTTCTGGAAAATCCATTAGTGTGACTACACACTGTAATAGAACCCAGAGAGCTCTCTTATTGGGGAGAGAGGTCCTGAGGCTGTGCTGGTTCTAAAATTAATAGCCATTCCTGATGACAGCTTGACTCTCAGCTCCACCCTCTCTACCTATAATATGGAATGGACAGCAGAGCTGTCTTCTATAAAGTGAACATACCTGTGAGCTGCTTCTAATAGTAACACTGTCAGCGTGTGCTTGCAGGTTTGTACTTTGCTGATATTAAAAGGCAGGTCTTGTAATCAGGTCTAGCCCCCTTTCTATTAGTAAAGTGTTAGACTTGTTATTAGATAATATTTGATGCTAATTCTTTGTGTATGAAGAACAAAATCTATGCTATTTTGGCAAGTAAAGTGGCATGGAATTCATTAAAATATCCTGAGGACTCCATGCTTAAGACAGTTGAAATTGAAAGACAAATTACTGAATTCTTTGTGTGCTCAGATCTCTTTAGGTTGAAAATAGCCATTGCTATGGGTAAGCCTTCATGCCCAGGTCCCCATCAGTACATGTGCAGATGTAAAGAGCAGCCAACACCATGGGAGACTGTGGGAAGCCTATGGTGAAAAAGAATGGCGCCCATAAGTTCATATATTTGAATTTTTGGTCCCCAGTTAATGGAACTATTTGGGAAGGATCAGGGGCTGTGGCCTTGTTGAAGGAAATGTGTCATTGGGGGTGGGCTTTGAGGTTTCAAAAGCTCACACCAGGCCCAGTATCTCTCTCTCTCTCTCTCTCTCTCTCTCTCTCTCTCTCTCTCTCTCTCTCTCTCTTTCTCTCTGCCTGCTATTTGAGGATCAGGATAGAAAGCTCTCAGCTACTGTTCCAGCATCATGCCTGTCTGCTTCCCCACCATCATGATCATGGACTAACCCTCTCAAATTATCAACAGGCCTCCAATTAAATGCTTCCTGTATAAAAGTTGTCCTGGTCATTGTGTCTCTTCACAGCAGTAGAACAGTGACTAAGAGCCCTCACATCCAGGTCCCGTCAGTACACTTGCAGATGTAGCATGGAATTAAATGTCAAGGTCTCCAATAGGAGACTAGCCCTTTGTAAGGTGGTGGTCTGGGCAGATGGTAGCAACTGCAATATCCCATCTTTCATTCCCTCTCAGTATTTCTAGCTTCTAGGATCTTGCCTTTCTCCTTAAAGGCCATCTCTACATGCATAAAAAATCTAAAATGAATAACAATTTTTTAAAAAAGCTACTTTACTGGGTGGGCTGAGTGAGGGCAGGAATATCTTAGTTCTGTGCCTGTCCTTACACTACTCCTCCAAACACTCTCATAGCTTTGCTTGTGGGTGAAAAGACAACCTACTTTTGATTTTAAAAATATGTAGTAAGATATGTATGTACCATTTTAACTACTTTTGGGTATACAGTTCAGTGGCATTAATATTGTACATTTATGTTGTAAAGTTGCCATTATCATCCATCTTCAGAACTTTTTCATATTCTCAAAATGAAACTCTGTATCTACTAAAAGCGAGTTCTCAGGAATCGAATCTATAATCTATTTTCTGCCTCTGTGTTGACTTGATACTGTAGGTATTTCATATAATTTGTGTTATGTAGCATTTGTTCCTTTCTCCCTAACTTATTTTTCTCTAAAAAAAATATCTTCAAGTTACATACATGGTCTAGCATGTGCCAGAGTTCCATTTTTTTTTTTTTTTTTTTTTTTTTTGGAGCTGAGGATTGAACCCAGGGCCTTGTGCTTGCAAGGCAAGCACTCTACCACTGAACTAAATCCCTAGCCCCCAGAGTTCCATTTTTTAAGTATGAATAATGTTCCACTGTATGTGTAGGCTGTTACACATGTTGTCTAGCCATTCGTCTGTCAATGCTTTCAGATTTTCTACTTTTAGGCTACTGTGAACACCTTTGCTATAAGCATTGATATGTACATATCTCTTAGATAGGGTGGGATGCAGCTGGGCTGGTAGAGTGCTTGCCTAGCACACTGAGCCCTGGGTTTGATCCCCCAGCATTGCAAACATTGGTCCTGTTGATGTAGGCCTGCAATCCCAGAGAAAGGTGGAGCAGGAAGATCAGAAGTTCAAGGTCATTCTCAGCTACAGAGTGAATTTGAGATTACCCTGGACTATAGGAGACCCTGTTTCCAGAAAAACAAAGAAACTCCAACATTCTAACATAACTATTTGCATCACAATATCCAGGAACATCACTGGATCGTGGTAAATAATAAATACATTTTTTCTTACCTACTGCCTTAGAGTGGATGTCAAGGTTAAACCTATAAACTGCTTATTTTGCTTACCGCTCCAAACATCAGCACGGATAACCTGTGAGAGACCAGCCTTTAACATGACAGACAGTTGATTTGTCTTTCCAGTGGCTACAAGTCTTGAGTCATCATCTCTTCCTCTCACCATCAATACTCAGGGTCAGTAGGTGGGCAACTGCTGAATCTGCATGAAGGTCAGGCAGCCCTTCTTTTGTACATGTAATTTTTGGTCCTAGGCATTGAACTTGAGCCCTGACACATGCTAAGCAAGATCTTTACCACTGAGCTACATCCCTACCCCTAGTCTTGTGTACATTTGAAATTAAAAGGAAAATAAGATGTTTATTCAAATAACAAAAACTCAGGTCCTGACCCTAACCATGTGACTGAAGGGACCACCCACAGACTTGTGTGCCCATCTGTTCTTTTGCATTGAGTGGTTAATTGGGGGTCGACTGGTAATTGTTATTGGATTTTGTTTTTGGTTATATAATTGTATTCATATTAACCAGTGCTTATGACATCTTCTATGCCTATGACATATAAACAAATTATATTACAGGTTGTTTTTAGAATCATCTTAACACGCTTATTTATGAGCATACACGATAACATTTAAATAGCATTTAAATACCTCCTGTAATGGCACTGCACATTTCTCCCAGTGTGACTGAAACTGGTCGCAATCCTTCCTTCCAGATACATAAAGTACTAGAAAAGTAGCCAAAAAAGAGACGTGGACTCAGTGTGGTGCCAAAAATAATAATAGCACTTGAAATGTTAAACAGTTCCTCAGAGCTCTTCTTCTTGTTCCCTCCTGCTTCTCTTTGGAGACGAGCCTCCCTGGCTGGCTTCCTGTCCATGTGGTGGGCCTGCCCTCCTGAGTCAGCTGTGCAGCTGTTTGGGACGGATGTGCGGGGCTGATGGGAACGGCGATGGGAGTGGAATGGAGGGAATGGAATTGGAGCACTTTAGATTCTAAAAAGGGGGAAAGACAGCAGAAATGCTGAATCACTGCTGGAGGGAAAATTCATTTCTTGTCATGCCTCGGTCTGGCACCATAATTCTCCAGGCACAAGCTATGTCCTGTTATGGAAGGTTAAAGACCATCAGAGGGGGTGTGAACAAGTTAATCATTTTTTCATTATCACTTTGGGAAGTGCATTAAGACATTTCGTTCCTAGCTGGCTCCCGAAGTCGGCTCATGAGATTAGGGGAAAGCTGACACAGGGACCCAAATACAGCCCTGGAAGAAGCTGTCTCCCTCATCCAGCCAGTGCAGCCTGGGTCCTCAGCTGCTCAAATAGCACTGGCTACTTAATGTAGAAGTTTCTCAGTGCTTTCTTCTCAGAAATATTCTTGAAGTCGAGTCCACGTGCAGTAAGCTCCCTTTCAGAGCAGACACTATGACCAGTAAACACTAACACTTAGTTTTCGGAATACTAATTTAAAAGTAAGATTAAATAAAATAATGTGTATGTAACTTGCATCCAGCATTCTGCTAAAACCAATAAACATTATTTCTTATTTATGGTTATCCTAGTAAGGAGCATGACAAACTTCATTCTAAAGTACATATTCATGCACTCAGAAAATGGTTATTCAGTAGGTCTTCCTTTCATTTTCTGTTACTGCCAGGGGGAAGGAGGGGAATGGAAGAGAATCTGAGTGACCAAAGACAGCTTCCAGGATAGACAGGTGACAAATGGGGCCTGCCAATGAGACTGTGGGGAAGGGCAGTCCCGGAGGAGGAGGAAGAGCACAACAGTGAACATTGCCACAGACAGTGGGTACAAGACTGCTTTCCTATTCCCTGTCACATAATAGTTCCAATTTCAGGGCATCCGAGTGCTCCATCAATAGTCAGGATCAATGGCCACCAGGCAAGCTCAGCCTATTTGATGAGAGGGAACAAATCCACTGAAAGGAGTGTTGAAATTCTCAGTTAACCAAGCCTGCATCAGCTCTATGGGAGGTCACTGTTGCAGATTTCACCTGGAGGAGCCACTTTGGGTTTGGGGAGGAGGCCCTTGACTCCCTGCTACTCAAATGCAGGTCTTTAAGACCCAGCTTATGAGCTGGGATGGCTTCTGCTTCTCCAGGAACCTGGTTTGTGTCCTTGAAGAGTTCCTTTAGACTACTATGATTTTGTTCATCTATAACACACGAAGATTGGTTGAGACCAGCACACCCAGGACTCAGAACTTAAACGTGCTTCTCTGTGTCCTGGGGATGTCGGTACTGCCAATCTCAGGAGCTATAACTATGGATTTCCGTACAGAGCTCAGGTGAGGTGGCTGGCACCCCCAGCCCCACCCCTGCCTACACTTTGGAGTAGTAAGAGTTTAAATTATCTCTACTGTGCCATCTAGTTCTCAACCTAGGATTTCGAGTTCTATACTTATGGAGACATAAAACTTTAAGCCCTTAATCTAATCTGAATCAGAGAAGATCTGTGATCACTAAGGCACATGTGACCTTCCTGCAATACTGACCTGTATTGCCTTCTGGGCTGGCCACCTTTTGCAAATCAAGGTCATTGCCTCACCTCAGCTACCGGCTGCTCACACCTATTCACGGTAGGGTGGGACTGTGAAACTCCTTATCATATGAAATCCTAATAAAATGTGCTGAGATGAAACAAGGAAGCTTCACTCATGTGTTTACCAGCCCTCTACCTGGAATGGAATGCTTAGCAATAATCAAGGAGCACATATCACACTGTTTGGTTAGTATCTATAATCATGCAAAATTCCGCGAGTGTGTGTGAATTCAGATTTTACCTTCATTATTGTGCAGGGATTGACCTGGAATGGTTGATAGGCAGGTTATAAACCTAGATTCCTACCAATGGAATGTTCTTTAACCCAGTCTTGACAAACTTCTCAGATCACCATGTAGGAAATGGAAGAAGAGCAGAAGAATCTCTCCAGTTCTGTTGACTCAGATTGACGTGCTCTGCTGCCAACCCCAGGCCCTGTGATTACTCTTGTTGGGTTGTTAGTACCATACAATCTATATTTCCCATCAAATGTGCTCTCCTGAGAGTCCTCTGGGGACGGATTGAGCCCAGCCAGCACGTCAATAAATGGCATAACAGAATTAACTGACATTTCATTTATCCCTCGGTGTTTTCATTTTTTCTCCCAACATTATTTCAAAGGATCATAATGTCATGGAGCATCCATCAAAGGGGATGGGAAAAAATGAAATAGGACTCATTCCTCCTCACACTTTTCAGGCTGTGCAGGGCACTCCCTGGGGTAAAGATGGTCAGGGCATCTTAGCAATGAGAGCAGAAATGCTTGTCAGCTAGTCTGTCAGTCTGCACTGCATGTTCAATCATCTTTTAAAAACTGTTATTAAGACATATTCTCTAGTGAGCTTGTGTGAACATACATTGCAAACAAGGAATCCTGCTGAGCAGAACTCACCAAGACATTGGTTCTTTTGTATGAAGATAGTAGGAAACTCACAGTAACAATGCCCCATGGCTAAGAATGGAGATCGGTCCAGGGTGACAACAATAAAAAGTATTTAGACATGATTTCCACCAATTGAGGGCTCTCTGTGTTGTTCATTTGAACCATAACAAAGACTTAGAAGAGATCATGATAAACAAATAGGCAGTGATATTAAAAGACAGCAGAGCCTGGGTTAGTTTGATTTTTACAGACATCCCAGAAACAGCAGGAACTTATAACTTTCTATCATACCATAGGTGGGACTCTCCCTTAGTAGTTTCATGCAAGATGTTCACAATATTAATTCAAACCTGAATAAGCCAGTGCAAACCACAGGTCAGGAAGGAGCACATCAACCACAATGTTAAACACCCCTCTTCTGGACACAGCAAAGAGCTGAAAGTCTGCAGAAACAGCCACCATTTCTTTATCTCCATTTCCATTTTCAGCCTGTCCCTTGTTGTTTGGAAAGTAACAACAGCTTTTATAATTGTTGTGACAAATCAAACTCTGGCCCTGGCGAGAATTAAACTACCCATGTCCACTCATCCCTTCCTGATGACAGAGGTATAGGCTACATTCTGGCAAGGCAGCAAACGTGAACAAAGGACAGCAGACCTACCATCAGGCACTGTGTTAGTTACACCTCCTGTTCGTGCAACACAGGACCTGACAGATTCAACGTAATGGAAAAGGTTCACTATGGCTCACAGTTTCAGGGAGCGTAGTCCATCACCACAGGGAGCTGCTGGGGTCACTCCATCTGTTCTGGATGGACAGTACTTTCCATCTCGTCATATCAGAAATCAGGGAGCTACACCAGAACTGGGCTTGGGTGAAACCTTCAAAGGCCCTCCCTTAGAAGACTCCATCTGCCAGCTAGAACCCACATTAGGAAGGTTCCATAACTTTCTAAAACAGTCTTGCCAACCCAGGACCAAACCTATAAAACATGGGCCTGTAGCAGCCATTCCAGATGCAGACCCTTGTCCTTCTGCTGTCTTCTCGGTCTTTCAGAGGATTTCAGTTAGTATAGAGACATGGACTCCAAAGCCATTCACTCTCCAAAGGACCAATGTACATCCATGGCCATAGTAGGAAGGCCCGAATGGAGGCATCCTGCTACAAGGACAATGTTCTCCCATTGCCAGGGCTTTGATTCCATCCCTTGCTTTTCCAAAAGTCCCTATCAGCCCATCTGCCCTGGCTCTCTGTGAAAACACTTTCTGAAGCAGAACAGCTGCAGCAGATCCTGCTCAATACTTTGGCTTTGCTGTCTTGGTTAAAAACAATGAACAAAGGACTAATTCACACCAGACACCTCCTCTATGACCCTACCTTTGCTGTCCAGAATAGACCTTAATTGGTCCAAAGGGTTTCTTCTCCTTAAGCCATAGAGGGATTCTGGGGAGTTCCACCACCTTTCTGTGCACTTCCTAGAAGCCAAACAAGAGAGGAAATGTGGATGGAAACACCTGCAGCCAGGCTGCCAGAAGCAAGCAGCTGTGGGGCATTCCCGCTGAGATGTTTCCTTGTGGCCAGGCTGCAGGCTGGCTCAGGCACCCCCCCAGAAAGACTCAACTCTTGGCGCAGTGAGACCTAACAGCAATCGATTCGTCAAGTTTGTTCAGGCATCTCCTGGCCCTTATGCCCTCTTTTTCTTTCTCCTTTGCTTATCTCGGGTAGCCTGGAAAAGAGCTGAGAGATGTAAATACTGTTTCAGACAGTGGAGAGCTGGAACTTTATCAGTAAGGAGGGGCATGATTAAATCCAGGCTGACTCAGAGATGCCAGACATGGATAGCAGGGATAGTGTGGACATCTGCAAGGACTTGGGCAACTCATTTAGGGAGGAATTTTCGGAACTAGAGAGAGACGCTGCAGTGCGAACTGGTGCTGGGAGAGAATTACTACCCACCCTCTCACCTCATGCCTCCTCCACCACCACCTCCACCCTCTTCCCATGCGCGTAGTTGTGTTTAGAGATACACAATTGGAGGAAGCCTGGTGCTGGTGACTACAAGAAGCTCTGTGTGCTAGGCACTGTGCTGGGGAAGGAAGGACAACATCCCATTGCCATCCGGGCTTCATTTCCATCAGCATGGAAGGATCACTTAGAAATCCCAAGCACTGTTATCAAGGATGACAGAAATAAGGAAGAAGAACACCCTCTGCTCCCAGGCTGGAAAGAGAATTGGAGGTAATTTAATACCAGATCCCTCTATTAACTTCTAACAAGGAATTGGTGTCCTTCTACCAAATGGGAGGAAGGGAGAGCAATCTGAGCTTAAGAATGGAGAGCCTTGCTTGGATACTCTCTAGACACCTGTTCAGTGGGAGCTCAGCTCAGCCCCTAACTAGCATCATCCAGGGACCATGGGCACCCAGGGCTATACTTCTAGTTATTCCACTTGTCAGCTATACAATAGTACTTGGGATGTAACTGTTCAAAACATGGAAGCCAGTCGGCAAAAATGTGTGCCTTGTGTGCTTACATTCCCGGTAAGACATTGTCCATAAATACTAGTATAAGTCTAAGTGGGTTAGACGGTTGACGAAGCATTTGTGCAAATAAAGGATGAGAGAGCCAACAAAACTGAAGTATAAGAGTAAGATGCTCAGGATAGGCTCCTTAGAAAGGTGGTCCTGGAGCAAAGACTCATGGGAGTAAGGCCCACTCAATGAGCAGTTGCTGAGGGATCCCCTCCATGTGAGCCCCCCTGGTGATATGACAGTTTCTGAACCCCCAAAAGCAGGTTCAGTGTACTCTGCTCTATTTATATTCTTGCTATTTCAGGCCTAGTATTTAGTGTCTTCTATCATCATTTTCTGCCACATTGGCTTAAGGTCTGAGGTTGGGTAATTTTTACGGGAATAAGGTCCATTTAGCTCACAGTTCTGGGGGTCCAACGTAATTACACCAGCATCTGCCCACTTGGCTTCTGACAAAGACTTGATGGTGGAAAGATCAGAAAGTCACGTGTGTTGGAGAGATCACATGGTGAGTGGGGAAGCAAAGCATCCAACAGAAGTCAAACTAACTCCATGTTAACCTGATTGCTATGTAATTAACCCACTCTCCTGACACTCCACTACCCCCTTCATGAGCATGGAGCCCCCATAACCTAAGTACTTCCTAAAGGTCCCACCACCTCTCAATACTATTACTTTAGGGACTAAGCCTCAACATAAGGACCAAGTACATCCAAGCTATAGCACTTAGTAAATGTTCAGTTAAAATCCAGTGGTAAGGTGCATGCTGGGACAGCTTCTTAGGCTTGTTCTTTTCCTGGCCTGATGGAGTTCTAGATGTATAGAAACTGATAGTGCCACATGACAGCAAGAAAGGACATTAAATCAGACCTTTAAAATGATGTCAGATCTCCATGCTCTTGGATCACATCCCTTGTGTAAGTGTTCAGATGGGACACTGTACCTGAAACACAGCCAGCTGAGACAGATGCTGCAGTCTTCCATCTTGCCTCAGGTGCCATGTAACCTGGCCAGAAGAATAGCTCTCACTAATTACCCTGTGATCATCTTTGTTCCTCATGGCATCAAGCTGTCTTAGATGTCTTCTCAGATACTCCATGTTTCACGCATTTCCCTGGCTCGGAGCTTCTTGCTCAGCTGCAGCAGCCATTACCAGAACTGATCCATGTGGCTGGTTTAGCCTTGCCACTTGACCCTTATCTGTGGATCAGATGGCCAGGGTCTCCACCACATGTGTTCCCATGAATACATTGGCCAGGAGTTGTTACTGGAAGTGCAGGAGATTACAGGTAAGCAGGTGACCCTGCCCCTAGTTTCAACTCCCGTGGTCTATCTCAAGAGCAGAGAACACACAACAGAGAAGGGTAAAAGAGAAGGATTTCTGCGTGTTCTCTGAGCCCCTCAGTATATATGTGCTGTATTTGTAAGGTATAACCAGAAAAGCGTGAAAATGTACCTTTGACTCTTACCCAAAAGATTCAACCCTTGAACTTAAAACAAAAACAAAAACAAAACACAAGGAACTTGGATTTCCTGGCAAGAGCGATCATCCTATTTTCTCTCTTCTAAAGTCTGTTTGTGCCTTAATAGCTCTGCCTTTCTTTCTCAATACAGGAAATGAACAGTAAATGATTGTTTCATAGATTGGTGTCACTCCCTTATAAAGACATCATTCACTACCTCTTTGTGTGTGTTTGTGTGTGCATGCATGCGCACAGATATGTACTTTCCCCTAACTCAAAAACAAAACGAAACAAAACAAAAAGAAAAAATAGACAAAAAACCTCTAAAACAGTTTAATGCTTTTAAGCTCTGCTTGGAAATCTTTCACATTCAAATAATTTCCAAGGGTTTTATTCAGCTGAGTTCATCAAATGCACTTTGCTTTTTTTCTCTATCCTGGATCAGCAAAGGCAATTTTCAGACTGACTCTAGGGGGATTATGTTTCTAATGTGTTTCTTCCCTGAGACCAACTTACCTGTCTGCCTCATTTTTAGCTGATCTGTCTACTGACTAACATTCCTGTGATAGAGGCTGGCCAGAGGGTAAATGCTGTGTCTATTTACTGAAAAAATAAAATCTCCTTTTCACATGTTTCTTTTGATACCTGTAGGTCCTTGGGTTCATGTGCTTAAACTGTGTGTGGAATGACTTTTAGTGAGGCTTCATTTCAATGTCTGGAAGCTTAGCAGTGCACTTCTGTAGATCTGCCTAGACAAAGTGTTTATCTACAGAGTAGAAGATATAGAAAGAGCTCTTTATGCTGGAATATGTTACTGGGAGACATCTCAGCTGATTATGAAGTCCTTGTGGGCCTCACCTGGGCATGCTGTAGGCCAGCTGGTTTGTAGAGGAATCTGAGAACAAAGGCTGTATGTGAGAGCCTTAGAGTGATATCTGGTTTCTGGTTTGCTATCTATTGATGTGATAAACATCATGACAAGAAGCAACTTCAGCTTATTTGGTTTACACGTCCTATCATTTGGTCATTGAGGGAAACCAAGGCAGGAACTCAAGCAAGGCAGAATTGCAGATGCAGAGACCATGGAGCAGTTCAGCTGGCTTACTTTCACAGCTTGTATTTTAATACAAACCAAGACCACACACCCATGGACGGTATCACCCACAGTGGGCTGTGCTGTCCCGTGCCAATCACTAAACAACAAGAACGGAAAAGCTCGACTACAGCCTATCGAATAGAGGCATTCCTCAATTGCAGTTCCTCTTCCTGGAGGACTCTGGCTAGAGACAAAATAACAAGCAACAAACCAGCTCATCTGGGTTCATCCAACACCCCCAAAGGCACTCCATCCATCATCTTCACTGAACAGAGTACAGTTTAAACTCTTTAGGCTGGAAGATCCTGCAGGGAAGTTGCCAGTCATCCCTCTCATGGCTCCTCCCCAACACACACACACACACACACACACACACACACACACTCCAGACTGCAGACCTACTTTTCCTCTGCCCATCTCTGGATGCTTCCTTCTGGAGCCCTGCTCTCTCCTTCTGACATCCCAACCTAATTTCCCAGGTCCAGATTCAAGAGAATCTTCTGAGAACCCTTCTAGGTAGTCTTTCCTGACCTGAATTAATTTCTTCCTTACTACTTTACAGATCTGGACCTCTATTCTTTGGGGATAATTAGAAGGACGAATGAAGGAAGGGAGCCACCAATCAGGAGAATCAGGGTGGGTCCACTAAAGCTGTAAGGAATATCAAGCCTCCATTTCCTGGGAAGGAAGCACACTGTTTGTGAGACAGAAACCTGGTGGAGGAAAAGCAGGAAAACATGGTGGATTTCAACAATATGAAGTATTCTAGAATATTCTAGCATGCTGGAGGGTGGACCCCCCAAAAGATAGGCAAGGGAGGGGACAAAATATGAAAGTCCAGGACAAGAAATAAGAACTTGGTGTCTATGCTGTGGTGATGGCTGATGAGCAGCAGGAATGATAAGCTGCCTTACCTCTGAAGAACTGCCTAAATGTCTTCATGTCTGTGGGGTTGGACTGGGGTGGCAGAGTGAACAGGCTAGAGACCTCTCCTGCTGCCTCATTTATGTAGCTTTGAGTCTTGTAAGGACAGGGATCAAGTGAAGTCTTACTCATCTTGATACCTCCCACATCCCAGTGCTGAATAAATAATGGTTGTGGAATTGAACTCAGTTCAACTAATGGTAAAGGCTTCAATGCTGACAGTCTCTTAATAAAATCCATAATAAAATTAGACTCAATCTCATGTAGCTTTAAAACATGTTGTCTAGGCTGTGTCTGCTTTAGGAAGGAAAACATTTCTTTCAACTGGGTCTGTTGCCTGGAGAAGCACCCTGTAGGAAATATCTTTTGAGGTACTGCACAATATCAGCACCTCATTCCAGCTTTGAGCCAATAGTGTTAGGTCTTTCCTTTATATTTTTTTTCTTTAAAATGTAGAGTCTCAAATATTGAAAAATGCTGATATAAAGAATTCATGCCAACTTTAAATTGGAGAAAAATAAAAGTAGGTATTGGAGAAAAAATATATGTATTCACAGCACCCAAGGATCGATGCCTTGTCAATATTTTGTGTACAACTTTCCAACAACTCTACTCTTGGATTTCCAGATTTCTCTTAGGATTCAGCACCTATGGGATTCTAGAACTTTCCCAAGTCTGTGGTTTGCACCCTTTCTGTCTTGTCATGGTGCCTTATCTTCAGTATCACCCTGTGTCCTCTCTCTGAGTTCCAGGTTCCCCTACTTTGTGATATCTTCCTTTTTCAATATGTGTTAGGGTCTGCTATGAGGAAAAGTTGTAGTTTGCTTATAGTAAAGTGTAAGTAGCAGGTAAGTCTTCATGTGCTACCCATGCTAGAAATACTTGCTTTTAGAGATGAATGTCTTAAAGGAAAGAATTGGACCCCCAATTCTCAGCAATCATGCCTAAGAAAGAATTCCTTACTTGCTATCTTCAGAAGCATATTCAGAGTTTGAGGGACTCTTCTTGTACAAAAGTATGAGGAACAGAAAATCAAGTCATGAAGAATGAGGTGTGCTAAGTCAATTGTTGTTTTCTTGTTGCTGTTTTTAAAAATCAATTCTTACCATACAGTTCAACTAACAATGTAGAAACCATTGGCCCATTTTATAGAACAGGAAATGAAGACCCAGAGAAGCCACTTGTCAACAGGTAGGGCCATGCACAGGCAAACACAAGAGGTGCCCATCACATGAGCCACAAAGAGCGAAAAGTTGGGCTTTAACAAAGGCAATGTGCTGTTCAAATTTCTACAGCTCTTATTAATAAGAAACCAGGAACCAGATATTGAGGTGAAAAATTGAAAGATCAGAGAATCAGAGCAAGCCATAGCTACCACCTCTACCTCACCAACTCCTCAGCCCAATAAAGCCTCTTGTTCTTGTCTCCTCATACCTTACATACCTTCCTCTGCCCAGCTATCACTTCCTGGGATTAAAGGCATGTGTGCTTCCCAAGCAAAGGTATGAGATCTCAAATCCTGAGATTAAAGGTGTGTGACTCCCAAGTATTGGGATTAAAGGTGTGTGTCAGCACTACCTGGCCTCTATGTTTAATATAGTGGCTTATTCTGTTCTCAGGCAAAGTTTATTAGGGTATACAGTATATCACCACAACAATAGCTGTCAATGGAATTCAAATTATGACAGACTCCAAGCCTATAGTTATTTCTAAAACCCTGCTATTTCCCAAGTGGAAGCAACAACTCATAGCCTCTGACCCTGTGGCTATTTGTCCACAAGCCCTTATATGGATTTACTCCCTAAAAAGAACAGTGAAGTCACTATTGTTGCAGATTGACCCTTTCTATATACAAAGTGGTGAGAAACAAAGCCAAGAGTATCTTTTCAATACATGGGAGTCCACAGTGGGATAAGGACACATGGTGTTCCACATAATAGGAGGGCCGGCCCAGAATATTTGTATGTCAAATTTATGTAAAGCCAATTACATGCTGAATACATAATTCACTGTTTTAAGGAACTTCACAATCAAATCTTCCATTAAAAACTAAAAGAATTCTTGTCAATCAAGGAGTAACATCCTAATATCTCTTTTGACAGTTTGAATGTTCATATCCAGAGCTTTCTGAGCAGAGAACACAATAGTGCACATATGGAAAACTGCAAGGATTTGGACAGACTACCAATGAACAGAGGCAAAACCCTAGTCCACTCAGTAGTAAGAGCAGGCTGTACACTGTGAAAACCCTCGTCGATCCTGCTGGCAGAGTATTCACCTCAGTCGCTGAACAGGTCTATCTATCATCGAAGACGCACCAAAAGAATAACCTAGAACAAAAGAATAAATAACCTGGGTGATCCTTGTGAATATGATTGTGATTTTAAAGCATTATGTTTTTTGTTTATTTAATTGTGTGTGTATGTATGAGTATGGTTATGTGTGTCTGTGCAGATCCAAGTCAGAGCAGGGGGTCCTCTTCAAGTACTCTCCACTGTACTTTCCCAGGTAAGGTCTCTCATTGAATCTGGAGCTCGCTGCCTGGTTTGACTGGCTGGCCCATAAGACTCTGGGATCCACCCGTCCTCATAACCCAGAGCCAGGGCTGCAGGTGTGCACCACTGTGTCAAGCTTTTATGTGGGTGCTGACGATCAGAACTCAGCTTCTCACTCTTGCACTGTGAGCACTTTATCCTCCGAGACATCTCTCCAAATCCCTGAGAGTGTTTTTTTCTTTTCTTTAAGCAGTTTTTGAGGTTTATTTATTTTTATTTAACCTGGTAAGTATTTTCCCTGCATGTGTGTCTGTGCACCATGGGCCTGCAGTACCTGCGGAGAGGGCACCAGATCCCCTGGAACTGGAGCTATAGATGGTTGTGAGCTGCCATGTGGGTGCTAGGGATCGAACCCCAGTCCTCTGGAAGAGCACTCAGTAATCTTCACCACTGAGCCATCTCCCTCTAGCCCATGGGTTTTTGTTGTTCTTGTTTGCTTGTTTGTTTTTGTTGTTTGATTTATGTAATTAACTGATATAGAAAATAACTATGGTATTCCTGCTCAAATAATTTACTATTCCAAGAGCCTTTTCCATTTCTTAAAATGGCTAAAATTTAAGCATTTACCAATGCTGATATTCCACTCTTCATCTGCTTGAATTTCTGCAGACAGTTTAGTCTAAGCTTGGATAATTCTGCTCTATAGTTATTCTCCACTAGAGTCACTGATGCATACATCTGGCGAGAACATTATCCTGGTAGTCATTAAAAAGCAGAAAAAGAAAGTTCTCAGAATTTTTTTATGAACTGACCTGACCTCCCTTTCAATGTCTCATCAAATAATTAAGTTTTATTTGTTTGTTTGTTTTAATGGTCATTGAATAGAATAGGGGTTTGGCAAGCTGGCTGCTTATTTTTATCAATAAAGTTTGATTGAAACATCTATGCTTTATTCATTTACAGTACTATCTGTGGATTCTAAGTATATAGCTTTTTTAAAAAATCTTTTAAAGTATATTTATTCATTCATCGTGTGGCTATGTGAGTTTGTGCACACCTACTCGAGTGGAGGTCAGAGGACAACTTTTGGGAACTGGTTTTCTCCTCCCATTATCTCCCAGAGACTGAACTCAGGTTATCAGACCTTGCAGCAAGTGCCTTTACTCCTGAGACATCTCACTAGCTTTATTATCTATGGCTTCTTTTGTGTGACAATCGCAGAGTTTAATAGTTGCAATAAACATTCTTTGGCTCTTAAAACTGAAACATACTATCTGACTTTTAAGAAAAAACTGTCCATACCCTATGGTATACTACAAATACCATTTTAATTTTAATTGCAATGGCCATTGTTTAGGTACTCCAACTTTACAAACTCGGGTTTGATGAAACCTAGCTAATTGCATTGTGGAAAGAAATGGTTAAAAAGAAAGATGGGGCATGTGTAATGATGTCACATTGGGAGAGGTAGGAAGACAGCCGTTGTTGGGCCTCACTCAGGCTATAGGAACAGGCAAAGCCCAATGATGGATTTACAGCAAGGCAGGAGCTACCCACCTACTTTGCCATAGCATGTTCATAGAGCATTGCCTTATGTGCCACCTTGTCCCCCTTTGCCAGGACAACAGTTAAGATTCTGAGCTAGATGGATAGGCCTGGCACTCACTCTTCCATGTTCTGCTCTCCTCACTCATCTCACGATCACCAGGAGGCCGTAAGTCCTTGAAGGTCAGACACTGTGGTTCTAAACTGACACTAGTGGCTATGGCATGGCTAATGGAAGAGGAGCTGTGGCAGCCAGTAGCTCAGCTCCTACAGACCAAACCTCCTGCAGACCTGCACCCTCCTGCCCACTTTCACCATGAGCCTCAGCTCTGACAGCATCATGTCACAGAAGGAATGAAGCACCTGGCTGGCTGGTGCACAGCCAGGGATGCACAGATGGCAACATGATGTGTCACTAGCTTATGCTAAAATGAGACCTACTTTACAGGGAGCAGTTCCTCCTACTCAAGCATTAGCGGAGATCACACTGAGGTGTGTGTGTGTGTGTGTGTGTGTGTGTGTGTGTGTGTGTTTTCATCGATATGCATCTTCCATAATGGTGGGCATTGAATAAAACGAAAAGGAAATAAGGTATTTTCAGAGCCCCCAGTCACATCCCTTGGGCTACAGGAAGACAGATAAGCACACACTTCCCAAGCCTGACTTTTCTCCTTTTGAAAGCCAGCCTTGCTGCCTGCTCTTAATGCATCTCTTGTACAAATGCAGCCCTGGGCCATTTGTCTCAGGCCATTTTCTTCCACAAAGCCGGCACTGGCTTAACTTTGTGTCCTTAGACATGTTGATTCTGCTGCAGCCAGGACTCCAAAACTTGGCTGCCCACTATAAACACCTAAGAGATTTTATTGCAATGGGACTTCCCAGAGTCTAGGAGAGGGACTAGAATAGTTGTCTCTAAGGTCTCAGTGGTCTTCAATGATCAGCTTCATTTTGGAACCACAGTGCTGTGATCTGTAGCTGGCATCTGCATCTGGTCTCTGAGAAGGCAACCTCATTTTTCCCTTGGACCTTACAGAAGTCAATACAATAAACATGGCAAAGAGGATACTAGGGTACTGCTTATCAATCATGGACACATATACCCTGTTTAGTTTTTCTCACTGTCAGCGAGTTAGCCAGTCCAAACATTCCACCCTCCGCACATGGCCATGAGTTTCTCTGTCACTTTCTGGCTGGGAGGTTCTAGGCTGCTGGTTCTTAGCTTCTCCGTTCTCCCCATGCCTTGAGGAACCTTATCTGTAAAACAAGGATGACAGTGGGACTTACTCCTATGTTACAGGAATAACTACTATGGTACAGAAGTTACTACTAGTAGTAATTCCTACTAGTTACATAAGGATTAAATGGATGAACACATAAAGATCTGAGAAGAGTGCCTGGCTCATGGGAAATCTCATTCAAGATGATTATTTTTATTTGGTCTAGTGTGCTTCCTATGTTCTCTTGGCTTACACTCCTGATTGAGGCAATCAGTTTTAGGGTTTCTGTCCTGGGGACAGAGGGGGGTATAGGATGGATTTGTCAGTGTTTACACAGCTGGACATCTTTATTGCCTTTTTGTTTGTATGAAAAATGTGAACACATCAAGAGAGTGCAGGATGGAGGTGGGAAAGAACTTGCATGTGGTACCTTGAAACCCTATCAGTAGGTCCTTTCTGGAGACCAGAGCAAAGCAACCCCACATATAGAGACTTCCCATTCTAGATACATTCATCTTTCTGGGCAGCTTATAGCACCAATTCTTTCTCATAGTTCCTGAAAGTGAGAAGTCCAAGGTCAAGGCAATTCAGTAGTGACAGCCTACTTCCTGTGTCACAGGCAGCCCACTTCCTGGGTCACAGATGGCCCACTTCCTAGGTCTTAGGCCCATTTCCTGGGTCACAGACAGGCATACTTCCTGGGTCAGAGATAGGGTCTTCTGGTGTTTCCTCACATGATGGAAGGTGCAGGTTATCTCTCTAGCATCCTTTTTGTTCTAGCAGAATCTCATTCTTGAGGGCTCTGCCTGATTATATCTATTTGTTTATTTATTTGGGGGTGGTGGTGAGGAAGAGTGCCACCATGTATATGTAAAGGACCTGTGAGTGAGAGTCAATGTCCTTCCAGGATGCAGGTCTAGGGGATTGAACCCAGGTCCTCAGACTTGGTGACAAGCGCTTTTACCTTCACAGCCTCTTGTTATCCCATAATACCATTCATTACATTGATGATTAAATTTCCGTATAAAAACTTGGAGTCCATAAACATTCCAATCAAAATGATATCAAGTCATATGCATGAGCATTTGGAAAAGACCCAGTATTGTAAGACAATTAAGAAGAGGGTGGAGATGCAAAGTAATTGTCTAATTTGAGAAACATCATCCCTTGCCAAGTTCTAGGAACAACCATGGGTGTTGACTTTGTTCACACTGTGAGTCGATAAACAACTGTGGTCAGGACTGTCACAGAGAGCAGAAAGAGAGAAATTCAGCATCCCTCCAACCTGTCAGCTGTGCACCTGAAGCAGTGGCAGAGTTCCAGAAGCTGCAAAGCACTGCCATTAACAGTGTAACCAGAGCCTTTCACAGGCTCATGAGCTATGCTACTTGGGAGATGATTTTTAAAAAATACATTATTAGCAACACATAATGCATCAATCATTACTCTATTTTAGGCATCAAGCATGATTCTTTCTATTCCCAAGATGGTGTTAGATACTTCACCTAATGGTTTAATAAGCACACCTCATAAGCAGTGCAATTATCTGTGTTACAACCTGGAGATTCTCAGTGTCACTTTATGCTTGGTGTTGCTGTTTAGCATTTAGCGGATACCCTCCAGGATAAATAAATTCTAAGCAATGCATGGCACACCCTCCAGTGCCTACAGGCATTCACAGACAGGCAGAAAGAGCACAGTAGTGCCAATGGAATTGCCTGAATCTCAGGCCCAGCTCCAAAAATTCTGTTTCTGTTGCTGCATTTCTTAATCACTTTGAGATGGCGTCTTAAACTAGGAATAAGAACCACTTTATGGACTGTGGCAAAGTGCTGAATGAGCAAGTACGCCACCATTTCCCTACATTTTCCAACCACCCACAATTACTCAGGGTCCCAGCACAACGCTCTGACATGCCATGTGTCAGTCACCTGGCTGAAGTAATGAAAAGCTGTGTGGCCTTTCAGCTTCTCCTTGGACCTGGGATGAAGATGGACACACTTTTTCAGATATTGTAATTTACAAAACAGTGAAGCTTCCTTCAGCCTGGGCCCCTGAATAACTGTGTGAAGCTTAATGTGAACCTCACCCTTGGCCCACTCCCATTCCCTTATGGATCCTTAAAGAAAAAGGTAGAATGAAAATAATCTTGTTATGAGAAGAGAGGTTATTTCTTTGATGCACTATAACTCCACTAGTGGCCAGGATTTCTAGAAAGTGATAGGATTTGTAAAGAGCATGTGTTTACGATCTTTGTGACCACTCTGTACCTCTCAGTTCCTTCATTTGTAACATGGTGATAATTTCTCAGAGGACTGTTAAAACTATTTAAAAATATGAAATTAGTCAAGACATAGGGGTGTGTGTGTGTGTGTGTGTGTGTGTGTGTGTGTGTGTGAGAGAGAGAGAGAGAGAGAGAGAGAGAGAGAGAAAGAGAGAGAGAGAGAGAGATGCTGGGTTTCAAACTAAGGACCTCATAATGCTAGGCAAGCCCTGTCCCATTAGACTACACCCACAGCCCAGATAGAAACTCTTAGAACAGTGACTTGACACGGAAGGATAATTGAATGCTTCTCTTAAGTTCGTGCGAAGCCCTAACTCCTAGTTCTTCAGAATGTGACTATATTTGGAGATGGGGCTTTTAAAGATGAATGTTAAATGGAGACATAGAACAAGCCCTAATCCAACACATCTAACACCCTTATAAGAGGAGATTAGATCCAGACAAGCACAGAGAAGGAGACACTGGGAGAAGACGCCATACATAAGCCAAAGGGAAAGGCTTCAGAAGAAACCAAGTCTGTTGATACTGTTTCTAGGACTTGGGGCCTCCTGAAGGGAGTTATTTTAACCATCTATTCTGTGGTATTTTGCTATGGCAACCCTAAAAATTTAACAAAAGAAGCACATATACTAGCTGGCATTCAGTAAATTGTCAGCCACCTGATAAACAGTGATTGGCAGCAAGGGCTTATTTTCTTTACCCAGTGTTCCCGCCCTTTTCCCTGAAATAGCGATCTCCATGCTGGCAGCACATTAAAGTCAGTTGGGGGACTCTGAAAAGGTGCCCAGCCTGACCTCCACCCTCACTTGGAGATTTAATTGGCTTGGGCAGGCCCGAGCACTGGTAGTTTTCAAGGCTGGTTGGGTGAGTCTGAGGCATGCACCTCAGGTTGAAACTCCTCTTCTGAACTTGTCAGCAAATCACTGCTCATCTGCTTCATACCATAAAGTTTGTCGAACTTGACAAGCCACAACCAAAAGCAGCATGGGATGGCCTGTGAGCCACTGTCCTATCTCGGGGAAGATGGTGCTCACACTTCACAGAACACCAAGCCTGTAGCCTGCTGACCTGGCAGTCCAGCTGTGACGTACAACAGCTGTAGTGTTAAGGCTTCTGATGGGAGAGGAGACACTGCGGAGAAAGAGCTTGTGGTTAGCAAGTTAGGATACAAAAAGTTGAAGGCTGCTTCCACTGGGCCAAGCAGAGTGCTTGGGACAGGAAGATGTTCTAAGCAAGCTCATGAATACAGAAAGGACAGAAGCCAACCCAGATGGCTGCAGTTGACTGCAGATGACCAAGACCAGAATTGAGAGAACGTCTGACTTCTGCCTGATTCCGGGAGACCTCCCCACTTTATACTCTTCAGATCTAATCATCACTGCCCCTCTCCATTTACCTGTGTACCCCTGGTTTGCTTCCCCACACAAGACACAAGTCCCATCAGCACTGAAGACTCTCTGCCTTGAATCCCCTCCACAAACTGGGGACAGTGGATTATTCTGTTCAGATTTGCTTCCTCAAATTTGATGATCCCTGTTGGCTCATTTGACCAGAACACCCAAATTGTAGGACTTTGGTTCTACAATTGTAAATTGCTGTTTACCCGTGGCCATCTATTGAAGAGGAGGAAGCTAGGACACACCTGAAATGAAGGCCAAGCTGTCCGTTTCAACTGAGCTCCCCAGGTACTATGTCTTGCTGTTGCCACTCTGAGCTATCACAGAGACAGTTACAAAGACACTTTCAATACATGACTAGCCTCCCAGCTTGGTACTCAAGAGCACTAAGTCAAGAGAGGACTTTGAAGTTCATTTCTTTGGGGAACAGTCAAATTCCCTGCACTACACTTACCCACGCTTGAACAAGGAAGACCAGCATATGGCCTGTGGAAGCAGAGTGAACAACTACATTCAGGAAGTGGCTTTCTCTGGAAGAGTCAAGATGTGTAAGTCCTGAAGGTAAGAAGTGGAAACTTTGATAGGAATGTGAGGTATGTGATATGAATTCACAACTTGCCCCCACGGTTGGGCATGCCCGTCGGACCTAGATACTTCCGCCTAGCCATTTCCGGGTCAAAATGTCTCATGTGACCAGGACCTCATGGCTTTGCGTGGTTGCGTAAATCTTGCAGTGCAACCATGTGATCTACGCGCATGCAGGTGTGCGCAGGTGCAGCCCAGTCTTTATAAGCTGGCGCTATATTCCCTGGCTTCATTCTCTTTATTCATGCGTATTTTTCGCAGGCCTGTTCACATCTGTCTCTTTCTTTCTTATCTTAATAAAACTCTTGTTAGTGGATTCTGTTGTGTTTCATGACATTTCCTTGAAGGGTAAGAGCACCGCCAAATAGCTAACAGTGTGGACCTTGCATCTGGGAAGCTGCACACTCCTAAATACAACCTGCTCAGTCCATATAATGTTACTTGTATGTATTTTTCAATACTGCCACTTGGCACTGGACGACACAACTGGTAGGCTCTTCCCTGGGGATGAGTGCCTCTCCTGCCCCCAGCTTTCCTCAGTTACCTATAGTTCTTCATAGTGTTGAGTTGAGACCTGTTGTGTTATTTTGTTTGTGTTCTGACAAATAAAGCTTGTCTGAAGATCAGAGGGTAGAGCTAGCCACTAGTTAACCAAAGAGGTCTGGAGGGCTGTACAGACAGGAAAGAGGAAGTGATATGGCTGGGCAGAGAGAAGAAGTGATAAGGTGAGGTGGGGACAGAGCTCTGCCCCTTTTCGGTGGGAGGATTCAGAGAGGTTAGAAGTGACTGTGGCTCCTTTGCTTCTCTGATCTTTCAGCTTTTATCCTGATATCTGACTCTGGGTTTTTATTATTAAAACAAATTAGGATCATGCTTCAGAGATCTCATGGGCTTTTCCCAATCAATTTTGACATGTTCCTTGGTGTCAACCTTGTTCTGCTCACAGTCGTGTTGGTAAGACTTTATGGGTGTAGCTTCTGACATCCATAGGAGATAGTCTCACAGAAAATGTCCTTATCCTCTGGCTCTTACAATCTTTATGCCCCCTCTTCCACAATGTCCCCTGAGCCTTGGGTGTAGGAGTGTTTTGTACTCATTGAAACCAGGCTTTACAACTCTGCATTCTTATTGGTTGTGGTTTTCTGTAGTGGTCTCTAACTATTGCAAAGAGAAACTTCCTTGATGAGGGTGAAGACTGCAGTCACCTGTGAGTGTAAGGACAAATGTGTATAGATTGCTGTTAGGGATTATGCTTCTTGAGTAAATTAGTGGTTGTAGATTCTCCTCCAGTAACCACGACCTCTCTAGCACCATGTCTGCTCCTGGCAGCACCAGTTACTTCAAAGAGGATGAGGGCATCAAAGAAACTCATTTTGGAGTTTGCTTACAATGTGGAAAAGACTGGCCATTTGAGCAAGAAACGGCTCTTGCCTAGACTGCTTGACAAAATGTTGTATAAACTGGACATGCAGGACACATGGGAAAATGACCACTGGAGTTTGCCAAAACAGGGAGAGATGATTCTTCAGGTTCCTGCTTCACAGAAAAACTGCCAGACATTCTGCAGGACACAGAGAAAAGCGACTGACAAACTTTGCCAATAGGCAGAAGAGTCCTTCAAATTTTCTGCTTCACTGAAAAGTATGCCAGAGACTCTAGGCATATAGACTGAAGATAGATGCCCCAATGTTACGGAGGAATTTTGGGTGACTGTCCAGGCAGCTAGGTGTTTCTGTCATTTCCAGAATTATGGAAGTTGCTTGTAATGTACCTCCTTATAACACAGATAATATTGTATCCTCCTGGGGTCTTTGATGGAGTTGAAGACTAGATAGTTTTAATTATAGTTTTCCTTATTCATGATAAAAGATAAATGTTAGGGACCAAGATTTCAGGAACCAAACATGAACCATGGAAAGTAGTAGCTAAGCCAGAGAACAAGTCATAAACCCACCACCCTCCCTTAGAGCAGTAACACCTGTTTGCTAACTGGAGGCTCCCAAAGATAAGAACATTCCACAGTCAGGTGCCATGGCAACCAAATGTAAAAAGCATTCCATGGTCAGGTAGCCTAGCAACAGAACAAACGGCCCCTGACCAGTGACCTTAGCAGACTTCCTGCAGTTGCACGACCTGCACGTCTCCCACGTTCTGCACGCCTTCCACGTCCCTTCTCCTTCCCTCCTTCCTGTCCCTTCCCCTCCTATGCTATATAAGCCATGTGGAGGAAAATAAAGTTTGGTGGCTTGATCAGAATCCTGTCTTGCTGCTGTCTCTTGTGTCCCCTGTTTCTTTCATTCACTCCCTCAGGTGGGTCGCCCCCATTGAAACCCTGCTGGCCGGAGCAGATAAATTAGATAAAAAACTCTAGACTCATACAAATAGGACAGATAATAGAATATTTTCTTTAATTTTGCCAAATGCAAATAGACTAGATATTGTACTTGTAATTCTTGCTTGATAACTGTTTTGTTATATGTAATTTTACTATGTTAAAGTGAAAACCTTCCTTTTTGATTAGGCAGAAAAGGGAAAGTCCTGTGAGATGTCTTTCTGTATGCTGTGAATGTGTGTGGCTCCCATTGGTTAATAAAGAAGCTGCTCTGGTCTATGGTAAGGCAGGATAAGAGCCAGGCAGGAAATCCAATCAGGGAGACAGGGAGAAGGGGAGATGCCATCCAGCTGCCCAAGGAACAGGATGCCAACAGACTGGTAACACCACGGCCATGTGGCAAAATATAGATTACTATGGGTTAATTTAAGATGAAAAAGCTATCTAGCAAGAAGCCTAAGTCATAGACCAAACAGTTTGTAATTAATATTAAGCCTCGGAGTGATTATTTTAAAAGTGGCTGTGGGACTGTGTTACCGGGAAGGGACAGAGAAAAGTGTCTGTCTATACCAAATAGTCCTTCTCTAAGTGGCTTTTATGAGGCAATTCCTTACAATAACAGGAAAAGTAACCAATACAGGTAATGTCCTGACTTTCCATCTGGGCACAGAGCAAAACAAAACTATGGAACAGATTTGAACGGCTATTGGAAAACAAAATAAAATTGGTGTATGGTTCCCTCCCTGAGTCTCATGTCCTAGTTCTGTACAGCTAGGGTATCACACCATGGACCAGAAAAGTTTAGGTAGAAGATGACAGGCTAATTAGGGGACAGTTGGCTATACCTTACTTAAAGCAAGTTCCTGTATCCTATGGCAATTTCCAAAGTATCCATTTTATCACAGGAAAAGGTCTGGACAGATTGCACTGGGTAGTTAAGGCTCAGTTTCATGTCTGTTTGCTCACTAGCCTGTCAGCTTCCACTATCCATAGAAGTGACTGGCCTAAGTGCTTAGTAGAAATGATTATGTTATGATCCTTTTGGAGTTTCAGGCAGTTGAGGAGTCTAGACACACTCATGTCTGGTCCTGGGAAGTGAGGTTTAAACCACCATGTTGATTTTTTTATTCTACTCACTATCTCCCAAATGCAACCAACTGAGCTATAGAAGTCTGAATAAATTCCCAGAAACATGCCTGCTGGGCAGGACCACTCATGGTTTGTAGGAGGATAAAACCAGTGAGTGACCATTTAAAAATTCATTCCTAAGTTTAAAATGTGAACAACAGTAAATAAAATTGTCTCCTACTATAGACTGGGCAGTAAGGTTTGTTATTTCAGCATATAATAATAATAATAATAATAATAATAATAATAATAATAATAATCCCAGACAAGATCTCCTAAGAGTGTGCTTACTTTACAGTCATTGGAAAACTCATGATGATCTTTAACAAAGGTAAAAACCGAGAGGGAATTTACAATGGGGGCCATTCTATTCTGAAAGGATGGAGAGACAAGGGATGCAGGAAAAGGATGAATGACTCTGGGAAGTGGAGAGGTTTGAGCTGATTTTGAATGAGAAGTATTTTCAAAGAAGAGATACAGAAAGAGGAGAGAGAAAGTCCCTTCCAAGCTCATGGCACTTGCCACACTGCCTGGTCTACATTAGTGTTTTTCTCCACACTAAGCTAAGAGAAGTGAGTCTAGGAGAGGGTGCAGAGGGCAAAAGCACTAGCCTTTCATGCATTACAACCTGGGTTTGATCCCTGGAAGCCAAGTAAAAGGCTGGGTGTAATCCCAGAACTTCTGCCTAGTGAAACATTTATCCTTTTTATTTAGACAAAAAGGGGGAAATGTTTCAGGATATTTGATCATACCATGACACTCCAATACTGATAATAAAGTTAACTGTAGTTGATTTTTTTTTAACTCTTTGGAGGCCCACCATCCAGCTCCTAAGAACACAAGGAGATTTACTTATTCTTATTTAAGAATGCCTGGCCTTTGCTTGGCTTGTTTCTAGACAGTTTTTCTAACTTAAATTATCCTGTTTCTCTTTAACTACATTTTGCCTCTGGGCTTTTTACTTTTCTTCATTCTATATATCTTTCTTTCCTTCTTACTCTGTGGCTGGCTGTGTGGCTGTGTGGCTGGCTTTGATGTCCTCCTCTCCATCTCCTTTGTTCACTCCTCTCTTCACTAGATTTCTCCTCCTATTTATTCTCTCAGTCTGGCGGTCCCACCATCCCTCTCTTACCTCACTATTGTCCATTCAGCTCTTTATTATACCAATCAGGTGTTTTAGGTAGGTGAAGTAACACAGCTTTACAGTTAAACAAATACAGCATGAAAGAATGCAACACATCTTTGCATCATTAGACAAATATTCCACAGCATAAATGAATGTAACACATCTTAAATTAATATTCCACTGAAGCACAATCCTAATTAGTCTTAACAATTAAAAACCCAGAGTCAGATATTAGGGTGAAAGCTGAAAGATCAGAGAAGCAGAGCAGCAGCCACTAGAAATGCCTTACCTCTACAAATCCTCAGACCAAATGGAGGGGCTGAGATCCTGTCTCCACCTCCCAATTGTGCAGTATTAAACACGTGAGCTTCCCAAATTCTGGGATTAAAGGTGTGTGCCACCACCACCTGGCTTCTATGGTTAACTAGTGGCTAGCTCCACCCTCTAATCTCCAGGCAAGCTTTATTTGTCAGAATACAAACAAAATATCATACAACATCCCACAATAGTTAACCTTGAATCAAGGAGCAGAGTCAATGACTAGCTGACCAGAATTAGCCATAGAGATTTTGGAGAACTCTGTATAAGATACTATAGAGAGAGCTGGGTGGTGGTGGCACACGCCTTTAATCCCAGAATTTGGGAAAGGCAGAGAAAGGAGGATCTCTGTGAGTTTGAGGCCAGGCTGGTCTATAGAGCAAGATCCAGGACAGGCACCAAAACTACACAGAGAAACCCTGTCTCAAAAAGCCAAAAAAAAAAAAAAAGAAAGAAAGAAAGAAAAAAAAAGATACTACAGAGAGTCACAGGATACAGTAGGGACTTAGAAAGATTGTGAGGTCTTTTCCATCTTGGAAACATGGAGACAGAGGGTCAGCTCATCATTCCTCTGCCACTTACTTGACCTATCAGGCTTTTACCTCAATATCTGACTCCCGAGTTTTTATTAAAAATAGAACAATTTAGACAAATGCTTCATCTGGTGTCCAACACACAGCATGAGATTATGCTAGCCCATGGCATCTTCTGCTGCCAGCTGCTGATCACCCTCTGCCACCTACTCAGCCCCAAATGCTGCAGTCACAGCTCTCTGCCGCTGGCTCTGTCATTCAGATGGTCCTATGCCCTCGCACATGGTGCTGTAGCCTCCTGCCATGTGGGCTTCTCCTGCCTGTTGCCCTAAGTCTGCTTCTCCCTGGCAACATGCTCCCAGACCTGCAGGTTGCAGGCTGTACCAGCTCAGCCATTTCAACACCTACTGGCACCTTCCTGGGCTTCCGCTGCCACTGCCATCGCCACATACCCACAGCCTGCACCCTCAGCCCCCGGCTGCATGTGAGTAGCTACAAGTGCCCTTGGCCTGGCCCATGCAACACAGCAGCATCACACTAGCCTGGCTGCCTGGGCACCCCGCTGAGCCACACACCCCTCCAGCTTTGCGCTGCCACTGCAGCTCTGCAGTCCCCAGCATCACCGCTGTGGACAAACTGGAAAGTCAGCAGATCTGGTGGGATGCCTGGGAATCCCTTCTTAAGGAGGCAATTAGGTTTTATTTTAAAATAAAACAAAACAAAAAAAACCTTTCCCACATTAAGAGTAGAGAACATTATTACAATGCAGGGAGTTAGGACTCTAGATAGCTTGAAAATGGAAAAAAATAAATGGATAACCAATTTAGCTGGCATTAATAGAATGTTGATTATTATAATTATTAACAGTTTGGTAATTCATATTATATCCTTAAAAAGTAGTTTGATAACTGTGCCAAATATGAAAAATTGACTGATAAGATACAAGCCTTGGTAAAACCTACTAATGAAACTAAGAAAAACATTTACACACAGAGGAGTTTAGAGCTGTGGATATCGCTCTGTGTAAATAAAATTCTGATTGGCCAGTGACCAGGCAGGAAGTATAGGTGGGATGAGAGAGAAGAGAATTCTGGGAGGTAGAAGGCTGGGGAGAAAGAGACGCTGCCAGTCACTGCGATGACAATGAAGATGTAAAGGTACAGGTAAGCCACAAACCAAGTGGCAAAGTATAGATTAACAGAAATGGGTTAATTTAAGATAGAAGAACTAGATAACAAGAAGCCTGCCACGGTCATACAGTTTCTAAACAATGTAAGTTTCTGTGTGTTTATTTGGTTGGGTCTGAAGTAGTAAGAGAAACTATGCCCAAATTCCTAGCTGGCTTTGGAGATGGAATTGGCTCACTCCTTCTCTAAACCCAGGCATATTGTTAAAAGAAAAGGTTAAGAGATTCTTGTATCCCAAATCAGAAGAGCCCTCTGGTGTGGGACAGAGCAAAACCAATATTTTTCTTTAAATTGGGTTGATTATAAATGCAATCTCTTTCTAAAGAAAAAAAGGGGATATGATATAGATATAATAGGATGAAAGGGAAGATTAATGAACTTTTAAAGAACAACAACTTGTTTAAAATGTCTTACATTGGTATAGATCTTAGTCTATTGATACAAACTTAAAGTTAATTTTGTTATACTGTGTGTATATTTCTACTCTCGTTTGAGGTATTATGTTTATACAACTCATTTAAATTGTAATGGATAATTAAGAAATACAGATAAATTAGTCTTCTATGATAGTCAAACTTATAGTCATGTTAAGTTTTCTAGGTATACATAGATATATTTCAGAGAGACAGGTAATCTTCAAATACTTCAAAGACCTTCAGAATATGGCATTTAAAATATTTTTAAAATTTATACTTTCTGGACAGTGAGACATGTCTGCTCCTGGCAGCACCAATTTACTTCAGAGAGGAGGATGGGCATTGAAGACACTTCATACACAATTTATCTTCACCTTGGCAAAAATAGCCATTTGGGCAAGAAACTGTTCTTGCCTGGACTGCTTGATCAACTGGACATGCAAGACCCATAGAAAGGTGGCCATTGAATTTTGCTTGACAAAATGGTCCTTCAGGTTCCTGCTTTGCAGAGGAAACTGCCAGACATTCTACAGGACACTGAAAAAAATGACCAAGAGACTCTAGACCTGTGGGCTGAAGACAAATGCCCCAACTTTACAAAGGAACATTAGGTGACTAGCTGTCTCTGTCTACCCTGCAAGACTCCCGGTTCTCAGGTAATATTATATCCTTCTGAGGTCTTTGATGTGGATGAAGACTAGATAGTTATAATTTTCTCAGTTATGATAAAAGATAAGTTAGATATAAAACCTTGGAATCACAAATATAAGATAGATAGGATATCTTCTTTAATATTGTAATTGTAATTCTTGCTTGATAATTGTTTTGTTATATGTAATTTTACTATGTAAAAGTTAAAACCTTCCTTTAAAAAAAAAAGAAAAAGAAAAGGGTAAGTGCTGTGGATATCACTCTGTATAAATAAAATTCTGATTGGCCAGTGACTAGGCAGGAAGTATGGGTGGGAGGCTGGGGAGAAAGAGACGCTGCCAGCCACTGTGATGACAATGAAGATGTAAAGGTACAGGTAAGCCACAAACCAAGTGGCAAAATATAGATTAATAGAAATGGGTTAATTTAAGATAGAAGAACTAGATAACAAGAAGTCTGCCATGGTCATACAGTTTCTAAACAATGTAAGTTTCTGTGTGTTTATTTGATTGGGTCTGAGCATCTATGGGCCTGGCGGGTGAGAGAAATTTGTCCTGACTATGGGCCAGGCAGGAAAACTCTAACTACAGAGCAGAACCTACCATACCACTGCATGATGAAAATGAAGGAGTGGCCCAAGGTTATTAGAAAACCAACCTTGGTTTATCCAGTTACCATACAAGAATAACCACCAGACGATAGGCACACCCAAGGCTATGCTGAAGTTAACTGGAATCCTGTAGAAATGTTAGATTTGAGAAGATTTAAGAAAGTGGTCATTTCACATGGTATACATTCATTTATGTGAAACAGATGTTAAATTTATGGGCAACTCAGAACATAATTATCCCCCAAGACTGGAAAGATTTAGTTCCACCAACATTGGGAGCTCCTCCTCAGTTACAATGGGGAACATGATGGGAAGAGGAAACTAGGGTCGTAGAACAATGAAACAGGGCTAGATGTAGTGCCATTTCCCAAGACCAATTTCTTAGTGAAAGCCAGTATGCTGATTTGCAAAGACAGTTTGAATTTGATGATTACACCTTGGTCCTATGTCATCTGGCATCTTTGAATGCTTGATACAAGGTTGGAGAATCAAGAAAGAAGACTGATTCATTTACTAAAACTATACAAGGCCCAAAAGAAGCTTTCATTGACTTTTTGCAAAGATTGACTTCAGTTGTAAATAGAATAATATCAGATACAGAAGTTAGATAAATATTAATTGAATATTTGGCTTTTGAAAATGTTAATTCAGAATGAAAAAGGGTGATTAGGCATTTAAAGGCAAGATTGGCACCCACAGATGAATGGATTAGAAATATAGTTGATATTGATAGTTGATCTCATGCTTATGATGCTATTTGGATAGAAGAAGTGATTTCTAAAAGTTTTAAGAAAAATCAAAAGGTTAGATGTTTTAATTGTAGTAAACAAGGTCATCTGAAAAGGGATTGTAGGCAAAGCATTCCTAGAAACAATGTTTTTTTCTAGAGATAATCCAAACAGAAGGCCCCAGCTTTCTGGAGAATGCAAGTATGGTAAAGGCCAGCATTGAACTAATGAATGCAGATCAACATGTAACAGGCAAAGGTAACCCTCTGCTATCAGGAAATGCCTTAGAGGGCCTCTCACAGGCCCCAATGTCTAGTTTGGTTCAGTCATTACCTGTCAATATTGGGGAAACCCCTCCACAGAGCAACTAAAATACATCTAGATTGGCCTCTTCAGGAGGTAAATATTCAGTGTCTATGGATTGGAACTTTATCTCAGGTAAAACAAAATACAAGGTTGGTCTAGTGCATAGGACCAAAAGGGACAGATAGAAAATTAAAGCCATAAGTGGCTAATTTAGCAATGAATTTATGGGGATGTGATATTTTTTTTACAGTAGTGGAAAACACAGCTTAACATCCCTCCAATCTCATAAACAAAGAAATGCTTCTAAGAGAAATATTAAAAGGTATTATCAAGAACAGTCATAGAACGTTCAGTTGTATGTAAGTAGAGCACTATAGCTCTTAATCTTCCAAAGGTACCAACAGGCCTACCTTTAAAATGGCTGAGTGACAATCTTGTCTGGGTGAAACAATGGCCTTTGACATCAGAAAATTTACAGACACTAAGATAGCTGGTATAGGAGCAGCTAAATGCTGAACACACTGAAGAATTGAATAGTCCTTGGAATTCTCCTATATTTTCATTAAAAAGAAAACTGGGAAATGAAGAATGATAACGGATCTGAGAGATGTAAGCAAGGTGATCCAGCCAATGGGTTCTTTACAGCCTGAAATTCCCTTGCCTTCCTTATTGCCTAAAAGATGGTCTATTATAGTGACTGATTTAAAAGATTGCTTTTTTTTTTTTTACTATACCTTTACAAGAATAGAGAAAAAAAATTGCCTTCAAAATGCCCACTTACAATAATTCTCAACCTGTTAGACAATACCAGTGGAGGGTCTTGACACAAGGAATGTTAAACAGTCCCGCATTGGGTACCAGATGAAACATTTCTCTAAATTGTTCTATTTTTAATAAAAACTCAGAAATCAAATATTGGGGTAAAAACCTTATAGATCAAGAAAGTTGTGGAGGAATAACGAGCTGACCCTCTCTCTCCACACTTCCCAGATCAAAAAGACCTGAGAATCTTTCTAAGCCCCTCCCCACTCTTTCCTGTGACTCTCTATTGTATTGTATCCCGAGTTCTCCAAAATCTCTATGGCTAATTCTGGTCAGCTAGTCCTTGGCTCTGCCTCTGAGTCAAGGTCAGCTTTATTAACAGTCTGGGAGTGTCACAGTACTATCATATATCTGTAACAGTCTAGAGTTCGGAAGCAGAGAGAAGAAATCAGCCAGAAGGTCACAAAGCCAGCCAGCTGGAGACAAATCGTGCACAGCAGAAATAAGCAAGACCCTGTCTCAAAAAAATGGGAGGCGAGGACTTGTGGCCATTGTCACTTTACTCTTTTACCTTTTGTCTCTTGGGGGCCCACCACCCAGCTCCCAAATACATTTCTCAGAGTCTTATTCTTACTTATGAACACTGGGCTTGTGTGGCTTGTATCTAGCCAGCTTTTCTTAACTTAAATGATCTTGTCTATCTTTTGCCTCTGAGCTTTTATCTTTCTCTATTTCTGTATACCTTTCTTTACTTCTTTCTCCATGGCTTGCTTGTAGTTGGCTGGCTGGGCGGCTGAGTGGCTGGGTGACTGGCTCCTGGAGTCTTCCTTTCCTCCTCTTTTTCTCCCTCCTTGATCTCCTTCCCCCTTTCTTCTTCAGTTTATTCTTTCTGCATGCCAGCCCAGCCTATCCTTTCTCCTGCCTCATGACTGGCCATTCAGCTCTTTATTAGACCAATCAGGTGTTTTAGACAGGCAAAGCAATACAGCTTCATGGAGTTAAGCAAATACAACATAAAAGAACACAACACATCTTTGCATCATTAGACAAATGTTCCACAGCATAAACAAATGTAACACATCTTAAATAATATTCCACAACAAGAACTAACTCCTGAAAGTTATCCTCTGACATGCGCATGTACATCATGGCACAGCCCTGCACTTGCCTGCTTGTTGTCTGATACCCACAGAGCTGGATCATAGTACATAATGGGACAGGATATGTGTAGATATTGGTTTATAACTCTAAGAATGGCAAAAGAGCAGTGGAAACTTTAGAATACAACAGGAAGACAAGCATTTAACCAGGGAATACACACATGCACATGTATGAGTGACATGTGTGCACTCACAGGGACATACACACATGCACACACACATACACTCAAATAAATAAATAAATAAACTGAAAATTCTGGTGAAATTTTCTGAGGTCTGAGTCAGGTTGGTCACCAAATTTTCAAAGAGCTATATGACCAGGAAAAGTCCCAATCATAAGGGAAAAAAAGACAGGTTAAAGTATAAAATTAGGTCTTTTTTGTCTGATAATGTTGAATACACAGACACAGTGTTTCCAGCATGAAACTCCGTGTCTGGTCTACGAAAGAAGGAATTCTTCCCAAATCAGAGCAGGGAGTTGGGAAAACACACTACAGTAGTTTCTGGTCTTTGGCTTGGTCGTTGCTCAATTGAGTTTTAAATTTTACTTTCTCATGGTGGAGGCAGGGCCCTATCCACAGTGGATATAGCAGGAGTCCATTGAAATTGTCTTCCTCTATCTTAGCTGCTCTCTGGATCTGCCAGAAGACATTTTGCTTTATTTAGAGGCAAGAATGACAAAAAAAAAAAAAAAAAAAAAAGACTTCAGCTCCCACACACTCTATTTTTAGTGGCTGCCTGTAGTGCAAAGTATAGAAAGGTCCTAAGCCAAGGAAGTGTTTGCCTAGTCTGCTGGAAAGAGTTCTCTCCAAAAGCCTTGTACTAAAACACAAGCATTCTCTACAGAGAGTTGCTCAGATTCCTGTGAATAAGGATTGCAGGATTAGCACAACAAATCCCCCATCCAAGGTCCACCATTATCCAAGGGCAGAATCTCAGTGGCCTGGACAAAGAGGGTAGGAAAATGAGGACATACCCAGGAAGGCTCTGGAGGACCATGGCATACATCCGAAACAAAGATGAGACCCTACAATTTGGGAGGTAGAAAATTCTAGCAAGGGAACAATTGGTCATTCCAGACCAGTTTTCCACAGAACATAGCTCCAGAAACTCAGTGAGAATACTCATAGGCCCTGCATGTGGGTAACTGCTCACAGTATGTGCTCTGTAATTTCTTGGCATTGCAATAACCTTGAAGCTTTTCAAAGGTCTCAGAGTGTGTTCCTCCTATACAAGTCAACTCAGTATGTCTTAACCTGAGCTGTACATAGAAGCCTCCTGGGAACTTTAGACAGTAGCAGTTCCTGGATCTTCCCCTCACCTACTGCTTGTTTGAGATACGAACTTAATTGTTCTGGGTACAGCCAGAAATATGGGCCAGCTCTACAGGTAATCCTAACATATAGTCAAGGTTGAGAACTGCTACTTAAAAATAAACTTGAGAAACAGATACTCTGACCTGGGATGTCTAGTGTTGAGACTCAGAGCTCTCAATTGAAACAGGCTTCCCCCCAGAGTAGCCACTTGTCAGTTGTGGTCATGAGGTCAGGCAGCCACAGTACTGTTTGAGATGATTAGTCTCTACTTTGCCCTTCTGCCCAGAGCACTATGGGAATTTATACCATAGCTCAGAGTTCCCAGGTACATTTATCCAGGTGTCTTCTAGAACTTGTCCTCAAGTATGTTAATGAGAAAGGAAAATCTTACTCACTCACTGGAAACATTTTAGCCAGAAATCTGGTAATTGGTTTTATGCAAATTATATTTGTTTTGTTGGTTTTCCAGATGTCTTACACACACACACACACACACACACACACACACACACACACACACACACACACACACAGAGAGAGAGAGAGAGAGAGAGAGAGAGAAGAGAGCAGAGAAGAGGAGATAGTAAATTTTTCATTTTTTTCATTCCTTATTTATATTAAGTCTAATGATTTTTTGATACGATCTTTACCAGCTATACCAATCTAATACGGCCGGTAGAGTCTGCAATGTAATCCAAAGGTAACTACCTTCCACTTCCCCTATTAAAACATTCGCCCATTTGCTTTTAGATTATATCTGTGGCAGGGTGGGTCATAAATAATTTATTATTGAAGGTGTCTACATTTTATGGCGCTTGTACATTTTTTTTAATTATGCAAAAGATGTTTTCGCATTCATTTTTTGTCTGGCACATGCCTAACTCTATAAGCTAGGTGTGACTTGTATGTTCTACATACTATCTTTTGTCGTTGGTTCTTAGAATAGCAGCTCTGGCATATCACTCGATTCCAGCCCAGACAGCACAAGGCAACGAAGCAGAAGGACATTAGGGTTACGAGCTAGAGGCAGAGAATACATATAGAGGAAGGGCGAAGAAAGTTAGTCCAAAAAGCGATCGTTAGGCATACACCGGCGCAGCATTAGGAAAGCAGCTAACGCCCGTTACCGACATGAAGTAGGGAAAAAATAACTCATCCCGACAGTGCTATGCTGTCAAGAAGACTGAATTGTCAAACATATTATACTTCCCTAATGTTAATAAATGCCATCCGAAAAAGGGTGAGAACCATGGTCTCAGTGAAATGGTAGATTCATTCACAACACTCAGTTACGTAAGATGTACTTTAGCGTCAAAAATCAAGTGGCCTATATGATTAATTGAATAGAGCGTTCTTTGGTACATATTTTCATATTAATACATTATACTAATCATCATCACAAGACGTTATCTATGGCGCTTGGTAGATCTTACTACATCCTTCTAGGTGTGCCTTTAGGGAACAAGGTCCACTAGGAGTCCAAAAGTCCAAGGATGCTCCACCCAAACACAAAACAAGACAGAATTATATCCAGAAAGACCTAGTATAATCAGACATCCCTAAACAGAAGCGTCCTTGAACATGTACATGTGTACCTGTTAATTCCATTAGCGCACCTTGTCCCACCTTATGGATGTGCGGAAGGATGCAGTGCCATCAGCTGAGAGTTAGTAGCATGGCGTCATAGTGTCTCTCTATGACAAGATGCACAGTCAGGTCACGCTGACGCGCACTTCAGCAAGGTAGCTCCAGAGTTTCACATTTTTATTCAGATTCTTGATGGGGAAGCTTATTATTTCTCTTCCTATCCAAATGCTACCCAACTGTGACTGCATCTGGTCGCATTGTGTGGTGCTTTCCTTCATTGTTGACAGGGGCATTCCATATATCATGTAATCTGTGCTTAAGCACCTGCTGCTTAGGGCTCTTTTGCAGGAGTTACCTGTATTTTTGGCAAGGCATTTATTACTAATGAGGTAAGTGTTATCAAACATCATTCCATCTTTATACAAATAAAAAATTGTATTGAACTTGTGCCGTTTTAATTCTTGACATTCGCCTGACAAACTGGAATTGAGTGTTGGGGTGGTCTTGCCAAAAAGACGGTGGGCATGGAGCGGTGCTGGTCGAGCGACCGACAGCCCAGATGAACTAAGAGTTGCTTCGAGTCGGAAGCTCCCTAGTGGGCGCGGCGCGTCGACAGATCTCGGTACTCCTTACACAAGACGTGTGACTGGCTCCACTAGTGGAAGCAATACCGCCAATTGATGCTTTGCGGCATACGCTCTGGGAGTTATTGATGAAGTGCCAAGCAGTGTCAAAGAGTATATGTGCTTAGCTACAAGAGACCAGTAGGATCTGCTGGAGCGACCAGTCGTCGTCCTAACCACGCTAAGGGTTCCAGCTAGCCCAGAGCATGCAGGTAGTAATGGCGTGGGCGCTAAGCGCAATGGATTGCAGCGCGGAATCAGAGCCACAATCTCAACCGTGATACAGGGTTTACAAAGGGATGAGCGATACCCTGGGGCGGCAAGCGCGAGGCAGCCCACCCATACCGGGAGCAGAGAGTGGGGTGCGAGTTAGAGCGCTGAACCGATCTTGCTCTAAGGGCAGAGGTCCGCTCTGAGATAGGTAGTTCACTGGAATGGTGTAACAGACGGGCACGAGAATCTGCAGCAGACAGAAAGAATATGTATCTCAGTGGAAGAAATTGTGGGAAGCAGGATAAAGGCGCGGGATAGCACGAATGGGTGAGAACAAAGGGGGGCTTGGCTGCGAGGGGGCACCCGGTAGGGGTTGGCTCGAGAGAGTCCAACAGGAAACGCCGGTAGAGCTCTTCGCCAACGGCATCCCAGGGGCCAACCGCTGCCGGATCGGAACAGAGACAGGTTGGCGACAGCACAAGATACCAATTTACCTCTTTTTGCAGCTGGCTTCTGCTGTGGGAGGGAGTCCGGTGACGGGCAATGTAAGATAACAAATTACGGAAGCTCCCTCAGTTGATTGTGAAATTGAAGACCTAAGGGCCCCTTGCGCAAGCTTCCTGAGTAGCTGGCTTGGCCGCTGGGTCCCCACATAGAGTTCAGGTGTCATCTCTTTTCTAGTAAGCAAGCCTATGTGCTTACGGAACGATCCTTGGGTGCGACGCGCAGAACTGCCCTGCCGAGAAGGATCTCTACTTATGGTCGCTCACTTTATAAGAAGAAGGGATCCAACACATTGGGGAAGAGGCTGGAGGAGAAAGGTCTGACGTCAAGTATCAGGATAATGTGTTATAAGGAAAGGCGAACCCAGGCTGGGTTGAAAAGTGAAGAAAAGGCAACCAAGCTGCGTGGACGAGACGAGCGCACGCTTCGCTCCGGGAAAACTGGGCGCGTCTGGGAAGGGTCGTGCCGGGCTGTGCCTGTAGGGGTGGCGCCGCTGTGTGTTGGGAGACAATGGTGAGAGGGCGTGGAGTAGATTTCCTAGGGTGGAAAGTGCTCTAAATGGCAAGTGGTGGAGCCGCATATAACTAGCTCAGAGGTGAACTAGTGGCAAGGTAAACGAACCAAATTAGGAGTTACTGTAATGCACCCTTGTGACCTTGCGTCACACAAGCACACAGGGCAAGGTGTCGTCTTCTGTGTGTCGGAGAATGAGCCATAAACTCATGGCAAACAGCATGGGAGGTCGGGGGAGCAAAGCGAATAGCGCTGTGACAAGAGCAGCAAAGACATGGAGGAAACGGTCAGTCGACGTAGGACCGTACAATAGCGGGGGGGGTTGTGGGGCGACGCGGGAGTTGATGAAGGGCGGGGGGCAGGCAGAGAAGCGGCTCAGGGAGGGAGCACAAGTGACCGGTACTAAGCGCCTGCAAAAAGGGACTGGGCACGAGGCATCCGACGGGGTCTTGCAATCAATACTGTAACAGCCTTCAAGGGCACCCCAAGAGAGGGGACCAAGAACTAGGCCATGGAACAGCCTGGAGGATGAAAGCGACGGAGAGAGGAGAGTGGAATGAGCTCGCACCAAGAACTTCAAGGCAGGGAACGACAATGTGAGAGACTCAGCGAAAGCCGCAGGCCATAGGGAACAGAAGTGAGGCCAACAGAGACAATGATCAGTGCAGTGACACACAGCCATGCCAGCACCCCACTTCTCCTTTAATTTATGAAAATGTTGGTAGAGTCTAATGTGAGAAAACATGGAAAACCGAGGAGATGAGCACGGAGGTACAAACACACAATGGTCTCGGGACGTGAGCGTGAGAAGGCCTGACGAGGGTCCCATGGAGTAGAGAAATTGAGTGCCGGTACCGTTAGCGTCTAGGCCTAAGGGCGACGGGTTGGAGACAAGAGAGATAAACACAAAGTGGCCGAGGCTGGAATTGGACGTGATCGCGCCGCAGTATGGTATGACGCCCAGCCGAGCAATGCACCAATTGCGTGTAGGGCACCAGGGGGAGAGGGGGGGCAGGGAGCACAGTTAGGAGGTTGGGAAATGGCTGTGCTCTCAGAGTCGGAACGCCACAGGACCACAGAGACCTCCTGCAGTACCACATTGCGTCCCTCCGCCCAGGGCGGCTTGCGCTGCTAAGGCTCTAGAGATTCCTCCGTGGTGGTGATACAAAAACAATAGATAGTCTCGATAAGTGTGGAACAAAAGCCTGCCACGTAACATGTTTCATACGGTGCACAGAATTATATGTTTCGAGGCGTGCACAGAACCAGTAGATTCTTCAAGGACAGTGCATGTATCAAGATTCCAATGCAACCTTTGCGGCCACAGTGATGATGTATTCAGTAGACCTTACTATTGCGAAACTAGGGTCCACGCACAGTTACAGCTGGGTAGCTAGAGACAACTCACGCGCGCTTACCCTAAGAGAGTTCACATATCCGCTTAGAGATATCACGCCAGATTAATGAGTTCCAGCGTCTAAAAGTACAGGATAATATCAAGGGACAGATGATCTCAGAGAGTTAGTGGGAGGCGTGCACAAGCTGGAGCTAATCTCTGCAGCTAAACATGATCCTGATGACCTTCCGCCGTCGAGGAGGTCGTCCAAACAGAGATCATCAACGTCACAAGATTCAATGGAGGAATTATAACTGGTGTTTGCTGGGTGGAGGAGGGAAAGGCGCGAGAAGTACGGAGGGGGATGGTCTGGAGTTAGTGTGTGTGTTGGGTGTGCAGAGCTGATGTAGTCTAGGAAGTCGATGTGTGTTGTGATCAAATAACCGAAAACAGCCGCGAAGTGAAATAGGAGATAAATGCGCATGTACTCGAAAAAACTCCACCAACAACTTATTCTGCAAGGCACTAGGCAACGTGTACTGATGAACACTTTTTTTCCAGGTCTATTGCAGCATGGACTCTCAGCACTGATTATTTTAAGAAATGAGAAATGGAGACCCTTCTTAGTTGATTTGAAGCAGCATATAAGAGGTAATTGCCTATAGGGCTGTGTGTTGGAGGGGGAATCATAGCGAGAAGTGAGAAACTTTCCAACATATTGACACCCCAAGCAAACAATTTAATTTACAACGGAATAGAGTTCTGTAGTATATCAGAACCACCACAAAGGGCAGGCAACATCAATGCCACTAGTTTAGATGGCATGTGCGCTCAAATCTGACACAGGGTCAAGGCTGGGCTGAATCACTATGGTGGATGCATCGCAAGGCTCACCCGTTTAGCGTCAGACTACAGGTGGAGTAGTCCTTGATTTCGATGTGAAGTGGGCCATGCACGGAAGGAAAAGCTGGATGTCATAATAAGTATACATGTTTTGGATACAGTTTGGTATATTCATTGGCAAATGAAGAAAAAATATGGAAAACCTGTGTGCTAAAAGCAATACACTCGTAGCGTTACGTCGGATTAAGATTTTTGTTGATTTTGTGTTTTGTCATCTTTTCCGTCATTTGTTCGAGTAATCTCTGAATTTTAAACATTGAAGTATAGTTGACTTTTGAGAACAGAGTAAAGCGCACATGTTGACAGGGCACTCTGAGAAGTGAGGTGAATGTGTTTGGCGTGTCATGATAGAGAAGGATCCTGGTCATGGTCTCGCCATGCTCGGACATATTTATTTGGCTGCGTTCCTAGTCTCCTCCTGCACGCGTGTCTCCATGTAGCATCTATGTCTGTTTTTCTATGTTTCTGCTTTCAAGACGGTTTTAACATTTCTGGTCTTACACTTTCATCTCTCGTGTGCTTTGAGCAAATAAGCCCGCATGAAGTTGTCGTTTGTGCTCCTTTGTTTAGTCTCGAAGACTCTCGAAGGTCTGCAATGTGTAGCAGTGTTTTCTTCTTCAATGTAGCTAATATCACTTTCTGGTACCCGTACCAGTATCATTCTCATTTGTAAAAGCAATGTCCCTATGCACTGTTGAAGGAATGATAGGGTTCTCAGAAGTTAAAGCAATAGTCATGATGGCCTGCCCCATAGACACACACACCTACACCAAGGGTCACGAGCGATGCAAGTGAAGAACTAGGTCATAAACTTTCTCAAT
This sequence comes from Onychomys torridus, assembly GCF_903995425.1. Lineage (NCBI taxonomy): Eukaryota > Metazoa > Chordata > Mammalia > Rodentia > Cricetidae > Onychomys > Onychomys torridus. The sequence continues at coordinate 82,415,984 of NC_050456.1, read as the reverse complement.
GATTTGAAATGTGGCTAATTAATTACGAACTCGGAGCTTCCAGGGATGGCAGTTCGCCTGTCAGAAGAGAACTACTTGCTGTTCCATTGCTAACTGTCGGGAATTTGGTAGCCCAAGTAGCTTTTAGTACTTCGCTTTTCCTACGAGCGGTGCCTTCCTGGACGTTTTGACTTGTAGCTGCCGTTGAGCTTGTGTGCCACTGTTGCATACAACGGACTGCTCACCTTTCCAGTGGCACGTATGAAAAACTCACCCAGTACGAACCTTCCGACGACTAGACTCAACTACGTTGACACTTCCCGCTAGCTAGGTTTAGCTTACGTTGAGTTTGACGTCTCGACGTAGGTCAGTGTTAACTTCTTTCTAATCTCTCCCCTCCTTGACTATTATGTCCCTCTACCTTTGGATGCCTCCCTTCCATCCTTTCCTGCTAACTGTTGTCCTTAACCCCATCACAGCCGACTTTTTGTTCATTTCTTATATGCTAAGCACTGTCTTAGGACCACTGAAGGTAACCATTTAGTTCTCATGACCATCCTGTGAGACCAATACCATCATCCCTGCTGACATGGTCTTGTGCAAGAGCTTATTTCTCTACTGGCTGAGCACCTGTGGCCTGTGAGTACCACCCTGGAAATCAGTGGGAAGCTGCACATTAGGACTTTTTCTCTCACACAAAGCTAGTTGTCATATAAGCATCAACATGTAGGGTTTTTCACTCAATATTCCATAGAGTTGGCTATTTCCTCACCCTCTGGGAGCACTGCTGGCCAGGTTTTTTTTGTCATCATGACATAAGGGGCATCTGGGGATAGAGAAAGAACCTCAGCTGAAAAAGAAAAGCTTCTATCAGATTGGCCTGCATGCAAGTCCAGGTGGGACATCTTGGTTAATGATTGATGTGGAAGGGTTCAACACACACTGCAGGGCCACCCATAGGCAAGTGGCCCTGGCTTGTATAAAAAAGCAATGGGAGCAAACCTTTAAACAACACTCCACCGTGGCCTGTTTCAGTTTCTGCCTCTAGGTTCCTGTCTTGGGTTCTTGTCTTGATTTTTTGTCATTGTGGATTGTAATTGGGACATATAAACCAAATAAACCCTTTCCACTCCAAGTTGCTTTGGTCATGGTGTTTTATCACAGCAACAGAAAGCAAATCACAGGCGTACCTTACAGATGTACCCAGTCTTTAGGGACATAGAGCCTTTCCAAGCAGCCAGGCTTTACTTTCACTTTGGGAGAGTTCTTCTCTTCCCTGGCATGTGCTGTTTTCCTTGCACTGTTCTAGTGCTTACATCTGTAAACTCTCTCATCCTTAAAACAAGTGCATAGGGAAGGCATTGCCTTTTACAAATGAAGAAACTGAGGCACAGGAGAACAGTCAGAGACAGCAGAGCCCTTGAGCTCATTGGCCAGCCAGCCCAGACAATGAGTGATCTCCAGGCACAGTGAGAGACCCTGTTACAGAAAAACAATGCTAAAGCAACAGGGGAAGACAGCTAATACCGACCTCCATCTTCCAGACACACAGGCCACCCACCTTTGCACATGCACCTGCAGACAGGGTGAGTACACACACACACACACACACACACACACACACACACACACAAAGAGAGAGAGAGAGAGAGAGAGAGAGAGAGACCACAAGCACACAAATAATGTTAAAATTTTTCTGAATAACCAAAAGCAGCTATGTTTGATAACCATGGTGTTAAATTGTATTTTTTTTGTGTGTCATTTTTTTTTCCAATTTGTTGAACACTAGCTAGATGCTAGGTAAGGATGGTGATTCAAGGATGGTGCTGATGAGAAATGCTATTTGCTGTGCTTTGTGGTGGATGCTGCGTATCCATTCAGGTGGTAGTGGTATTGCACAACTACTGTTTGAATGCTCAGTGTATGACGCACACATTCCAACCTCACTGTACCTTCTGAGATAAGCACTTCCCATGTTGTGCCTGGCTCATGTTTGAAACACTAAAAACGGGGGAGTGTTAGGAGCCTCACAGCTTGTGAAAGAACTCACAATCAAGTCTGCTTTGTCCATACTCTGTTCGAGGGTCATGGTTAGGTTCCCTGGGGGGTTGTCTCTTGCCCCTTTCAGACCACAGCTAAGTTCCATCAATATTCTAATGTAATTCTGCGAGTTAATGTCAGCTTCCGGAGAGATTTGGTTCTGTGAACTCGACATTCTTTTTGAACCCAAATGTCGTGCTTTAGTAAATTAAAATTTTTTTTTAAAAAAAAAGGACTCTCAAACACTTTTGTAAGAAACGAGACTCATTAACATTCTGAAGAAGGCGCCAATGAGCATGGATATGCTTGATTCTCATCAAGTTCAACATGCAGTGACAATGAGACCGGAATCTCATTATGTGCTCAGCAGGGAGCCTAATGCTGAAGCAAAGACCTCTTCATCCAATATGAGAATGTCCCATGGGAGCATCTTGAGTGAGAATTATCAAAGTTAAGTTTGAAATTAGCTCTCACTATCAAATGGCAGGCTAAGCCTTAAAACAAGCATACAGAAGTTGTGTGTATTTTATAAATGTATTTATCTTCTTTTTTTAACTTTTAAAATTTTTATTATTTTATGCATGTGGGTGCTTTGCCTGCATGTCTGTGCACCACATGTATGAAGTGTCTGAGAAGTGTCTGATCCTTTGGACCTGGAGTTACAGATGGTTGCAAGCCACTATGTAGATACTTGGAATTAAATGAGGGTCCTTTGGGAGAGCTCTTAAACATTAGTCCACCTCTCCAGTCACTGCTTTCATCTTAAAGATGTTATTATAGAAGACTCTTCTTGTTCAACTACTAATGGAGGTCCCATTTTCAAATGTTGATAGTTTGGTTGTGCCAGTAGGATGGCTCAGTGGATAAAGTTACTTGCTTGCAAGGCTGAAAACCCAAGGTCAATTGTGCATAAACACTCCTGAGAGTTGTTCTCTGATCTCCACAGGCATTAAAAACTTAAAAATGAGTAAAAAAAAAAAAAAAAAAAAGATAGTGATAGGAACCCAGAGCTGTAGCTCAGTGGTAGATCACATGTTTAATGTGTAAAGCTTTAGGTTCAATCCCCAGTACCCCTAAAAATGAACTAGTTTTGAAATAGTTTATGGCTCATTCTAAGAACACAGAAAAAGAAATTCACTGTGTGCTTGTGTGTACATGCAGGTCCACATAGGGGTGCTATTAAGTACTCCATATTTCTGGTTCGTTTCAATCAGCCACGTTACTAAGATGGTTTGGCTCCAAATGATTTCATGCTCTTTCAAAAACTAAAATTCACCTGCTATAAACATTGTCATCACCAAAGAGAGCCAAAATAACATGGCACAGACTCAGCAGGGGCATTCCCAAAGAACAGTTCCCCAAATGGCTTGAGCCAATAACTAGAACACCCAAGATGCACACTTTAACAGTAAACATACTCATGTGTATGATTTTTTTCTCATGGACTTGTAGTCAACTTTTTCCACAGAGGTTTGAAGTAATCACCAATAATTTAAAGTCAGCCACATTGGTTTATCATGGCATTTCATGTGACAAAAATCCCTATAAAATGCTTATTTTGCTCATATCTGAGGGAAAATATAAAGCTTTGTGAAGAGCAGGTAAAAATACCATGTTTGGATTGAAAAACATAAAGGTGCCTTTTCTATATGAGTTTAATGTAATAAAAAGACATCAGAAGCAAATGGGACAAAGAGAAATTGTTTTAAATTTTTGTAGAACAAAAGAAAGACGTGAAGGAGTTGGAAAGAGCCTCTGTGACTGGTGGGGACTCGGAGTGACTGTGGTAATGAGAAACACCAAGACTACTTCGGAAAATGGTTGCCTAAAATCCGAAGAATAAAGTTGCCACATAACTCAGCAATCTCCTCTTCAGTGCTTTCTCAAGGGAAATAATATTTTATGTCTGCATGAAGACTTGCAGTTGAATGTTCAAAGAAGAATTACAGTAGCAATAGTCAAAAGGGGAAACAACTCAATTGTAGCATGAATCTTAAAGAGTCTTATTAATAAAAACAAACCTGGACCAGGTATTGGAGTGAGTGCTGAAAGATCAGAGAAGCAGAACAAGCCACAGCTACCTCACTTTGCCAATTCCTCAGCTGATCCTGCTTCCTCAGAGTGGAAGCCTCTGAGTCCTCATCCAAATAGGTCTCAGCTGAACTGCTGCCCAAAAGCCTGAAAGCTTAACCAGCTCTAGTTCCTCGTCCTCACGCCTTAAATACCTTTCTGCCTCCTGCCATTACTACCTGGGATTAAAGGTGTGAGACACCATGCCTGGCTGTTTCCAGTGTGGCCCTGAACTCACAGAGATCCAGGTGGATTTCTGCCTCTGCAATGCTAGGAATAAGGCATGTGCTACCACTGCCTAACCTCTGTTTAATATTGTGGCTGTTCTGTTCTCTGACCCCAGATAAGTTAGAGTGCACAATATTTTGGGGAACACAATACCACCACACTCAATTCCATGTTTGTCAGTGAATGATCAGATTAAAAAAAATGTGGCACAGTCACTAACATATTTTTATTTGGTACTAAAGATGGAATGAGGTTCTGAAACATACCCATAGATATCTTGAAAATATACTAAAAAGAGCTGGCTACAAAGACCACATGTTATAGGAATCCATGTATGTAAGCAATGTCCCAAATAGAGAAGTCCAGAGTCTGAAAATGGCTCTGGGTCCACTTGAGGGGCTGAGCAGGAGTAGAAAGTGCACTGAATTGGGCAGAAGCTATACTGGTGATGGCAGTGGTGCTCTGAAGATTATTATGAAGGCCAGGCATGATAGGACATGTTGTTAGGTTTTGGTTTTGGTTATTTTTTTGTTTTGTTTTGCTGTTACTCTTGGCTTTTTGGCTCCTTGTGGGGCCTGCCACCTAGCTCCCAAATAAATCACACAGAGAAGCTTATTTTTTAATTATAAATGTCCAGCCTTAACTTGGCTTGTTTCTAGTCAGCTTTCTTACCTTTGAATTATCTACCTTTTGCCTCTGGGCTTTTTTCTTTTCTCACTTCTGTAATCTTATTTTCACTCTTATTCGGAAGCTGGCTGTATAGCTGGGTGGCTGGCCCCTGATGTCCTCCTCCTTTTCTGGCTACTTCTCTCTCTCCTTCTATTTATTCTCTCTGCCTGCCAGCTCCACCTATCCTTTCTCCTGCTTTGCTGTTGGCCATTCAGCTCTTTATTAGACCATCAAGTATTTTAGACAGGCACAGTCACACAGCTTCACAGAGTTAAACAAATGCAACATAAAAGAATGCAACACATCTTTGCATCATTAAACAAATGTACCAGAGCATAAACAAATGTAACACACTTTAAAATAATATTCTATAGGTACACACCTGCCAACCCAGGACTATAATCTCAGACCATAGGGGGAAGGACTGTAAGTGTAAGGTTAACTTTGGCTACACTGCAAGACCCTAAACAGCAGCCATGTATAGATTGTTGTAGGCTTTGTACAGATCTGTAAATCCACTAAAACTCATTAGACTTTATATATAAAATAATGAATGTACGGTGTCTATCTGATACCTCAACAATGCTGCTAAAAGGACACAATGACTGGTGTAGACAGAGTTTTCCTGTCCCAACTGCCTGCTCTGAAATATCTGGCAGCTGCTTCCCAAATAACTGATCTGGAGTCTTAATATAAATTACACATGATCAGTCCATAGCTCAGGCTTGTTACTAGCTACCACTTACACTTAAATTAACCCATATTTCTTATCTGTGCATTGCTACCTGGCTTGGTACCTTTTCTCAATATGGTGTGCCCATCTTGCTCTCTCTGCATCTGCTGGTGACTCCTCTGACTCTACCCTTCTTCTTCCCAGCATCCTCAGTTTGATCACCCCATTTATATTTCCTGTCTGGCTACCAACCAATCAATGTTTTATTAAACAATTTGAGTGGCAAATCTTTACAGCATACAAAAGGATTATTCCACAGCAGACTGGTTTCACTTTCTTGCTTTTTTGGTTCCAACTTGTAAACATTAACAAAGATATTAACATAGTTGTATCACTATAACCAAAATGTAGAGACTATGCTGAAGCACAAAATAAGAGTAAAATGCAAGAACCAAGGAGGCAGAGGCAGGTGGATCTCTGAGTTTGAGACCAGCCTGATCTACATAGAGAAACCAAAAGAAAAAAAAAGAATAAATTAAAAATGACATTTGCCATAAACAAAAAGTTTGCTTAAAATGAAGATTTTATACTCATCTATAGGAAAGTGACAGGCGTTTTCTACATAAGTGGGCAAAGGCCTGAGCAAACAAGTTCACTGCCCCCTTGAAAAATGAAATCAGAAGTATAGTCACTCTTGACCATCTGCTGGGGATGAGTCCCAGATGTTCCTTGGACACCAAATTAGCAGCTCCTTGTATAAAATGGCCTCAGGTTTACATGTTATTTGCACACATACTTCCATATATTTCTGATCTCTGGGTGACTAATACTACTTAATACAATGTAAGTGTTATGCAAACCATTTCTTTACATATTATTTAAAGGATGATGACAATAGGAAAAAAGGGTGAATGTATTCAAAACAAATGTAACTTTTTTGATCCACAGTTGATTTTACTGGAAACTCATTGACAAAAATCTGTACTTAAGAAGTTACAATTTTCGGGGTTGGGGATTTAGCTCAGTGGTAGAGCGCTTGCCTAGTAAGCACAAGGCCCTGGGTTCAGTCCTCAGCTCTGAAAAAAAAAAGACAAAAAAAGAAAGAAAGAAAGATGGAAAGAAAGGAAGAAAGAAAGAAAGAAAGAAAGAAAGAAAGAAAGAAAGAGAGAGAGAGAAGTTACTATTTCCATGTATTAAAATGTCAAAATTCTTAAATCTGATGCTACATATTAACATGGATATGGTGAGAGAAGTCCTCTTTGTGATGTTAGATTAAATGCAAAGAAGGACATTCTTTTAGGAAAACAACTGAGCATTTGTCCCAAAGCCTAATGACAACTATGACAGCTAATCTTTATTGTCCTCTTGACTAGATTTGGAATCACCACACCTCTGGGAATGTCTGGGAATGTGTACCCAAAGGGAGACACATCTTGAACGTGAGTAGCACCCTGACAGGCTGAGCACAAACAGAAAAGAAGATGAGAGCAGAGAACCCACATTTGTGACTCTGCTTCCTGACTGAAGACACAGTGTGAGCAGTTGCCGTTTACTCCTGTTGCCAAGTCCTCTGCCGAGATAAACTGATCCTCCACACTGAGTCAAAGTAAACCCTTCCTAAGTTTCTTTGATCACACGTTTTGTCACAGCAATGAGAAAAGTAACTAACATAGACCTGTAATTGTTAATTAAATAATTCTGCTCTAATAATGAAATACTAGCTTAAGGCACTAACACAATACACAGAGGTGTTTACTTGAGTGGTATTTATATCTATACATAGCAGTAGGCTACTTAGCTGTCTAGCAAGGGAACATAGTAAACTAGTTGTCTTAGTATGGGGAGGAAAGGGTTTATATCATCTTACATCTTACCATCAATCATCCCGGGAAGTCAGGGAAGGACTTCAGACACTCAAGGCCAGAACCTGTGGAGGTAGAACCTGATGCAGAAGTCACAGGTAAGAAGTCTGGAGAGACAGCTAAGTGGTTAAGAGCACTGGTTGTTCTTCTAGAGGTCCTGAGTTCAATTCCCAGCAACCACATGGTGGCTCACAACCCTCTGTAATAAGATCTGGTGCCCTCTTCTGGTGTGCAGGCAGAACACTGTATGCATAATAAATAAATAAATCTTTAAGAGAGAGAGAGAGAGAGAGAGAGAGAGAGAGAGAGAGAGAAGTCACAAGTGAGTGTTTCTTACCAGCTTGCTCAGCCTGCTTTCTTATACTATCCAGGACCACAAGCCATGGGTAGCTCCCACCCACAGTGAGTTGGGCCCTCCTACATCAATCATCAATCCTGAAAATCCACCACAGGCTTGTCTACAGGTCAGTCTGGTGGGACCATTCTCTTAATTGAGATTTACTCTTCCTAAATGACACTAGCTTGTGGACAGTTGACATAAAAGTAGCCAGCACACTGGTCTACATTCATCAATGGAATAACAAAAGACCCATTAAGAACATCTATAAAAGTTAGGAGCACCATAAGGGGACACTTGAGTTATCATTCCTAATGGGAAGGAGGACACAAACTACTAGGATGTAAACTGTTAAATGAGAAAAGCCACAAAGTGATCTAGTATCATCTCAAATAGTGAAATGTAAGAAGGAATCTGGAGGAAATTATATATCCTACATCGTATATACATAAAATTACTGACCAGTGCCACCCCGGTGCAGGAGGGATTTTCAAGTATTCCTTTCAAAAGTACATATATAATCAGAAAACACAGTCTAGTGCTTTCTTAAAAGGCAACCTTCAAAACAAAGGACCACAAGTGGGTATTCTAGACTAGCTCACTATTCCAATCATCATAACCTTATCTAGCAGAAGCTTGTACTAACTTGAGGGACACGATTTGGTATGACACATTAAAATTGTAACTCACTAACTAGAGTGCTATCCCCACATAGTTCCCATGCTATTTAAACCAGTGAACTGCTAAATTGGCAGAAGTAAGGTATTTTGCAAGGAAAAAATTAGCAAGCCATCTACAAATGGGGCTGTCATTCTTATTCCTATTACCTGAGGATTATCTGTTGCGTCTGATCATGGCTCAACAGAGCAAGGACTGTCTGCTACACATCACAAGAAACCAGACAATTAAGTCAGTTCAAGTCCAAAGTCAGTCAATTCAATGAGACAAATTATTTTTTTTTAAGTGTTGGTTGGCATGGCATGAAGTGAAATTGATTGATTGACTGAGCTCCTTGGCTTTCAACTGATTTGCATAGCATTCTGAACACTCCAACAAGCAGCCACTTTGCTTAAAAATGTGTCCTGTTTTTAGCTACATCATCTCATCAGAGACAATACAACTTTTTTTTGGATCCTCCTATACTTATCAAGAGACCAGTGTTTATATGCCCACTGACAATCACCCAAGAGGCAGCCTAACTGAGCTCTAGGAATGAATGGGATGGCAGATGGCCTCTAGCCTGGGACTAGAACAGAAATGCTCAGGAAAATGGCTCTCAATTTGACTTCTACAGCAGCATCAAAAGGGGCAACTCCTGACAAAGGCTACTGCAGACGTCAGCCAGAGTTCCCAGACCCATTGCCATGATACCTTTGCAGATGGCTGTCACTGCATCTGTGTAGCTCTGACATGAATGGTTGTTGTTATGTGGTGGCTACTTTTCCTCATTCTGTCTTCTCTGTGTTAGAATGCTAAATAGGACAGGAACATCTGCAGCATTATACCAGCCCAGCATGGCAGCTAAGCCCTGCCCTGGTGGTGAGGGGTCCCGGGGTCCCATCTCAACAGTTTTATTTACAGGAACATGTGAGTCACTCAGTCCTCTGGGCTTCAAGACACGACTGTGGGAGGAAAAGTCCAGGAAGCTCCATTCAGTAACATGGCAGACCAGATCATCTAAACTATTTCCCAAAATACAAAAGAAAATAAGTAATACAGAAATCAATTCCCCAGAAACCATTAGGAGATCCTCTGAAGAAAATGTTAATAGTACAAATTATGAATTAAAAAAAATGGTGAAGCCCAGTGTTTCCCTGGAGACATATGTCAGTAGTCAGAAAGACAGGTGATACCTTGGGCCCTTGAAGGTAGAAGATCAAACACCAATCCCTGCCTTGTACCCCAGCTCTGAAGAGACATTAGATCTCCCTCCACAGGGCTACCTATACCTCTAGGAAAGGATGAGTAGCCACAGCAAACCACCATAGAAGCAGAGCTATGGTTCTGAAGATAAGAGGAAGCAGTTTCCCCTAAGAATTTGTAACTTAATTTAGCTTGATTCTTTCACTATCCATCTATCCATCCACTACTATTGACTGAACCTACTACATACTAGGATGTTCTCTAGACAATGGTGTGGTATTGTATTCCCCCGAAATATTGTGTGTTCCCCGAAATAAATTTATCTGGGGTCAGAGAACAGACAGCCACTAGAACAGAGCCAGAAATGGTGGCTAGAAAATGGGTCAGAGCAAGTCATAGCAGAAGTTGGGTGGTGGTGGTACACACCTGTAATCCCAGCACTTGGGAGGCAGAGCCAGGTGGATCTCTGTGTGTTCAAGGCCACTTTAGAAGCAGCTGTGCATGGTGACCCATGCCTTTAATCCCAGAAACCCAGCCTTTAATCCCAGGGAGTGATGCAGAAAGTAGAAAAATATATAAGATGTGAAGACCAGGCACCAGAGTTAGTTAAGCATTTAGTTAGTTAAGCATTTGGCTGGTTCAGCATTTTGGCTGGTTTAGCATTCAGGCTTTGTAGCAGCACAGTTCATCTGAGAGCCATTGAGATGAGGACTCAGAAGCTTCCAGCCTGAGGAAACAGGATCACCTGAGGAACTAGCAAGGTGAGATAGCTGTTGTTTTTTCTGCTTCTCTGATCTTCCAGCGTGCACCCCAATAACTGGCCTTGGGTTTGATTTCATTGATAAGACTTTTAAGATTCCTGCTACACAATGGAGTTAGAACAATGGACATAAGACACGACCTCTTTCTTAAAAGACTTTGTGGTCTGGTATTGGAGGTCGGTCAAAAAACAAAACAAGGGGTTGGGGATTTAGTTCAGTGGTAGAGCACTTGCCTAGCAAGCGCAAGGCCCTGGGTTCGGTCCTCAGCTCCGGCAAACAAACAAACAAACAAACATAAAACCAAAAATCAAACAAATAAAACAAAAACAAAATATCTCAGGCCAAGAATGAAAGCTGTGGGGAGGGGCTAAACAAGGATAAAATGTTGTCGCAGTAGGTGACCGTTTATCTAAGTTTATGAAGGACTATCGGATCATGCAGCATCTAAACAAACATGAAAGAAGCTAGAGAGTGAGCTCTTTGCATATTTAGGGAGTAGAAAGAGGAAAATTCTGAAATCAGGGCTGTCTGAGAGGCAGGGAAGCACCTGCAGTGGTAAGGCAAGGTGTGTAGAAGAGAGGACCTGAGAGAGAGAAAGGGTCAGGCCCCTGAGGACCTCCAGGCCTTACTATGACTTGGCATTTAGACTCAGGACTCAGGAAAGCACTAAGTCCACCTTATAAAGCTCGCCCAATGCTGCTGAGGGTGTAGGAGGGAAGCTGAGCGTCAGTCAGGCACAGCCAGCTAAGCACAGGTAATGGTGGCTGGGCACCTTGGGAGCCTGGGTGGCTGCAAGAGAAGGAAAAGATCAAGGATGACGTCAAGATTGTGGCATGGTCACCTGGAAGAACCGAGTTAGTTTTTCTGAGAGGGTGGGTAGAGGAGGGAGGAACAGAGCTTGTATGTGGAGACTGTCATGTGGCAACATCACAGACCTAGATAGAGTAGATAGGAGAAAATGTAAAGCCTTAAATGGTCCACTTTAGAGTACAGAACAAGCTACAAACAAGAGCTAAGCTCTCCACTTCAGTACTGCCGAGAAGGCTCAGCTAGTAAAGGTGCTTTCAGCCACACTCGACCTGAGATCCATTCCCAAGGCCTACGGAGTTAGACTAAAGAGGAAACTGACTCTCTCAAGTCGTCTCCTGACCTCCACAAACAGCACACATATCATTCATATATATACATACATTTTAAATAAAATAGGATCTACAAAGACGGTACAGGGGGTACTAGCACTGGCTGTTCTCCCCCCCTGCCCCCCCCATGCTCCAGCAGATCACAGATAGTGTGGATGTTGGGGTTGGCCAACACATAACCCCGGTTCTAGGCCTGGAGAGTTTACAGGGTTGGTCAGCCTGCCAGCTCTCCCTTGTCTTCACCACAGGGGAGGTGGGTAGTAAGCTCTCCAGCACTGCCCTGGCTAGTTCACCCTTTGCAGCAGATGAGCAAGGGGTAGGGCCTGTTCTGCTTTTATGTCCCCAGGTTCAGTTCTTCTATGCCTACACCCCAGGGCCAGCTCTACAGTGCTGACCAGGCAAGGTATAGGGCCGCTCTCTGGAGTGCTGCAGCTGGTGAGCAGCAGGCACAGCACTCCCACTCCTATGACCTCAGGGCCAGCTCTTCCACCTGCCACAGCTGGTGATGGGGGCAGGGGAGCACCTCTCCCCTGCCCATGCTGCAGGATGACAGGTAAGTAATGGGGGGAGGTGTCCGAGTGGTGGGATTACAGGTGTGCATCAAATTGTGTGGCGCAGTTTTGTTTTTTAAATAAAGTGGGTGAATCAAATGACCAAATCCTTCCTTACATTTCAAATTCAGCCTGTGAGACCCCTCGTTTCCCTCCACCATTGGGAGAAATGATTTTCTCTCAGGATGTGATGAAGAGGAAGTGGGAAGGAACACGCAGACTGCCTCAGCTAGTACCAGACATATGCTAAGTGCTCAGTAAACATGACTGGATTGCTACCACCCCTTTTCACTGACTCCAGCACTGTCCAGGGAACAACTTCAATTTCATGATCAAATTCATTAAATTCTGAATAAAGGAGAGACATTGTTTACCGATCTTTGTGTTGCTAGACCTTTGTCTCCCTCTAAGACATTATTCGGGTATTTGAAAGCAAACCAAGCACCTCTCCCGCTTCATCCTGCCCTGTGGCTTCACTCTAACTGAAACCAGGGCTGAGTCCCAAGGCTTCTCTGTGGTGGGTATTGTGTTCCCTGAAATATTGTGTGTTCCCCGGAATAAACATATCTGGGGTCAGAGAACAGACAGCCACTAGAACAAAGCCAAAAATGGTGGCTAGAAAATGGGAAGAGTAAGCCATAGCAGAAGTTGGGCAGTGGTGGTACACGCCTTTAATCCCAGCACTTGGGAGGCAGAGCTAGCCGGATCTCTGAGTTCAAGGCCACTTTAGAAACAGCTAAGCAAGGTGACCCACATCTTTAATCCCAGAAACCCAACCTTTAATCCCAGGGAGTGGGGGAAGAAAGAGAAAGATATATAAGGCATGAAGACCAGAAACCAGAGCAATTAGAGAAAAGCATGTAGTTAGTTAAGCATTCGGCTTGTTAAGCATTCAGGCTTTGGAGCAACACAGTTCAGCTGAGATTCATGTGGAGGAGGACTCAGAAGCTTCCAGCCTGAGGAAACAGGATTACCTGAGGAACTAGCAAGGTGAGATAGCCGTGGCTTGTTCTGCTTTTCTGATCTTCCAGCAATCACCCCAATAACTGGCCTCGGGTTTGAGTTTTATTAATAAGACTCTTTAAGATTCCTACTAAACTTCTCCTCAGTCACAGTGAAGATGCAGCTCTCCAGTGTTGTTTCCACAGCCACACATCCTCCAGGAACACAGAGAAGGTGGTATTGTGATGCTTAAAGAATGTGATTATCTCATCCTTCTGTCTGCACAACCTGCCTCAGTCCTTCCTTGGGCATTAGACAGACAGTGACTCAGTATTCCTCATCTCCCATTGATTGGCATTTTCTCATTCTCACCTGTCTGAGCTTTCATCACTGTGATAAAACACAATGATCAAAAGCAGCTTGAGGAGGGAAGGGTTTATTTCATCTCACAGCTTATAGTCCATCATCTAGGAAAGTCACAACAGGAACCTAAAGGTAGGAACTGATGCAGAGGCCAAGGAGGAGTGCTGCTTACTAGCTTGCTGCTCATGGCTTGCTCAGCCTGTTTTGTTTGTCTGTTTGTTTTTATACCAGCCCAAGGATAACACAACCCACAGTGAGCTGTGCCCTCCCACATAAAGCATCAATCAAAAAACACCCCCAGGCTTGCCAATCTAGAGGAGGCATTTTCTCAATTGAAGTTCCCTTTTCCCAAACAACTCTAGTGTGTATTGAGTTGACACAAAACTAGCCAACACATCACTTACACAAAAAAGTAATTCTTGGTTCTATAATTCTAGCCTCCACTTCACCTGGGCATTTTAGAGCCACACTCATAGCATCTCTGTTAGAAATCGAGCACTTTGCCAGCCTGCCCTTAGGGACTTAGTACTGGAAGCTGCATCACCACCTGCCACGATGGGACACATTTCCACGGTCACTATGAGTTGTGTATTTTCCCTTTAAAATGTCCCTTCTCACATCATGACCCTCTCTTGTTCATTCTGTCTCCTAGTCTCTGTCTCTTTGTCTCCCTGTCTGCCTCTGTCTCTGATGTCCCTACTCCAAGATGGCCCTTTGCTCCCTCACTGACCTACCCAATAAACCTCGTGTGAGATCTGTTACGTGGTATGATCTCTACTATGGCATTCCTTGGCCCAGATCTGCCAAGGTACTTCGGTCACATAAACCCTAACATTGGTTCTGCTGCTAAATCCTATCAATCCCTAACATGTAACTATCCCTAACACTGCAACTATCTCATAAGCCCTAACATTGTAACTATCTCATCAAACATTAGCTTGTCCCATCATGTCTACTCTGTCTTCTGGAATACATGGATTGGAGAGTGTTACTTGGTTCCAGGTCCAGTCTGGTGTTTCTATCAAGATGGTTTTGGTTACAAGTAACAGAAAATCCAAGTTAAATTGGCATAGATAATACAAAGATGGCAATGGCACAATAAAAAAAAAAATTCAATGATAGTATGACCTTCAGTGACAATACTTAACCGAAAGGGCATTTCTCCTCTTTTTCTTCTCTCTCCTCTGCCTCTTAATTGAACCAGGGCTCTTTACGTGCCAGGTAAGCACCCTATCACTGAGTGGCATCACCAGGCATATAGTTTTTCTTTTTTGGGTTTTTTGAGAGATCCCTCTATGCAGACCAGGCTGGTTTTAATTCACTGAGATCCACCTGCCTCTGCCTCCCGAGTGCTGGGATTAAAGGTGTGCTCCACCTCCTCTGGCTGTGAAGCAAATAGTTTTCAGCTTCCCTTCTAGTGTACCTGTTTTATCCCAGAACTGGCTCCCTTTGTGTTTGAAAAACAGCCCTAGGACCTTGCGTGTCCTCGTTTATGTTTTACAGGGAAGATAAAGTATTTTCTCAGAAGTTAGGTATCTTCCTCTTTACTCATTGGCCTGAATTGGGTCATGTGATCTGAAAGAAGCTGGTGATGGAGCGTGATGGGTTGGAATAATCAGAACTTCAGGCAGTGCCTTCTGAATGGGATCCCCTTGCAGAACAAGCATGCTGTTAGAAGAGGCATGATAGTGTTGACTCGCCTCTGCTCTCTTCTGTGTCCAAGGCCATCTCTTTGGAGTGCACTGCCTTTTTGCCCTTTCTCTCTGGCTTCTAGTTCATTTGGTCAGGGAACATCAGCAGGTGAAGGTGCCTTGTTATGGTCCTCACAAGGGTTGTATTATTCCACAATTCCTGTTGGGTGGCTTCACACCCTTCCGAGTCTTGCCAGATTCCACTTGTCCCTTTCCCCACCTATCCTACCAGGTTAGGAGGCGATAACAGCTCCCTCTCACCAGACCCTTTCACACCATCATTCTTGCTGGGCCCTCACTGTGTTCTGAATGTTTGTGTTCCACCCTAAATTCAGATGTTAAATCCTTACTCCATAAAGGTGGTATTTGGAGAAAGGGCCTTTGGAGATGTTCAGGTCATGGAGGGCAAAGCCATCATGCATGAGATTAATATTCTTATTTAAAAAGAAGTGGGGGGGGCAGTGAAACCCCTTGCCTTTCTTCATGAAGTCAGAATGAGAAGCAAGCCATCTATGAAAAAGCGGGACATCACTAGAAACTGAATCTGCTGGTGCTTTGATCTTGGATGCCTAGCCTCTGCAACAGTAAGAAAGAAAATCTTGTTGTTTGTATAAGTGTTAGAATTCCTAGACACTCCCCCAGCTCCATGACCACATGCACTGTCCAGTAGCCAGGCAAGATGCTTAGTGATCCCAGGGCTTTACATCCTAAGTAATTTGTGAGCTGTGTGATCATGTAATTTACATGCAGCATGATCAAGTAATCTATGTGCATGTGTGGCGTAGCTATGTAAGCCCATATTCACATGTGTGGGAAGAACCTATAAAAGCGGGTCCCACTTATCCCTCCATGCTCATTCCCATAGGCCTAAGCAATCCCTTGTGTTCCCTTCTCTTAATAAACTCTGACAGTAGTTTTGTTGTACCTCGTGGCTTTTCTCACACGGTAAACAGCACCGCTTAATGAATAACATTGTGCTGCTTAATAAGTAACAGTAAGTGGACAAGTCTATAACGCTTTGTTACAGTAGCCTAAATGAAGTAAGTACCTCTCCCAGCCTCACCTCTGTAATAAACTCATTACTGTTTATCACTTTCCTTAACCTCTGTGCTGCTTCTGCCCATGGACTCTTCCCTGGACCTTGACTTTACAATACTTGCCTGAAAGTTGGGAAACTGTTATCAAGAGGAATGAAGAGTAGATATGAGGCACCCAAACCAGCCGGTGCCCATTTTCACCCACTGCCATCTCTCCTTCCTCCTGACTCACCCGTGGAAAAGAAGACACACTTTCTAATAGACAGTTTCCCATGTAGCTTAGAATTCCATGTAGTTTATATGCATCCACTACACTTTTAAAAACATGCACATTAGGAGTCTTGTCTCTTACAGTAATTCCCCTAGAGAGTAAAGGACTCCCACTTACTTCACCAGCTCATCTCAGGGGAACAAATGCCAAGTCTTGCAGATCTGCTACCAGCAAGCGCGGAACATGCCAATGATCAATTGAAAAATAGAAGATACAAAGTGGGCGAAAGTAAACAGATGGGATCTCAGAATAGATGGGAGCCAGAATGAGTTATCGTGCAAGAAACGTTAACCTCACATGCAAGTTTCCAGGTGATCTGAACAGACCTGGCTTCCACATAATCCCTCTTAGTAACAATGGAGAGTGGCAGGGTTGTTTTTGTTTGTTTTCTCAAAAATGCCCAAGGACAAGTTAAGCCAAATCAGTTTAAGGAAGAGAGATTTGTATGGGAAACAGGGCACACCTTATGGGTATCTGGGCTGCTGCACAAAATTTCTTCAGAGTTTACACATACAATTCAGGAGACTGCTGGAAGATCTGAGGGGATAGGCTCAGGACTGGAGAAATTCCAAAACATCACTCCCTCCTATACCTCCGGAAAGAGAGAGCCCTTGGGGACTGGTTGAGCTGGTTGTCAACTAAGATGAATTGGAGAGGAAAAGCCATTGGGTTTTGTCATGATAAATGTGTGTGTCTACAGCATGTGATAAAGAGACAGGCAACAGCAGGGTGGTCAAATTGGCAAATTCTTTCTCTTCTCATCAACTGTGCAACTGAAGCTTTCAGTGTGGACACTGAACATACCACTATTCACTAGCCCTGTCTGGGCAGCTGGGGAAGGATGTGTACATCCATACAGGGGCTTGCAGCTGGCATTTGCCTCACAGTGGCTGTTCTAACCATGGAAGAAGCAGGAGGGTCTTCTCCACCAGAACAAAAGGCCAAGGAGGCAGAGATATTTTTATCAAAGAGATTCAACTTCCCGGATGACCTCATTCCAAAGATCTGCAGAATCCAGATAAGCATTCCAGAGCTCTGGCTGAGGGCCTGCCAGGGAGAGGAAAGGGTCAGGAAGCTGCCTTTTTGTAAATATGCCTCTTCCTTAGACTGAGGGACAGGACACCTGCAGGCAGCGGAAGTCATGATGTCTCAGGCAGGTTCCTGCCAGTGCCATGCAAAAGTCAAAGGAAGGTCTCATCACCTCCAAACTACTTATCTCATATGGACCCCATGTGGGGCATGTCCTTCTGTGTCTCCACCACAGCCCTCCATATTCCCATTCAGATAGAATTATAGGTCATTCTTAAACTTTTTCTTTCTTTCAAGTCTAAGGAAATGTAAGGATAGACAACAAACTGGTAGATCTCAGAATATGATTATAAGATTAATAGCTAGAGTGAGCAAAAGGAGATTAAGGGAGACCTCTAAGGATTTCTGCAGTTTGGGGGGCCCTTTCTAAATGAGAGAAAGTTCGAGCCCTAGAGTTCCCTATCCTGGAAGAGCCCACAGACTTGTTGGAAGAAAATGATCCCATGGTAAGTGTTGTGGTGTAAGTTTGCCCTTTGGAATCTTGCTGGTACCACAGTGAACAGTTGAAAGAAACAGTTGAAAGAAAAGATCTCTCTCAAAATTTCATTTTACTATTTGAGTTTTGCTTCAGATTTTGTTAATGTACTTAATATTCTCTCACCCCAAATCTGTGTTCCAACAAAATTTTGAGGGCTTGATTCCAGCGTGGCATTGCTCATCCCCAGGGAGCCACTTGCTCCACGCGGCAGCTGTTGCGCACCTGTAATGGAACACGTGTGGCCGAGGAACTGACTTTTAAATACTGCTCCTTTCAGTTTGCTCCGACAGGCTGGTGGTCACCAGGAGCGAACAGTTCCAGACCTCAGGAGATGTGGCCGGATCTGTCAACACTGGGAATTTAGTAAACAGGGGTTAAAACTGTAATATATTCATGGGAATTGTCGATCAGGCAGGAAAGAAGGACATTTCTGCTGCCCACTGGACCCACTTGAACGTCTGCAAGAGAGCGAGACCCGTAGCTGCAGCCTCAAAGAGGTGGGAGTGCAGCTGAAACGGAAGAGCCGGGGGAGGGGAGCAGCTCACAACATTAAAGCAGATTCAAAATCAATTCCTATTTCTTAAGCATTTGAGAAAATAGAAAGTCTATTAAGTCCAATCCAAAAGCTTACCCCCCTTTCATCAGTAAACCTTCCCCTAAACGTTTCACTTATGCTCCACATCAATTCGAAGGTATCAAGTAATTCAGAATGACATCAAACTCCGTGAAGACACTTCACGCTTTGCTTTATAATCCAAATGTGCCTGCCCATACAGAACAGTGGAAAAAAAACATGTGAGACAGTGTGCAGTGAGACAGTGAAATGACTTAGCCACATGTGCAAATGTAAGAGGAATTGCTAAACGGTCTTATTAATAAAAAACAAAACAAAACAAAACAAAACAAAACAACCCAGAGCCAGATATTGGGGTGAAAACTGAGAGATCAGAGGAACAGAACAAGCCACAGCCACAAGTTCTTGCCCTAGGAAATCCTCAGCCCCAGAGAGCTACTTCTTGTATACCCATGCCTATATGCCTTTCTGTGTCTTCCATCTTATTTCCTCTCTGCCCAGCCACATCACTTCCTCTTTCTGCCCAGCTCTATCACTTCCTGTCTGTCTGTACAGACCTCCAGACCTCTATGGTTAACTAGCATGGAGAATTAAAGGTGTGTGCCATCATGCCTGGCTCTGTTTCCAAGTGTGGCCTTCAATTCACAGAGATCCGGATGAATCTCTGCCTCCCGAATGCTAGGATTAAAGGCGTGTGCTACCACTGCCTGACTTCTATGTTGAACATAGTGGCTGGCTTTTTCCTCTGATCTCCATGCAAGCTTTATTTATTAGAGCACAAATAAAATAGCACCACATGCAAAAAGCTACATGGGGCAAAGAGTAGGGAAAAAAGGTTGTTGTAGGCTGCTCTCAGCAGAGAGGCTTTTGTGGGGAATCAGAAGGTGTGACCCAAGTACTCTGTAATTCTTAGGGCAAGTAAGCCTGGTTTCCACTGGCATCTAGCAACATCCTACATGAGAGCTGCCCGCTGCTTAATTGGCCAGAGCACACTGCAGCTTCCAGTGCACCTCACAAGCCTGCCTGAGACATCTAGACCTGTTCCAACTGTAGTCTCACATTTCCAGGTGGACAGCCTCAGGGGATTGATTCCCTTCCACAACCTCAGTTCCCTTCTTTATGGATGGAGAGTGGTATATCCCATGTTTTAAAGGATTAAACCACACATACAAAAGACTTACACACAGCCACTTTTTTTTTTTTTTTTTACTGCTTTCATCTTTTAAAAAAATGACTTTATTGAGGTGTGATTGTATAAAAAAAAAAGTGTTGCATATTTAATACATACAGTTTGGTGAGTTTGAAGGTAATACATCTGTGAAGGCTTCACCAGAGTCTCTGCCACAGATACATCCACCACCTCCAGAAGGCTTACCCCGCCACCCCACTCTTTCTCTCTGTGTGAAAAATTAGCTAAAGAGTGAGCTACTCCTCAGAACCTTTTAAGTCACTCTGCTATACAGTAGATGTCTGGGGCTTGCTCATTTGGCATGAGGAAAGACTGTTAATATCTTTAGCTAATACCTTTTCATCCCCTCTCCCCCCAGCCTCTCTCAACTAGTATTGAATTCTCTGTTCCCGGGTGACGATTTTAGATTCTTCAAATCTGTGAGAACATACGGTATTTGTCCCTCTGTGGCTGGCTTGTCTCACTCAGCATCAGGACCTCCAGGTTCACCCATGTTGTCAGAGACTGCAGGACCGCGGTTTCCATAGGGCTATGCAGTACTGTGCTCTGGATAGAGTGTGTTCTCTGCGCCTGTGGACGTGTCCTGGCTATCACACATCATGCTGTAGCATGGAAATGCAGATATCTCTTGGACATAGTAGTTTCATTTGCTTTAGATATACACCCGAAAGTGGATTTGCTAGATCATATGGCAGTTCTATTTTTAATTCTGAGAAACATACATGTTCTTTTCCATAACGGCTGTACTAATTTACATTCCTGCCACCATTGTACAAAGGTTCTCTTGTCTACATTGCTGTCTTTAGCTTTTCTGATAATATCCATTCTAATTGGTAGGAGATGTTATCTCCATCTGGTTTTAATTTGCATTTCCCTAGTTGGTGACATTGAGCACCTTCTCATAAACCTGTTAGTGATTTATAGGTTCTTTGGAAAAATACCTATTTTGCTCCTTTGACCATTTAAAAATGAGATCACATATTTCTTTGTTATTAGCTGTAGGTGGATTTTCACTATTTTGGTTTTAGATATTAACCCTTTATCAGACACACAGTTTGCAAATATTTCATACAATTATGTAAATTGCCTTTTCATTTGCTGACTACTTACTTTGCTATATAGCACTTTCTATTTTATCTAACCATCTTTAGCCAATTGTGCACTTGTGTGTGTGTATTTGTATGCATATATGAGTCTGTATGTAGATAAGTGTGTACTAGGGCGTGTGTATGTGCATTCAAG
This sequence comes from Onychomys torridus, assembly GCF_903995425.1. Lineage (NCBI taxonomy): Eukaryota > Metazoa > Chordata > Mammalia > Rodentia > Cricetidae > Onychomys > Onychomys torridus. Next base: position 82,394,936 of record NC_050456.1, on the reverse strand, counting down.
TAGAGGTCAGAGGTCAGAGTTAGACGTCTTCCTTAGCCACTCTTCACTGAATCATTCAGTGACAGAATCTTTCACTGAACTTGGAGGTCACCAATTTGGTTAGATTTACTAGCCAGAGAGCCCCAGTGATCCTCCTATTTCCATCTCCTCAACTTCTGGGATTACAAGCATGTGTAATCATGCCTTGCTTTTATGTGCCGGGGACTGAACTCAGATCCTTATGTTTGCATGACAAGTACTTTACCAAGGGAGCCAGCCCCTTGCCGCTTTAACTTACCTTTTAAGAGTCTGCACAGGTATTTCCTATCCTCAGAAACCACCAAGCATCCCTCTTACCTTGCTGTCCTATACTCTTCTAATGCCATGCTTACTTCTCTCCCAGCCAGTGAGACCATTCACCCTGCTCCTCCTAAAACAGCCACAATTTAGGGTTGCAGTTTTTACCACCTGCCCCAGACCTTTTCTTTTTCTATAGGATACAGATAGTGATGTGTGCGTCAACATAAGTAAGTTTGGTGGATGTTCACTTTGTCTTCCCTACTTCTACAAGTGTAAGGAGCTCTGGGCTGTAAGGCTTTCAACTGAACACACACTTGCATCTAAAAAAGGTGGGGGCAGCAATAACTAGCCTCTTCCGAAGTGTTTCTTAATGAAATCTGGAATGTATAGTAGACACCATCATGTTGCTGCTAATAATGAACCTCATACATCCTCCTGACCTTGGAAAGTGGTAAGAGATAGATTCCACCCCACTGTTTCTGCTAGCCACTTGATTTGAGAGACAGTTGTGTCTTGGCAAGTGTAGTGGCCTTAAAGATATACAAGCCCACCAAGGCTGAGTAGCCAATATAGTCAGGAAATGAGTAAATGGGAATGGGAGCCTGAACAGCCCTACAATAACTCAGGTAATGAGCAGTCTGAATGCTCTGCTGCAGTCTCTCATTTAGAATTGGACACTGCCTATTGTACTATTTGCTATCTTTCTTTTGGCAATAAATGTTCCACCAGCAACTGAATAACATAAAATCATATTAAATGAACAGGGGCTGAAGAGATGGCTCACTGTCTGAGCAATGGCTGTTCTTACAGAGGACAGTTTTAATCCCAATACTCACATGGTAGCTCACAACTATCAGTAACTCCAGTTGTAGGGGATCTTATGCCTTCTTCTAGCTTCTGAAAGTACCAGGCATACAAGTGTTGCATAGGCATACATATTTTCAAAACATCCATCCATATATATATATGTGTGTGTGTGTGTGTGTGTGTGTGTGTGTGTAATGATTAAGTGCTGGATTTCTACATATCAAGAAAGCTGAATACATAGCTTATACAACTATTTACAGTTCATCATGGAGGGGCCTGGTTACATCAATGGCCCCATGAAAACCAGGTACACTTAAGACATATCAATGTCTACTGTAAACACATTAGGATAATTTTTTTTAAGATTTGTTTGTTTATTATGTAGACAGTGTTCTCCCTTGCATGCCAGAAGAGGGCACCAGATCTCATTACAGATGGTTGTGAGCCACCATGCGGTTGCTGGGAATTGAACTCAGGACCTCTGGAAGAACAGCCAGTGCTCTTAACCGCTGAGCAGTCTCTCCAGCCACATTAGGATAATTTTAAGAGGGTTGTATCACAAAGAATTTCACATGAGCAGTTGCTGAAGATGAGTTCACACATCACACTGTGTATCATGACTTCTCACTTAAATCATTAACCAGTTCTTCTAATTAGTACTGTTCACTTTGTATCCATATCTTCACATAGACAGACTGAAGGACAGTTACACCAGTGTGGTCTACACTAGCAAAAGAAGAACTGCCCAAGAGTTGCACCGAGCCCTTTTTGCATTAGAGTCCTGTTCTAGTTTGCTTTCTGTCGCTGGGGTAAGACTGTGACCAAACGCAGCGGGAGGAGGTAAGGCTCCCAGTGGCTCCCACTTCTGCTCTTAGAGCTTCGTTTCTCTGCCACAATTCATCCCTGAGGGCAGGGACCTGAAAGCAGGAGCTGAAGAGAGACCAAGAGGAGCGCAGCTCACTGGCTCAGTCCCCATGGTTTGCTCAGCCTGTTTTCTTCCACACTCCATGACCACCTGCCCAGCTGACAGTGCAGGGCCCTCCCACACCAACCGTTAGTCAAGAGGATGACCTGCCCACAGGCCAATCCACTCTTGTCAGGTGACTCTGTTGTGTGTCAAATTCACAGAACTAAGCATCACAAATCCTTAGATGATTGAAATAGAAAACTGGGTACTTACGTTGATGGTTTGACATTTTTCCATACAATTCATGCAGTCAAAATAATATTGAGGGGAATTTATTCTCAGGAAAAAAAATAACGGCCTGATGTTGCTCAGAATACAGTCCTAAATACTTACAAAAGTTCAAAGCTGAAGATATGATACACTTTGTGGTAATGATAGGAGCACAGATTGTGACGGAAGCACAGATGTAGGGAAATAGCATTCTTACTAAGTTAAGAAGGCTGCGGGGCATAATGTACTTGGAAATGCTTGTAACTGTTCTCCAACCACTGTGGTACGCTACTCAAGGAAATAGTAACTGTCATTGCAAAGAATTGACAAATATGCCTAGTCAAAAACAAAATAATTTAAATACAAAATTCTTGTGACAGATTTTATAGTAATTATACAATGTCATGCCGGAAAACAAAGTCAATAATAAAAATACAATTAACAACCCTCTCCCACACACTCACACACTGACATATCCTGGAACACACTTGAATAATGTTGGAATAAGCCCTTCAGTGTTACTTGCATTTTGGTGAACATTAGTTAGAATATTTTAATTATTCAATAAATAGACTACAAAAGATTCAGGCTTCGAAGGTTTTTATGAACTGTTATTACAACAAGCTTACAAAGGACATGTTAAAATTGCCTCTGTCAAATCAAAAGAGGAAATGAATTAAACTGTGGGTGCTCAGAGATATGTAATGCCTTGATTTCAGGAGAAACCTGGGTGAAGTCCCTCTGTTTTAATTGGATTGATTTATATTCTGTGCTAAAATGCAGTGTAATTGAAACGGTCTGCAATCTTACACTAGACTTCAGTGAAGCAATCAAAATAGTCAACATAAATAGAAATCATCTAACAACTTGTGCACTATAAAATGTTTATTGAATAAACACACACTGTGTGGGAACAAAAGACATACCTTGCAAAATTATTTGGAAGAAATAGTGACATAATTCAGTATGAAAGTATACAAATTAAGAATAGCCTTCAATAGCCTGGAGAGATAGCTCAGTGTTTAAGGACTGTTCTTGCAGAAGACCAGGGTGTGGTTTCAAGCACCCACAACTACCTGTAATTCCAGTTTCAGAGGATCTAATGCCCTCTTTTGGCTTTCATGGGCATTGCATGTAAGTGGTTCACATACAGATAAGGAGGCACACATTTTAATTTACCCGAGTAAATTAAAAAAAAAAAATTAAAGAACAGCATCTAGTCAGCTGGCCTTACTCTGAATGTATTAAATACTTCATTACATGGAAAGAGAGTATTTTCTCAATTAAAATATTTTGGGTCATAGGAAAGTGTCAATTCCAAATGTATCAATCCTAAAATGTAACTGTAAATAGTATCAATGCTAAAATGTAACTGTAAATTGTGACAGACAGTGCAGAGGCGCCACTGTCTGGTATTCTTGCTGAGGCCACTTTAGGTTTGACTACAATTTGACCTCCCTGATGGGAAATCCCATGGAAAATTACCCCACTCTATTCTAGGAACCCAAAGTCGAGATGCCCCAGTTCATTCAGCTTGGCTTCTGTTAAATTGCCTGCTTGTGCAATCCTCTTCCAGCTAACTGCTTGTGTTAGCTTCTCTTAAGCCTCTTGCTTGTGCAAAACCTCCCCCTGTATCTGCAAGTCCATAGGATGTGGGTTTTGCCTTTGAAAACACCTTGCTCTAAATGCTGAGGGCTACACTTGGGTCCTGAATACCTGAGTGTAGTCCAGCCAGCCACAATAAGACTTTTAATTAGCTAAGCCACAATAAAGACTTTTAATTAGCTATATGTATATGTGTGCCATGGCCCACCAGGCCAGCCACAGCCCACCAGGCCAGCCACAACACACCAGGCCAGCCACAACGCACCAGGCCAGCCACAGCCCACCAGGCCAGCCACAGCCCTCCAGCCCAGCCACAGCCCTCCAGCCCAGCCACAGCCCGCCAGGCCAGCCACAGGCCCCCAGGCTGTGTCACCATTGTTCATGCTTTCTTTTTTTCTCACAGGCTGGATTTTCCTGAGAGCAAGGATTTGCTATTCCTAACTCTTGTATCCCTTTAATTGCATTTACTGTATGTGCCAGACATTGCTTAACTACTGCAGTTCCCATTAACTTCTAATTACCTCATTTGCCAATGAGAAAACTGAGAGGGAGAAGAAGTTGAGTGATTTAAGGACAGTCCTGTGCTCTAAACTGCCTGGAGCTTGGATGTAAGGCCAGGTAGCCTGGTTGCAGAACCCTGTGCTCCTATCCCCTTCCTTCGGGGATGCTTCCTTGGTGAGTGTCCTCAGTGATTTTGAAAGAATAAACCAAGTGGAGGGATGAACAAACAGAAAGAAGGAATGGAGCTGAACCCAACCACTCCGGTGGAGACGGCAACAGAGAAAGTAGCTACCAAAGTGCTCTGGAGTTGGAGCCAGGATTTCCTAGGGACAAGTGACATAAGTCAACAGGCTTGTTTACACAGCACACAGCTGCTAATGTAAGGAGGCAAGAAAACAAAGGTGTTTTCCACACCCTGATGATAAGGAAGCTTCACTGGGGCTGTTTACTCAGACACCAAATGGGATGCTTTCCCTGTGTGAGGTCAGGAAGCTGAGAGAAGGTCCTGTGGGTCCCTGTGGTGGCCTGGGAAGCAGCTGGTGCTTGAAGAACAGGAATCTTGAGAGCTCCCACCCAAATGACCACGATGGCAGTAGGGGACAGTAGTGCCTGAGTCCCCAGCAAGGGAACTGAGAAAGAGATCTTGATCTATGATGCCCCACATCTTGAGAGAAAAATGTCCTCCAGTGAGGTCTGGGTTGGTCGAGTTTGTGAGGTTTGGAAAGAGAACTTTGTTGTGTTCGGAGCTGCATCCCAGGGAGGAGAACTCAGCAGTATTTCTGGGAGGGAAATAGATTGTCGAAGGAACTGATTGTCCCCACATGAAGAAAGGTGGGGAGAGCATATGTTGTGTGGAGAAGGAAAAACATAAGCACTATCCCATGCAATGGCTCTCCCACAGCAGCCGTAACAGCTGGTGCCCCCTGATTAATATATCCCATGGAGGTCTGACCTTCCTTGCTCCTGTAATGCTGCCTTTCCCAAAGCAGGCTCATTTTTGCTCAGTGGGCTTCCTCACAATGGTGCTTCTCCTGTTTCTTCTACTAAGCCTACTTTTGATTCTGTTCCAATGTCTGCTCCTGGAAGGACCCGAATGGACACACCTTCCCTATCTCCAAAAGCAATATTGCTTTTTAAAAAGCCAGAAAGAGTCCAAGCATCCTGTTCTATGGTGTCTTCAGAGTCCAGGGCCCAAGGCAAATGGTTGACTGATACAACTATTCACGCACTCATTTGTTTCACCCTGACTGCCACACGTTAATTAAGCACATACTCACAACTGTGCCTTCTAACAGTATATTAGAGAGAGAGAGAGAGAGAGAGAGAGAGAGAGAGAGAGAGAGAAGTAAAATCCCAGCTGAGCTGGAAGGAGTTGGAAGATGAAAGAGGAGCCATTGGAGAAAAAGCCTTCCCAGGAGTGACAGACTCAATGGTCTCACAGTCCACACAGCAAACTTCTATTACACTGCTGCAGTTGAATTCTCCTTCCATGCTGTTATACATCAGAGACTCAGAGAGGGGAAGCAGCCCTCCATGGCAAGATATCAGGCTGCCCCGATGGGTTGGCACTGGCTAGCCTGCTGTGGGATGTCCTTCTGTATGCTGTGAATATGTATTGCTCTCATTGGTTAATAATAAAGCTGTTTGGCCAATGGCAAGGCAGAATAAGGTCAGGTAGTACATTCAAACTGAAGATGGAGATGAAGAAGGGCAGATGCCAGCCAGCTGCTGAGGAAGCAAGACATGTAGAAAATGAGGTAACAAGTCACAAACCATGTGGCAAAACATAGATAAGAAATATGGATTAATTTAAATGTAAGAACTAGCTAGTAAAAAGCCTGAACCATCTGCCAAGCATCTATAACTAATATAAGCCTCTGTGTGGTTATTTGGGAAGTGGCTGCTGGGTATTTGGGAGTTGCTGGTAGGACAGAGACTTTTACTTACACTAGCCACTTCCTGAGGCAGAGTCTCTAGCCAACTTGAGAGGCTGACTCTGCAAACTAACTCACAGGAAGGAGGTGCTGAGACCTTCTTTCCTAGTATCCTCACATCTCTCCAATACAAGGAAGCCAGAAAGTACCAGTTTGCCAGCAATCAGAGAAGACTACTACAAAAGCAGGAGCCTGTGACACAATAAAACCCATCCCAACTGTGCTCTCCTCACCCCATGACAAAGACAGCCTTATCATCTGTGGGCCTAAGTTTCCTCAGCAACCTAGAGGGGATGGCAACTGTACCTATTGTTAGGTCTCAGAAACCCAGGACAAAAGGCTGAGGTTTCTATTAACATATCAAAGCAGAAGCTGGCCAGCTCTCCCAGCATCCCTCAGAACCTGTGGCTCCACCCAGCATCCCTCAGAACCTGTGGCTCCACCCAGCATCACTCAGAACCTGTGGCTCCGCCCAGCATCACTCAGAACCTGTGGCTCCGCCCAGCACTTCTCACCCCTCTCCTCCCCTTATTCTCTCCCTCCCAGGGGCTAGGCTTCTTCCTTCCCCACAGCCTGATTCCTACATAACTCAGCCATCTTGGCTATGCTGCTCTCTTGGCCCAGGCCACTTCTTGGTCAGGTTGGGGTCTCCTCTCTTGCTCTCCTTCCCTGTCTCTCCTCTCATGGTCCAGTTTGGTCTTCTGGCCATGCTCAGTTGGAATCTTCTCTCTGCCGGCCTCCTCTAATTGTTTTTGGTCCCCTGTCGCATCCTCTGCAACTGTGCGGCAGGGCTGGGAAGGGACAGTGAAGACTGGCAATGGCTCTGGTTCTATGGTAACCCTACTCGTGTGCACTAATTTTGCCTATTGAGGGGTGGGGATGAAATATGCAGTCTCTTCTACTTTTAGGAAGGTGCCTTTGGAAATCACACTCACCCATCCTGAGGACTGTCGGCAGCTGAGCTCTATAGACACTAAGGAAGCCCACAGATAAAATATCCCATCAGCCCAGGAGGGCCCCAGGCCGAACAATAGGGTGGATTGTGCCTCTCACAAGAATTTTTACTTGTGACTCTGAGTAACAGGTTTTGATCCCAGGATTGCTGCCAGCTAGCAAGTGAAACCCTTCCAAACACTTGCTATTTGTAGGTTTCCCCCTGGAGACTTGAGAATTTCACCTAGAAACCTGGTGCCGATGAGCAATGTTGTGTACACAGTATGTACCCATAAAAACTGACAGGAAAACTCATGGTTTTGAGCTGTTAGGTGAGGGCAGGAACACTGGCCACTCCCACTAAGCCAACAGTTGTATAGCCTGTCCTGTAAGGTGTGGATTTCCTGCTGATTGGATGGACTGCTCACACTGCACAAGGGAGCCACGCTGTCTGTGCTGGCCCGGCTTCTTGGAGGCCATGGAGACAAAGCAGGCAGGAGAAAGGGGGCCTTGTTTCCACTGACAGGTTCTTCTCAGGAGTCTAGATGGTGACGCTAACTTCAGTTTGAGGCTATCGGGGCAGGGCTGAGGGAGCTTCTAAACCTTTCCGTTTCAACTGCAGAAATCCCTAGTCAGTTCTGCAGATGGCAGCACGGGTTTTCTTGGGAAAACAGCAGGGTTGAGTCATGCAAGGTCAAAAGCAAAAATCTTTCGGCAAGACTTTCATTCCTCCTTGTTTGAAACCCCATTGTGTTGGCAACTTCAGGTCAGACCACTGATATCTGAACTCTTCCAGCTGGGCCAAACCGTGGTGCTGTGTGAGGTGCTGGCAAGAGCCTGGAGGCAAAGGAAACTATAAATACCCCTACCCCCAGCTGGCATCTCTCAGGGCCTGCAGCTGAGGGGCAGGGAGGGAAGGGCCTGCATTTTCCAGAACACCTCCCAGCCTGAGGCTGGCTTCTGGCCCTCAGCCTTTGCATGTTGCTTTGTGTGACATCTCCACCTCTGAGTGGTCCAGCCTCCCAGCTGCAAGGACAGGGTACGGGCTTCAGGCCGCCAACCCTGCCAGCTCAAGTGCCCAAGGGCTAGGGAATGAAACAGCTCAGGGTGGAATGAGGGAGGAGTGGAGAGGAGGGGGCATGGAATCTCACAAAATGGCTTTCCTCTCCTCATTTCCCTTCTCTGGGGCTGCTCAACAGTCAAGCTTCTTTCCTTGTGGTGAGCTGGAAACGCTCATTGGAGGGGTTTTTCAAAAATCAATCAATGAATAAATAGTTCCTTTTTCTCCCTCCTTTGTTTTTATTTATGAAGTATGGGCTGAGAGGTGTGGGCATTTTAAAACACAGAGGCAAGTCACAACAGCAGCTAGTGGTCAGTTGTGAATGGTTCAGCTGTGTGGCTATCATTCAAATGAGGCATCATTAAAAATGAGGCTGCACGTGGGATGAAGAGGAATTTAAAGGCCCATTGGATGACAGTGTTCACACTTCATTGAGCCTGGGCGTTAACTAAAAGACTCCTGCCAGGTATGGCAGCTTACACCTCTAATCTTAGCACTCTAGAAGCTAAGGGTCTATGAGAGAGTTCAGGGCCAGCCTGAGAGCTGCATTAATGATCTCCAGGCTAGCCTGAGCTAGAAAATGAAAGTGTCTCCAAACAAACAAACAAAAACAAACAAGCAAACATCCCAACAGACCCAGAAGCTTGGTTCCTGCCTTCTGGGATCTGATCCTATAGCTTTGGTCCAGGGCAAAAAACCTGGCCAGTAAGAGTCTATATTGTTAGCACTCAGGCATTTACACTGGCCTGCTCTTAGGGACCTTGTAGGACATGTCAACAGCAGCAGCCAAGACAAAGTAGAGCACTCTCCCTATGCGCATGTGCTATATCCCCTTATAAAAGGCCAGCCCTTCCTGCCCCTCTCCCCTTTCCTTCTGCTCTCATCAGAGGCTGCCTCTTCACCTCCACCCAATTGACCCAATGAGACCTCTGTTGCATGGTGTGACTTTGTGGTGTCCCTTGGCTCCAGCCCGCCATGGTCGTCTGTGTGATACTAAACTAGTACATTGGTGCTGAGACCTGGCAGGCTCTCCTGGTGGCTTCTCTTGCCCACCGGCAGTCTGAGGCACACGGAGACCCTGGACCCAGTCCATCTCAACAGGCTCACTTTCCAACTGACCGATTGCCAAGCACTTCACCCAACACCAGCAATGATTGTAAGTCTCCCTCCTCAAAGTCCGTGTAAATGCTTCCCTGGATCCATGGGAGTGGCTATTGATCATCCAGCACCCCTCTGGTATTCTTGGAGGCAGAAGAACTCCCAGCCACGGTTTTTGGGGCTACAGTTGACCCTCATCTCTGGCCATTTCCCATGACCCTCATCATGGCCATTGTGGTACCTAATACTGTGTACCCTAATAAGATTTGCCTGAGGATCAGAGGACAGAACAAGCCACTAGATTAAACATAGAGGCAGCAGATTCAGTATGACAAGAAGCTGTGGTCCCTGGACTTTGTATTTTAGATAATAAAATATCCCAGAAAAGCACATGACAGAGATTGCACCAACCCATTCTAAAGATGAAGTATGTCTTCCTGAGGAAAGGAACAAAGTGTACGTCATCCAAAGAGCACAGATTACATTATCAGAAATGATTGGGAACTTGGCCACATGCAAGAACCAAAGGAACTACCTATCTGCATTAAGGTAACATGGTGTTTGGTGGTGTGCAGCCGTTGAGGTCACCTAGTTTAATTTATGGTAAAGTGACCAGCAGCCTTAAGGCACAGTGATAGATGTACCCAGATACTTTGCCAACCAGCCCTTCAGGTTCAGCCAAACCTTCACTGATGGGCTGCTCTGTCCTGAGGTGCATGACGTCATCTAAGGCTCAGAAGCCCTTGTCACTACCTGCTCTTTACAGATGGGAACCAGAGGTGAGGGATACACGGGGCACTGGGTCAACATGGAACTGGCTGCAAGCAAATCTAGGACATCCATCCTGGTCCTTTGGCTCAGAATCTGAGGTTGTTCTATATCACAGCTGTTTCCTTCCCAAAGGGAAGATGAGTATTCCACCAGCCACCAAGTCAGACTTCCATTATCTGTTATACAGACGACCAAAGGGAAGCACATGGTGCTTAAGGAATGCATTGTTATAGACGACTCATTTAGCCACTGGCATCAAGGGTGTTTCGGTGTCTGCCATGTTAGGACTCAGACTATCCAAATATCAAGAAATGAGCTCAACCTAGACTCTAGAAGGAATTCTGGTAGTTAGATAAAGCTTTCATTCCTAAGGAATTTGTGAAACCAGTTCCCTCTGCCAGGTACGACCATTGTCATACACCTGTGGCTTCATATCAAAAGCCATGCTGGCTTCCAGGGTCCCTCAGTATCACAAGTACCTGTTATACATCTCAAAGCTTCCACCCTGGCATTCTGGCTTCTCACCTCCCCAGGATTCCCTCCTCCCAGATACCACCCATTTATTCTCTTTATAAAGGCAAGGTTCGTCCCTGCCCTCAGCTGTTCTCACTGTTTCTCTCTCTCATGCATCAGTACTTTTATTTTAAATCGTCAGTGTTACAACCTCGCTCCCCCCTCTCCTTCTCCCTCCCTCTGGTATTACTTCTCTCTTATTCTCGATCACACTCACTCTTGCTCTCTCTCATGAACTCTCTCTTACTCTCCATCTCTCTCACTACGCTCTGTTGTCTATCTCTTGCTAGCTCTCTATCTCTGCTATTCCCGCCCCCCTCTCCTGCTTCTTGAGCCCTGGCCATGTCCAGTCTACTTCCCTCTCTGCTCTGGACTCTTCCAGATGCCTCTGATTCTTCTCTCATATCTGAAATAAAAACCTCAACTATACAATGGACCTATCATGTCGGCAGTTCTTTTGTTGTGCCCCTCACTACATGCTATTTTCCACCTACTTGTTCCAAGAGGAGAAACTTCCCTGCACAGGGACACAAGGGGCTCTTGTCATTTACCTAGGAGGCCTTTTTTGCTTTTACTTGCTGCTCCACTCATTCATTCATTCATTCATTCATTCATTCAGAATGTCTTCATCATTTCATACTTTATTATAAGTGAGGCACATAGCTCCTCAAGTGATTTTGGAAACCTATACATCTTCTTGACTGAAGAAGAGATTTAAAGTTTATCTTCCTGTGTTTAAATAGCAATTCTATCAGGTTGTAATACTGACGATTTAAAATAAAAGTACTGATGCATTTTTTATATGAGTCCAAATGAACAGAACTTTGGCGCATCAATATATTTACTATATATTTACATGTATGTGAACAACATTATGCATCTCCTCTCCTCCCTGAATGTCCATTTCCTAGAATTCCCGCGTCTATGGCACTTTATTCTTGGAAGTTTATCATTAATCCCCAGTCATAATTCTAGGCAGCAGCATTTCATACAAATCTAATTGATTTTTGTTTTATTTTAATTTTTTTGTTGTGTATGGTGTGTGTGTGTGTGTGTGTGTGTGTGTGTGTGTGTGTGTGTGTACAGGTGTGCCAGAGGTTGGTGTCAGGTGTCTTCTTCCATTGTTTTCCATTTTGGTTTTTAGACACAGTCTCTCGTTGAACCTGGAACCGGCTCTTTTGGCTAGACTGCCTGGAGAACACCTAGCACTTATAAGGCAGAAGGGAAATTTAGCAGAAAGCTTAGCTGGCAGGCTGGCCCCCCAAAAGAAGGTCGGATTGCCAAGAAAGAAGTAATTGACCTCTGAGGATCGCTGGTCGCATCTCTGTGAGAGCTATCTCCACTGAGAGGACCAACCCCGAGACCTGCATGCCTTTGCTGAGAAGCAAAACTTGCTTCTCTTTCTCTGCAGCTTAAGGGCTCCTTGCAGCGCCCTCTACTGGCAGAGCCCAACACGGAGCCGCCACCAAAGGAGACACCCGCAGGCTTCAGGACCCAAAAGAACAAGAAAGGTGCAGCTAGGTGCAAAGAGAGAAACTGACACGGGGAACGCATGTCAAGAGAAAATTAGTTAAAGGATTAAGGCGTGCAGAAAGACAAATTACTTTTACACTGCCTTTTCTCCAAATGAGTAAGTAGATGGGAGACTCCATACCCGGTCCTCTGTTAACTCCTTGGGACTCAGTGTGACCAAGCAGAAGCTAAATGCTCCCCTGCACTGGGTCCTGGCTGCCTCCGCAGCTCCCGAGGCGCACCTGCTCAGGTGCTGAAGAGGCAGGAGGGACTCTGGAGGTGAAAGTCGCTTCTTCCATTTGGTGCCAGTTGCTCATCCCGACCCCAGTCCTTGGTGACAGATCTTGCTTCCTTTGGTACCTGTTCACGAGGAGTGGGAAGTCGGGGGCTGGTGGGAGGAGCAAAGCATTCTGATGTTCGTATTTCTTCTGTTTGGGTGTGCAGTGATTGCAGACAGCCGTCTGGAGGGCCCATGTGCACAGCAGTAAGAAGACACTGGATGGAGAAATTTGTGTCACTGCCAACCAACTATGACAGGATTATTTCAGAATCATCCTCTGTTGGCTTTCTCAAATGAAACTCTCTGCCCTGTTCTATAAAACACTCTATTACTCATCTCAGACAGGTTTGAAAGGAGCCTCTGAATACATGATGTGCAGACAGTGCCCCAGCCAGGAAGTGGCAACTGAGTTGTATCCATCACCAACACTAAGCATGTGGGGAAAATAACTTGGTCATCATCACTTGCTTTTCACATATCACACTCTCATAGTGCAGAGACCGTGGTTCCAGTCACCAGCCTCAAGGGGAAATGTAAAGTGCTCTGTCCACTGCTCAGCACTGTGATGTGGACCAGACCAGGGGAAATAGCTATGGGATCCTGTCTGCACAGCTCACACCCACAGCTCTTCTCTAGCAATTTCATTTACACTTCCTTTTAAAGCCTGTTTTTATTAGAGTATCAAATACAGCAAACATGCACACACTGGCCACTTTGTGTGTGCACATATGTGCAAGTGTGTGTACCTCTGCATGTGCTTGTGTGGGCCAGAGGTCCATGCCATATCTTCCTCCAGCTCTCCCCACCTCATTTGAGCCAGGGATTCTCACGGAACCCAGAGCTCACTGTATGGCTGAACTATCTGGTCAGCAAGTCCCAGCGAAAGACCTATCTCCTCCTTCTGCCTGGTGCTGAGATTTCAGACCTGTGCTGTCATACCTGGTTTTTGCATGAATGTTAGAAACCTTGAGTCTTTACCACTAAGTCATGTCCCATCTTACATAAATGTATGCCTAGGTACCTACCCTTGATCAAAACATAACATGTCAAATATACCCCCAAACACCCCTGTGTTCTTTCTTAGTATCTTTCCCTCCATCTGACTTCTGTCATGATGGATTTGTCTGTTCATGTACTTCACATAGTGAAATCTTATAGCATATGCTCTATTGCATCCTGCTTCTTTCCCTCAACACTGTCCATGAGATTCACCCACAAGTAGCCCTGTCTTCTTCATTGCTTAGTAGCATTCCACTGGCCATTTGAGTGGTTCCCAGTTTTGACTAGATCTAGAATTACACCAGAGACAAACTTGTAGGCACATCTGTGAGACACTTTAAGATTAGGTTAACCATGATGAAGAGGTCCACCTTAAATGTGGGCCACACCACCCATGGGCTGGAGGATCCGTACTAAATACAAACGAGAAGTGAGCTGAGCATTCATCTTTCTCTGCTTCCTGACTGTCCTAGCTGGGGTTGCTGTTGCTCTGAGTAAACACCATGACCAAGGCAATTTAGAGGGGACACACTTTTGGTTTGCATTCCCATAGCACTGTCCATCATCAAAGGAAGGCAGGACAGGAGCTCAGGGCAGGAGCTGATTGCAGAGGCCATGGAGGATCACTGCTTACTGGCTTGCTCCTCATGGCTTGCTCAGTCTGCTTCCTTATAGAACCCAGGACCACCAGCCCAGGGATAGCACCGCCCACCATGGGGTGGACCCTCCCCCATCAATCACTTATTAAGAAAATGCCTTACAGGCTTGCCTGCAGCCTGATCTTATGGAGGCATTTTCTTAGTTGAGGCTCCCTCCTCTCCAATGACTCTAGTGTGTCAAGTTGTCATAAAACTATTCAGATCAACTAACTCTGGGTGTAATATGAGCAGCTGCCTCCAGCTCCTTCTGCCACGATGGACTGTACCCTGGAACAGAGTCAAGATAAACCTTTTCTCCCTTAAGCGGCTTTCTTCAGTTACACCTCACACACAAGTGACAAAGACAGAGATTATATAGGAGCATCTATGAACACTCCTGTGCATTTTTGGGTATATATACTGTACATAATATATATTATAAACACACACACACACACACACACACACACACACACTTCCCCACCTTGAGTATTGTATCAGCCCCAATATACGAACAAAGCTGCATCATAATTTGAGCAGGAAAAGTTCAAGGTGAAGAATGTTTATAACAGGAGAAATTAAAAACAAAACAAAACAAAAACCAACTAGGAAGGAGTAAGGAGAAGTCTAAAGAATGCATACAATGTATCAAACAAGCACACACAAAGAGCAGTCACCCACCCAGGGGAGGAGAGAGTAAGCAAGATCATCTTCTATAGCTGCCTTGGGTCTGAGATACAGATCTTATTTGAAAGGGTATGGGCATGGCTCAAAGAGAAACGGAGAAGTCACCAAGGTGCTGCACTGGCAGAACCTTTTGGAAATCATCCTGCTTGAGAAAGTATCCTAGGACAGTGTCGTACTGGATAGTCACCACAAAACTGAACAACGGCGCTGAGAAGGCCCTGCAGAGGTGAAAACCGTCGAGGCTGCGTGTGCAGTGGGGGCACAGTGGGAGCGCAGTGGGAGCGCAGTGGGAGCGCAGTGGGAGCTGGTCCTCTGGACAGCTGCCCCTGTTGTAGGGGCTGCACGCTGGACAAGCACACTGCAAGGCTCTGGCTGGTGAGCACATGGTAACTGGGAACCAGGCTTCTTCCTCCAAAGTTGCATCAACAGTCTGTGCTGACCAAGCTTCACAACCAGCTGGCAAGGGAAAAGCATTGAAAGGGCCAATATTCATCCTCCCAGAGCAGTCAGAAAGAGTCGGCTTATTGCAGGGAGACATTAGTAGCTGGTGCAGGGAGGTACCTGGAGTGGCATCCCTGGCCACAGAGTGACCGCAGAGTTGGTCTTGGTGGACTTTCCAAAGGGTTGTCCCAATTAGCAAACGTGCACAGCAACACATAAGAGTCTCAGCTGCTTTGTCTGCTTGCCAACGCCAAATTGTCAGTTTTTCTCGTTTTAGACATTCCGGAAAATAGGATGCGTTGCTTTATTTGACATTTCCTGGATGAGCCAAGATGCTGATCATATTTTCATGATTATTGGGCATTTGGATATTTCTTTTAGCAAAAAGTATGTTTCAGTCTGCTGTTAATTTTAAAAAAAAACTGTCATTTTTGTTATTTATCAATAGTCGAATAGAAGGAAATATTTGCTCTCATACATCAGATATACACATTGTAAATGTATTTTCCCAAGTAGTATTGCCTAATTATTTAAAAAATATTTTTAGAGATAGAAAATTGCAATCTTGTTTTCCCAAGACCACACAATCAAGGTGGAGTGGAGTAAATTAATCTTTTGAAATTGCCCTGTGAACCTTCTTAAGATGTGTCTTAGGGTCACTATTACTGTGATGAAACACTATGACCCAAGTATCTTGGGGAGGAGAGGGTTGTTGGCTCATGCTTCCCTGTCACTGTTCATCATCAAAGGAATTCAGGACAGGCAATAACACAGGACAGGGCCCTGGAGGCAGAGACTGATGCAGAGGCCATGGAGGGGAGTTGCTTACTGGCTTTTTCCCCATGGCTCGCTCAGCTTGTTTTCTTATAGAACCCAGGACCACCAGCCCAGGGATTGGCACCACCCACAATGATCTGGTTCCTCCAACACCAATCACTAATAAAGAAAATACAGCCTGATCTTTCAGAGGCAATTTCTCAATTGGGGCTCCTTCCCCTCAGATGACACTAGCCGGGTCAAGTTGACATAAAATTAGCAAGCCTTGTAAGCATTGTTAAGAACCATCTGACCATTAAAGCATTTGTCCTTCTTTGCTCTGCCAGCTCAGCTACTGAAATCTAGGTTTGTCTAAAGACAAGGAAAAGAAGCAGTCTCTGGTTTGTTTATAGAAATTCCTCTTTGATAGAATCAGATTGTCACTTTCCATTCCCAGAAAGACAGCCTTAAAAATTGATGGGAAGATAATGGCACCTCTTCGCATATAGATGGCACCTGTCCTTTCTTATCATGGAATTTTCTTTCTTAACATAAAGGTCCTTGGCAGCAACTAGTGTGCACTATGTACCCAATGCATGTCCCTAAATTTGTTTCTTGACTGGATCACAGTAATTATTTAGTTTGAAAGTGACTTAATAAAAAAAAGTGTGTTGGGAGGTTTGTTTATGTTTGTTGGAGTTGATGTGGATAAGGGAAGAACGTCCAATCCCCTGAGGCACAAAAGCTATTTGTGAAATAGAAGTCCCAGCACTAAGCTTTGGTGAGGTGAGGACTGGCCAGACAGGGGATTGTCTGGCTTAATTAAGAAGGGTTCAGGGGGGCTGATAATGCAGAGCAATAATGATGAGTAATGATAGTAGACAGGGAAAGTTGAGTGCAGCCTGGAGCCCTTCAGCTGGCCAGCTCCAAAGGCATTGGAGCCTTATCCAAAACTCACTCTCTTCTCTCTTTCTCTCTTCTCTCTTCTCTCTTCTCTCTCTCTCTCTCTCTCTCTCTCTCTCTCTCTCTCACTCACACACACACACACACACACACACACACACACACATACACCTGCGTGTGGAGCTGTCACTTCTGACTTGCTGACTTAGAATGGAGTGGGCCAGGCAACTATGCTATATTTTTTTTTCTAAATATTTCTAAATATGCCAGGTGAGTCTGGCAAGTCAGGCTGAGGGTTGGGAGGGCTGCTCTCCAACTAACCCTGGGGTGTATGTGAAGAAAAGTGACTCACCTAAGTTTTCTTGGGGGAATCAGAGGATCCACCAACATAGGTTCTAGGTTTGTCCTGGGTTAGGCTCCTGTACTGAGAACTCTCTTCCACCGTAGACTACCACAATGAAATGTTGAGAGTGGAATGTTCATGTCAGAGGGTGACCCATTGGGCACCACCACATAGACTAGGGAATTCATTCCTGGAGTAGCTGCTAACACTAGTTAATCCAGCCCAACTCGAATTTTTCAAAATTACATTGATTTATGTGTTTACTGGGGGAGATGTGTACATGCCACAACACACACAGGGAAATCAGAATCTGCTGTGGGATTTTTATGTGGGTTCTGTGGTTCCAGATCAGGTTATCAGGTTTGGTCATCTTGCTGGTCCCACCCCACCTCTGAAACTACATGCTTCCTTGATTTACACTGTTTGCAAAATATGAAAGGAAAGTTAGTTTTGCAGTTCTCTGAATCTATCTTGCTGTTGCCAATATGCCTGAGGAAGTCATGTGTTTCATCAGAGTACAACTAGCAGTATCAAGGCTTGGGTTGAGCGATGTGGCAGACTTTCACACCCAGTAAACTTGAAGTTTATTTAAGAACAATGCAGAGTCGATTTCAAGGCCCTTATCTGCCCGGACAATGACATGGTCTAGGAAGAAACAGATAAGGTTAAAAGACATGGAGTTGTTGCTATTTTCTTCCACCAACACTCTGGGGATCTGGGCTCCAAGGGAAGAGCTAGAGAAACCAGCTCTGCAGCCATTTCCCCCATAGCCATACTCATCCAGCCAGTCAGGGGCTCAGTTTGTGACATGTCTGGATGACGTGTTCTGAGGGGTTGTTTGGAGAAGGCTTACTTCTAAGAATAGGAGACAATGAAATCTAACTGAAGACTAAGAGTCACATCATCTTGGCAAGGGAGGACTAAACTTACTCATCCAGTAAGCATCTGTCAGGTGACAGCTATGTGCCAGGCCAGACTGTCATAGCTTAGAAGCCAAAACTCACAAGAAAAAGCACATGATCCTGTCTTCATGGAGAATAGTCTAAGAAACAGAAAGGCCTAAGTTAGGGTTCTAAAAACCACAGAGAAATGAAAAAGATGTTATATAGGGGAGCTCCTGACCTAGTATTAGGGGCCAGAGAAAGTTGCAATTAAGGAATTTTTGCAACCCTGGATGTCCTGGAACTTGCTCTGTAGACCAGGCTGGCATTGAACTCAAAAAGATCCGCCTGCCTCTAACTTCTGAGTGCTGGGATTAAAGGCATGCACCACCATCTCAGGCTCAATTGAGCAATTTTTAAGGAGAGGTGGAGCTAAGGATACCCAGAAGCCATGCAGACTGTCAGGCAAGAAGTGATTGCGTACACTTCTTCCCAACTCTGCATTCATTGGCTAGCTTGACAGCTTCATAGAGAAGCTGAAAATCAAGGCATTCCCTTTGGGAGAGTCTGTGTTTATACATTTGCTAGCACACTGCTGGGTAGACCCCAGCCAGCCAAAATGAAGGTAAAGCATTTCAGGCAATATGACCACCAGAAACAGAGACACAGAGACCAGGAGAACAGAGTCCCAGAGACAGACTGACTCAGACTTTAATGTCTAGGAGTCTAGGTGATGAAGCAAACAACAGGGCTTGGGAAGGTGGCTTAGTCTGCCAAGTTTTGATCTTCAGATCCCATGGAGAAAAGTGGGTGCAGTGAAACATGTTTGTAATCCCTGTGCTAAGAAAGGCAGAGACAGATATATGCCCAGGACTCCCTGCCAGCCAGCTTAGCCCACTTGGACAGTTCCTTGACTGTGGGGGACTAGCCCCCACCTTTTCCTGGGTACTCTTGAGGAGTGAGGAATAAGAGATTTAGATAGAAGGATGGAGGGAAGAGAAAAAGACAGAAACACAGGCTAGCCTCAGAAGGGCCTGGATCCTTATCCACAAGCCCAGAACTTTATTCAAAAGGCTTTTTATAACAATGCCAAGGGGTGAGGCAAAAGAGCTCCCCCTTGCTAGATACAACCAAGTGTAGACCCTTCCAAATACCTGGTAGCCAGGTCTATGATCCAATCATCCTCTTATGCAGCCCTGCTCATAAAGCAAGCTCAGATCTCAATAGGAAACCTCTGTGGGCTCCCACACTTATCAGCAAGAGATCCTGTACTTTTTATCTGATACTCAAAAAAAAATATAGCCTCGAAATATGGCTCAGCAGTTAAGAGCATTAACTGCTCTTGCAGCAGACCAGAGTTCAGTTCCTAATATCCTCTTCCACTTCAAGTGGCTCACTCACAACCACCTGTAACTCCAGCTCCAGGGTATCTGACCTCCACCAACGCCCATTCCCCATACATATAAATAAAAATAAAATGATGTTGTAGCCCACTAGGCTTCCTAGTGGCTGTAACCAGCAGGACTGCATAAAAGGTTGATTGAACCATGGGCCTGAGTACCACGTGACTGTAATTAGCAAGGGGGAGGTCTTTTGCTCCACCCCTTGGCATTGTTGTAAATAGACCTTTGGAATAAAGTTCTGGGCCAGTGGATAAGGATCCAGGCCCACCTGAGTTTATCCTGTGTTTTCTCTCGGTTTCTCTCCCCTCTATTTCTAACTAAGTCTCTTATCCCTAGTTCCTCAAGAGTTCCTAGGGTAAATAAGTGTGGGGGCTGGTCCCCCACAAAAGTGAATATATCTTTAAAAAAACAAACAAGGTAAATGGCTTCTGAGGAATGATAGAAGATTGTTCTCTATCTTCCAAATGCACAGGCATGCACATACACGTGTGTGCATGGACAGGACAGACACATTAGGCAAATGCACAACAGCAATGGAATCAAACATGAATGAATATTCAGCAAATGAATAGCAAAGCATAGCCAAAAACTTAGCACAGGAGGGTGCTGTGTGTCACCCCATCCTGTAGGAGACGCATAGGATGACTTGGGCTGAGACTCTGCTCTTGGAAATTACAGCCACTGAAGCTAGTCCTTGCTGTTTAAACCCTCGAGAACATCTCATGACGGAAACTGATACTTTAGAGAACTGGCTCCTAGTATCACCACAGAGCTAACACGGAAGCAGAGAGCAGCAGAGTGGGGAAGTCACACGTGAGGAAATCACACATGGGGGGGGTGGGGGTGTGGTCTCTGAGCTCCCTGTTCCTCCAGCCCCAGGTCCCGTTGGCTAAGCCCCTGTTGTCTGCTCTGAAGCATCAGTGTGGCAGATGAAACACCCTCCACACAACACCTTGCTTCCCGTCTACCGCCTCTACTGATGGGGCCTCAGCTTGCAAGTTTTAGACTATTGCCCATTCCTTTTGAAAATGTCTCTAATTTTGTGACTGGTAGAGTCAGAGAAAGTTGGGAACACCGGACAGGCCAGAAACAGTCACTGGATTTCTTTTGTGTTTTGAACACAGCTTCAAGTTTTCAGTTCAGATCTAAAGGAATCACTTTAAAACTTGACACGGTTGTGTTAGCGAAATGCCCCAGGTTCTGGTTAGGTGACATGACACTGGGACCCGAATAAAGATGTCTTTTCATTTTTTCCTCTTATTATGAAAATGCCCATTTCAACAAAAATGGCAAAATGTGACAAAAAGTGCAAGTGACTTCCATGTGCCTTCTGGTTCTGAAGCTCTCCACACATTGCTGTCATTTAGGAATCGAGACAGTCTGGGTCACACTTCGTGTTGGGCCCAATTCTTCAACTGCTGTCCTCTTTGAACCCATGCCCTCTCTAGTCTTGAACTCCGCCCTTCCATGCTCTCTCTTTCAAACTGGAGCCCCACATCCTCAGGGAGCTCTTCTCTGCAAAGCTCTTTTCATTTTGAGTTCATTTCTAGTGGTTTTGCTGGTTGTTTGTCTGTTTTTGTTTTCCTTGTTGCCTTTTTTTCTTTTTAATAGAATCTCACTGTGTCATCCTAAATGTTCTCAAAATTGTAACTCCCCTGCCTTTGCCTCCTGGATATAGTCCTGGGTAGGGTTTGTTCATTTTTTGTTTTTGTATTTCCCAATTTGACACAAATTAGAATTATCCTGGGAAGAGTAACCTCCGTTGAGAAAAATGCCTCCATCAGAATGGCTTATAGGCAAGCGTGTGGGCCATGTTCGTAATTGGTGATTGATGGTGGGATGGACCAGCCCACTGTAGATGGTGCCACTTCTGAGCTGGTTGTCTTGGGTTCTATAAGAAAGCAGGTTGAACAAGCCATGGGGAGCAAGCCATTAAGCTGCACTCCTCCCTGGCTTCAGTTCCTATCTCGGCTTCCCCTGTTGGACTATACATAACCTGTAAGCCACATAACACCCCACCCTCACCAGCTGCTTTTTTTTTTGATAATGACCTTTATTACAGCAACAGAGAACAAACTAAGACAGGTGCTGGATGGCTCTATTGCTTTCAAATCTTCATCAAAAGTATATCATAAATGTATAATCAGGCCTGAGATTATATTGCAGAGAATTCCATCTAAACTACTCTCAAAATCAGAAAGCAAATTAGAGGGAATAAATAAAAAGCTCTATGTCAGCACTCAGATTAGCCACCAAGATAGCACAGTTTTTGTCCAGGTAGTGGCCCGTGACGTTTGTACCACTCTGACTCCAATTGTTTTCTTGGGAAGTTTAATTTAATGAATTATTAGCTATGAGATAAGGGTTATTGACCTAGAATAAAATCCTGCATGCACTCTCAGGCTGGTGGTGAGCATTAGATAGGAAGTGACTCAGTCACTAGACCAGAAAGATTTTCTGTGGGGCTTATCTGGAGCCACCTTTAAGAGTGCAGGCTAAGGGGCAGCCTTGGCTGGTGGCATGAGCACACCATGGGATCCCGCTGGCGGGCAAGGGGATTAGGGGCTCTGGTTTTCACTAGGGATAGCTGCAGAGAGGTTACTGCCACCATGAGGTTGTGAAACTGCAGAGGTTCCGCAGGTTTTCCACCTATCTGGGCCACCCAGGAGAAGCTGACGAGCCCAGCCTCTTCCCCCGGCAGTGGCCCACCAGTGCCCTCTACTGGAAAAAGATTATTACTTCCGCTCGCTTGTTTTTTGTTCAGTACTGTATGTATCCACATATTATAAATAAAATATAATTGTTTTTGAGAGAGAGACTCATCATGTAGCCCCAGTGGCCCTGAAAATTGCTGTGCATGTCTACCGAGCTGGCCTTGAATGTGTGGTATTTCTCCTGCCTATTCCTCCTGACTACTTGGATTATAAATGTGCATTACCACACCTGGCCAATACATTTTCTTGTTCATTTGAAAGAAGGAATCTTTAGAAGAACCCTGTGCTTTATCCAGACCACATATTAAAAAGTGCATCTGGACCTGGGAGGCAGCACACCCAGCTGGGAGGAAGTTCATACTCTCCCTGAACTTCAAGGAATTGATTCCCACCCAATGTGGGTGTCAACACGGATGTTGGCTGTGCACTGTAGCTCGGAAGAAGGTCATATCAGTAATTTCCCTGTGTTCTGTTCTGGTGATGATGGGGACTGAAGCTAGGGCCTCATGTATGCTTGGCAAGCACCCCGCCTCTGCCCGCACTCACTGAGCTACAGCTATAGCCCTCTAAAGCAGTCTCAGAGGAGACTGCTCTGTAACTATGTGCACAGGTTCAGCCTTTGACTGGCCTTCCGAGCTTTGTCACTGCTCATTATTCTGAAGGTCTAGCCCACATGCTCTGCTTCCCACTGAGAGAGCAGTAGGATCTGCTGGGAGCTCTCTGCCACATGCCCTCCTGCAGGCTCTGCTGTAGCCCGTGATAGGCCCTCTGCTGCAGGAATGCTCTATTTCCTTGATGGTGCAAACAAGCAGTTATTGTGAGAGATCATAGGTAAGAGCACAGGTTCTCGAACTTGCAATAATTAGTTAAATCCTGTGTTATTGGGACCTCAGTCTTTTTGGTTGTTAAATGGGGATTGCAATCACCTGCTCCTGGGACTATTAGAAGCATTAAATGAAATAATCTGTGTATAGTATTGGTCCGTACCAGATGCATGTTAAACATTTGGTAATAGTTACCATGATCACTTTGGTGGCCCAAGCTCAAACTCCCAAAGAAACTGCCAGCTAAGCTGTTGCCCTCCTCACAAGACTAGCCTGTCAGGAGTTGTTTCAACCGCCATTTATCACCAACTGAAGGGAGAAACAGTGTGGGTGGACTGGTGCTCACCCTTGCCTGGAGTCACTCTTGGAGCAGAGAATTCTTGAGAATTTGCCGATGATTTTTCTCTTTCCTTTTTAATTCAGTGGATGGTGGTGTTCATTATCCACTTGAGGTGACATTAGAATAAATTAATATTAAAATATTTAAATGTAGAGCAATGTATTTGAAATGCTATTAGGAAGATTTATCACCTGCAATGAGAACTCAGTGCTCCATTAGCTCCAGAACCTCCCCAGGAAGTTTGGAGACCCCAGCTCAGATTATTACCCAGGCCCCTCTTCCCCTTTCTGTCCCCAGGCTGCTGTCTGGACATCTGTTCTTGGGCTTACTGAGGGCTTGCTATACTAACTCACATGTTGGTTCAGACACCTGCATCCAATTGTGTGCTCTTTAGTATTATCAGCCAGTGAGCCATGCCGACGAACAGTACAGGTACCGTGGCCTGTTGAACTGTGCCCCCTTCTAAACTCACACAATAGCATCCAAACTCCCAGTACCACAGAGGCTGCTGCATTTGGACATAAAGACATAGAATCTAGGACCTAGATAGTGCCAGCTATGCTAAAAGTTAATTCATTGCAGTGCGCTTTAATCTGATCTTATAAGTATGACTGGAATACTTACAAGAAGTGGAAATTGAGGTACACAGATATGGGGGTGTGGCAGATGAGCTGGAAAGAAGCAGCAAAATGACAGCCTTTGCAAGCCTGGCACAGACCCTCTATGGCCCTCTGAGGAAACAAAGCCTGCCTATATCTTGATCTTGAAATTCTGAAAGGAATCCACTGTTTAAGCCTCCCAGTCTATCCTTTGTTACAGCTGCCTTAGCAAACTGATACTGTCTAGCAAAGCACAAATGTCAAGACCTCGGTTATAGGAAACACGTGACATATTCCAGAAACAAAGTAACTGAGGGCAGAGCCATGGAGGGATTCCACTGTGTGCTGGTTAGGGGTGCAGACTCTGGAGCCACACAGCCTGGTTCAGGCCCTGCACTTGCTGGCAATGAGATCCTGAGCAACTTGCTTCACCTTTATATTCTGTGATGTCCTGAGGTGGAACATGCTGGAACAGCACTTCCCTCACAGAATGCCTACAAGGACCATAAAAGCTAAGGTGAATGCAGGGGAAGCTTCCAGGACCTGGGACATGATACATGCGGTGGAAGATGTTGCGGTTACCTGATCTCTGGAAAGGATTTGAGATCTAATTACAGGTTCTTTCAATCAATTAAGCTCTTGTCAGCACTCCAGAACACTCTTTAGTCCAGACTTGCCCCTCTGCCCATTTTATCCAAAAGGATCATGGCCCACTCTTAAGTAGAAAGCTCCAAGGAAGCAGCCTTATGAAAGGACAGTTCTCAGAAAACTCTCAAGGAATCTGCTGGGGGAAAACACACGCGTTCTTAAGTCTACCTGGAGGTTGGCCAGCTCCAACAGAGTTTACTGCATCACAAGTCAGGAAGGGACATGGGAGCAGGAACAGACTGAGCATGAGTCTAGCATTAGATTCTGGCTGTACTCTTATGATTTGTGTGTGTGTGTGTGTGTGTGTGTGTGTGTGTGTGTGTGTAAATCATATATTGATTGATGGGATCTCAGTCTTCTCATTTGTAAAATTGGGATAGATATGCACATAGATCAGATAGACATGCACACATACACATTCAATTTCAATATGAGCTTTAATTAAAGCAGTACCTTACTGAAATATATAGTCGCTACTCACACAAAACCTTTGAACTCTTTCTACATCTTTTTCATTGGTATTCAAATGAACTCTGATCTTGGAATGAAGCTGAGGCCTGAAAACAAGTAATCCTTGAGCATCAGAGAAACCAAAGTTCTTCTATAAAAACATCTCACATCACAATTGGGACATCTGCATACTGGAGAGTATCTGTTAACTATCTGAAATTCAAACAGCATAAACATCCTGCATTTTTTATTTTCTAAATTAAAAATTTAGAAAACAAAACTTTCATAGTTATAAGCTTGTTCCAAATATTGAGTGAAATGTGTTTGCAATGCAATTTTGTTAACATGAAATTCAAATTTAGCCCAGTATCTTATATTTTATTCAACCTATTCTGTCTGTTTTATACATATGGCCTCATTCCAACTTCACATAACTCAACAAGTAAGTACTGTCGTTCCCTCTCATTCATAGTGAGGAAACCAAGGGAAGGAAGCGAAGTAGTTTATTCACAAAGCCGTTGGTATCAGGAGTTGGTGCAATGTGGAGCAGCTGCAGCATGGCTGGCTGGCTGGGAAACTGTTATAGCTACTTTGGAAGATGCTTTGGCAGCTTGTTAAAAAGGGAAACATATACCTACCATTTGGTCCTATATACTGTATATCATATCCTATGTCCCATGGAAGCTGGCAAACACTGTGGGAAGGTGCTTTGGTTGGGCATTATGAGGCTAAAGACAGAAGGCTGCACATGAACACAGTTCTTAAGTTTATTAAGGCATATTTCCACAGACAGGCAGGCTAGGAGTTAACAATCATTTGTATACCATAGAGGAACAAGGAAGTGCACTTCTGAACCCATTCAGAAAGCTGGAGAAGGAAGTCACTCACAGTGAAAGGAGAAAGTCTGGAATGAACTCTCAGGTGCTGGGTTGAAGTCAGAGATATTGATTCATGTTTTATAAAAGATACACCTTCACAGGGCTGGAGAGAGGACTCAGCAGTTAAGAACACTTGCTTCTCTTTTGGAGGACTATTATTCAGATCCCAGCATCTACTTTGGGCAGCTCACAGCTTGTAACTCCAACTCCAGGGCATCTGACACCTTTTAGTCTCTGTAGATTTTCACAGGTACACACACAAGATACACACGTGCAGATAAACTCAGTGGAAGCAGAGCTTCACCTTTGTGTGAGTCACATACACATATGCACACACACACACACACACACACACACACACACACACACACACACACAGAATATTAACCCTGGTATAATATTATGTAAATTTCAGATTTTATTTCTTTCCCACTTCCCCACCCCCAGATGTCTTCTGTTCCAGGTCCTGTGTTGTATTTAGTTGTCCTCAGTTTCCCCTCATTGGTGGCATGCCTTATTCTTTCCTTGTCTTAAGGCTGTGGGCATTTTTTTGCACATGTCTGATTGGTTACTGATTGTAGAATGGCCCTCAGCCTGGGTTTAACCGATGAATCTTCACTAGAATGAGGTTAAGGAGTTTGGGAAAGGCCCAATCTCAGGACAACCCCCTGGGACTTCATGGTTTCAGTGTGTACTACTGGTGACATTAACCTCAGATCACTTGGCAAAGAAAGGAGTTGCCAGATTCTCCAGTATAAACTTGCTGTTTCCTCTACAGTTATCATACACCGAGAGACTTGGAGACTTTGTTTCTACTTAACCCCTTCTAGTTTTCTATGACTGCCTCTGGCTTCAGGCCATCGTCACTGTGTGGTCCTGATGGTGACTTTTCTTCCTTCATTTCTTCCACGTTTTTCGCTGGAATTCTTGTCAACTCTCTTGTTTATTCAGTGTGCATCAGTGTGGGCTCACGGACACTTGTCCTAGTCTTCTGACTGCAGTCTGTCTGATCATCTGTCTTGACACTCAAGCTGCTTCAGGTTTGGTAACACCTTCAGGTGGTCCCAGTGCCCCTTTGATGTGCCACCATCTTTTCTTCTTAAATCACATCTTCACTTCCTGGCACCACAGGTACTTCATGCTCAATTAGTGGCTTCTCTGTTCCAAACTTAGAACCAACCAGCTCTCCAAAGCCTTTCCTCCTCCTAATGAGAGGGCAGATAGAAGCTATGATCTGACCAGTACATGTCCTCACAGGCTGGAGTGACATGCTTCCACTCTTTCCTGGTGGGCAGAACTGGGTGGAGTGTGTGTGTGTGTGTGTGTGTGTGTGTGTGTGTGTGTGTGTGTGTAGGTCAGATGTTCAGTGTCTTCTTCCATCTTACTTTTGGGGAATAGGTCTCTCACTGAACCCAGAGCTCACTGATTGGCTAGAATGGCTGGTGAGTGAGCTCCAGGAATCCTCCTGTCTTCTCCTCTCCAGCCTGAGGATTACAGCTTTTTTTTTTTTTATAAAAAATTTATTTATTTATTATGTATACAGCATGTATGACTGCAGGCCAGAAGAGGGCATCAGATCTCATCACAGATGGTTGTGAGCTACCATGTGGTTGCTGGAAATTGAACTTAGGACCT
This sequence comes from Onychomys torridus, assembly GCF_903995425.1. NCBI lineage: Eukaryota > Metazoa > Chordata > Mammalia > Rodentia > Cricetidae > Onychomys > Onychomys torridus. The sequence goes on along the minus strand of NC_050456.1, from coordinate 82,367,327 downwards.
CTGGAAGAGCAGTCAGTGCTCTTAACCTCTGAGCCATCTCTCCAGCCTGGATTAATTCTGGAGATCTGGACCCAGGTACTCATGCTTACACAACAAGCATTTTTTATCAACTGAGCCATCTATCCAGCCCTCAGTTTTCCTAACTATTCTATGGTCATGTAACATATTAACATAAGGGGAACAACTTCTGAGTCTAAAGTATCTGAAACTAAAATACTGCACCCCAAACCATCATTCTATCACCTAATCCTTCATTTCAGTAAAAGGGAAAAACTGCTAAAGTGACAGTTCTGGTCTGTAAGAACAGGGTCAGGATTTCACAATTTGGATTAATACATGATTTCTCTGGCCTTCCTTTCATCTTAAGTTGGTCAGGAATTCTGAAGAGCCCACACCAACCCTTCTTCAAATTCCTAAGTGACGGTTTCCCATGGAGTGTAGCTGGGGTTCTTGCTTCAATGACTACTGAGCTAGAGCCTGAGAGAGCCACTGGGGCAGCTGGGCTGTGCCCTTCCTCAGCACTGAGCTTACCTTTTCTGCATTTGGTTCAGAGAAAATGGACTCCCAGAGGTACCACCTGCTCTCAGAACATCTACAGAGCCTTGTAGAACTCTCTAAACAAGTTGCTGCTGAGGAATCTCACCCTGTGTGAGAGTCTTGAGGCCTGGTCTCAGGGGGTCTCACTCACTTTATTGTTTGAGGACATAACTGCCATCTCAGAATAGTGAACAAGAAAGTAAAATCCACCTTTCCTCTGAAGATGCTGCCAAACTAGCATTTCTTTCCACTGAGCAGAGTTTCTACTTAAAAATAAAACAATAGCAGCAATAACAAAACCAACAGAGCTGGAGCAATGGCTCCATGGTTAAGAACACTGGCTTTTCTTCCAGAGAACCTGGGTTTGATTCCCAGAACTCACATGGTGGTTTACAACCTCTTGTAACTCCAGTCTCAGGGGATCTGGCACCCTTTTCTGGGCTCCAAAGGCACCAGGCATGCATGTGGTGCATAGACACACACAGACAGGCAATGCTCATCCACATAAAATAAGGAAATTGAAAAACTTTTAAAAAGATAAAAACATTTATATATATGCATGTGCGTGTGTTTGTGTGTGCCTTTTGCATGTGTGCATGCCTGTGTCACTGTGAATGTGGTGGTCAGAAGTTAACCTTGGGTGTCAAGAAGGTGAGGGTGACTGACACCCAAGGTTAACTTCTGACCACCACATTCACAGTGACACAGGCATGCACCCTCACCTTCTTGTCATCCGCTGTACACTCCAGACCAGCTGGCCAGTGAGCTTCAGCCATTTCTGACTCCAACACCCATCCCCCATAGGAGCACCTCAATTAGAGACTCTCACTGCCACATCCAGCTGTGTGTGTGTCCAGGGATCTAAGCTCAGTCCTCACATTTGCTTGACAAGAACTTTGGCCACTGAGCCATCTCCTGAATCCCAGAGTTTCTTCTCTTCACTTTATCAACAGATATCATAACTCATATGTACTATTAGATTTTTTATGAGGACTAGACGGTCCCTGACTTTGTGTCCAAATTGGAAAACATTTAATCATTTATGATAATTACTGTTTAGTTGTTATTATTGGCTTTTTGAGACAGGTTATAACCCTGAAGCCCAGGTTGGCCTTAAACTCACCATGTAGTCATAGTTGGTCTTTAACTCATTCTTCTTGCCTCAGTCCTGGGCTGCTGAAGGAGCCACCGTGCCAAGCCAGAGAGAACTACCTTAAGAGAATGCCCTTCTAGATAATGGAATAAGCTCCCTAAAAAAAAAAAAAAAAAAAAAAAAAAAAAAGAATTAGCACCGACATAGACCAGATACTTAGGAAGACACCAACCAGAGACAATCCCTTTAATAGACTTGAGGTGCATGAAAAACTGTGATTGGCAATTATGTACTGTCTGTGCAGGGTGATGTTCTAACAAAGATTGAGAGTAAGTGCTTGGAAAGTTTATATCAACTTGATAGAGTGACCCAATGCTGAATCTAACTATAAAACTACCTTTATTTGCTGGGCAGATGGCTCAGTGGATACAGAACCCATTACACAAGTGTGAGGACCAGAGTTCAGAATCCAAGTTAAAGCCAGACAGGTCATGCATATCTATAATCCTAGTGCTGGGGTGAGACAGGCAGATCCCCAGAACTTGCTGCCAGGCAGTTTAACCTGCTGGTGAGCTCTGAGTACATTGGAAGACCCTGTCTCAAAACATATAAGGTAGAAAATGATACCCAAAGCAAATCTCTGGCCTCCATAGTCATGTGCACATAAGCCACATGTGTGTGTCCTCCCACATGTACCAGCACACAAATATGTCCGCATAACACACACACACACACACACACACACACACACACACACTGATTTAAAAAACTCCTTTTCCCTCTGCTTAAAGCTAGTCTTCCTTGACTTGTTTTTATTGTTTTAAAAGTTATGTGTATGTAGGGTGTGTGTGTGTGTGTGTGTGTGTGTGTGTGTGTGTGTGTGTATGTGTGTAGGAGTCCAGAAGAGGACATCAGATCCCATGGAGCTGCCATTATAGGCAACTGTTACTCACCCTATGTAGGTGCTGGGAACCAAACTCAAGTCTTCTGCACTTTTTTTTTTTTTTCAAGACAGGATTTCTCTGTGTAGCCCTAGCTGTCCTGGGTCTCACTCTGTAGACTAGACTGGCCTCAACCTCACAGAGATCCACCTGCCTCTGCCTCCCAGAGTGTTGGGATTAAAGGCGTGTATCTCCACTGCCAGGCTGCACTGTTTGCTTTTAACTACTGAGCAATCTCTGGTTCCTGGTCCCTAACTTTTGTGTGCAATATATGTGGCTTTGTCAGATGTCCTGGGGTGGGAGGAGTCCTCCTTCTCTCTCTACATACTCTTTCTCCTCTGCCTGGACATCTCTGCACCCAAAGGTTTTCCTACCAAAACATTCATATGGGGCATCCATCCCAACTTGACTTCCTCTTTCCTCTTTGTCAGGCTTTCCTAGGGCTCTACAACAAATGGAAGGAGGCATCAAGGATGTGGAGCTCCTGCAAGTCATGTTTCCTCATTCATAGAATGGAGGTGATGGGGATCAGCTACCCCAGAAGACGACAAGAAGAATACAGTGGCCTGGAGCAAATGAACTTCTGCACACTGCAGGTGGTTTTTACTCAGGTCAGATAGAAAGCAGAGCCATGAGAATGAGAGCAGAGCAGAGGAGGGGGAAAGGCAGGTGAGAAGACACATGATGTAAGAGCAGGACACGCTCCGTGAACACACTGCCACTTTCTCTGGAAGGTTTACAAAGAATGAAAAAACCACACACACTTGGAGAAGTCTCCAGAGGGGAATGATGAAGGGCTCTGCCTCCTGGTTCTGTCTGAGGGCTGTGTCCTCCAACCCCCATGTGAACTTTCAGAAAGCCAGAGGTCATACCCCAAGTTTTACATTTCTAGTTAACCCACATCCAGAAGGACCACAACTCAGAGTGGGAGAGAGGCCATCGAGGAAATCTGAGAAGTTGTGCAGGATGCGGGTGTAGTCTGTTAATTTCCAAAGCCATCTCTGTCTTCTAACACTCCCAGCAATGGGAATGAGAACATGGAATCTGCATCTTCCACACCACAGTTGTGCTGATACAGCTGTAAAACATCTGTGCAGGAGATGCATTTGTGGTTTTTTGTTTGTTTGTTTGTTTGTTTGTTTGTTTGTTTTGCTTTCCCAGAACCTGAACTGCTGTTTGTTCCACTGCCTGGATCTCAGCCCTGTACAGAGAGGACCACTTAGGGGCTGAAGCTCAAATTCTACAGTTTTAGGGATAGTTTTGCTCCACAGACTCGTGGCAAGGTTTCTGCATCTTTTTTTTTTTTTTTTTTTTTTTTTTTTTTTGTGATATCCTACAGATCCCCCAGTGTCTATGCACACCTGTGTCCTGAGTTCTAGTCTGGAATTATAATAGCTGTGACAGCAAATAAGCAATAAAGAGAAAACAGAGCTATGCTTCACTGCTAAAAACCCACCAAGGCCCTACTAGAAAGTATCCATGCCCAGAACCTACTCCAAAGGGAGAAGACAGGTGGATTAATGCACTGATTGCCAAAGAGCTTTAGCGATTGGGGATGCCAACATTCACTGAATCCTCTGTTGGTGCAGGTCCAGCTCTATGTCTAACATAGCGCCCAAGACTTTGAAGAGACCAATAAAAATGCGTGCATATGAAAGGAAAGAGATAGTAAACCTGTAGACATAGAGCTATCTTTTTAATAGATGTCCATGCACACATCTTAGCATATTTAAATGTATATGAGTATCAAGGGATCCATCAATAACCTCAGGCTTACATGCTGGAGATCACAATATACCAAGGACCTGTGGTGGTATTGTGTTCCCAAAAGTACTGTGCACATTAATAAACTTATCTGGGGTCAGAAAACAGAACAGCCACAATATTAAATAAAGGATAGGCAGTGGTAGCACACGCCTTTAATCCTAGCATTCCAGAGGCAGAGATGTACCTGGATCTCTGTGTGTTCAAGGATACAGCCAAGCATGGTGACTCATGCCTTTAATCCCAGAAAGTGAGCCTTTAATTCCAGGGAGTGATGGCAGAAAGCAGAAAGGTATATAAGGTGTGAAGACCAGAAACTAGAAGCTTTTAGCTGGTTAAGCATTCAGGCTTTTGAGAAGTAGTTCAGCTGAGATTCATTAGGGTGAGGACTCAGAGGCTTCCAGTCTGAGGAAACAGGGTCAGCTGAGGAACTGGCGAGGTGAGGGCTTGTTCTGCTTCTCTGATCTTCCAGCGTTCACCCAATAACTGGCCTCAGGTTTGATTTTATTAATAAGACCATTTAAGATTCCTGCTACAAGAACCCTTTATTTCAGTGGGTTACAGTCTTGGCTGTTCCCTAGAATCACAGGAGCTTAAAAACCAACACTTTGCCTGGTTCCTACTCATAGATATTCTGGTATTACTCCCTGAAGTATTGGCAAGACATTGTAATGTACATCCCAGGCTGAAAATCAGTTTTTTGTTTTTTGGTTTTTTTGGTTTTTTAAAATCAGTTTTATTTGTAGTCTAAAGACTCCCATTGTAGTCCTGTGGATTTTCTCTGGGAAACCAGTAAGACTCAGCTTCCTGTGGCCAGAAAGAACAGCAACAAGCATTAATATGGTCTGTTGGCAGTTGACACAGGAAGAACTCTTGCACCAAGGTTCTCTTGCCCTGGTGTTTATCCAAGAGAGCTAAAAAATGTTTTCTGTGCAGGGTAAGCTGTTTTTTAAGCTTCCCTGGTGAGACTCCAGGGTAGGAAGTTTTGCTAACTAGCTCCACGGAGCTAACAAAGTTGCTGTAGATAGCCGCAAAGTTTGCACTGTTTGCAGCATCTGAGCATTCCTTTACTAGGCTGTAGATCTCTGAATACCTCTGTCCCATGGCCTGCTCTTTTCCCAGCCAGGTGGTGTGTGAATTTTTGCCCTAAAAGGATGACAGAGACTTTACAATTATAGATTAATGCTTGGCTTCTCTAGGCCCATGTGCTCAGAGCAGGTACCTGGACATCTCTCTGTCAGTCAGTGAGTGCATGTTGGTGGATTCAACAACAGCTACTGCCTTTCAGACAGCATCACTTACTAGTCACATTAGGCTGGAGCAAAGACACAAGCTGTACACATTCCTGCATAGGCCCTACTGCATTCCTGTGGCATGTTCCTGTGTCTGGCCTGGCTGATTTCATTCGGCCCTTAACTAGTTGAATCTTCACATCCCTTCAGGCAGATGGGGAGAGAGACTCTTCCTCAAGCCTCTGTGTATTAGTTTTTCATTGCTATAAAATAAATGACCAGAAATGTAGTTATTCAAACAATGTCCATTTATCTCAGTCTTTACAGAAGGAATCCAGACATAGCCCAGCTGGGTTGTCTGTGCAGGCTCTGTGAGGACATATCAAGGCTAGCTGGGCCATGATCTCACTGAGAGACTTGATAATGGAGGAATCTCCTTCCAAACTTGCTCAAGATTGGCAGAATTCCTTTCCTAGTGACCGTGCCCAAGGACCTTGTTGGCACTCAGCTCTTAGAGGTTACCCACAGGTCCCTGCCATAGGGTCCCCTTATACATAGCAGCTCATCTTCTCAAATCAACACAGGGATAACTTTTCTTCTCTTGCTAAATGACCCAACCAAGGGCATGACATCTACCTAATAGACAGAACAGTATCACAGCCTTTGTCCCATAATGCAACCCAACTAAGGGAGTGATCTAGCAGTCCTTGTCATCTTCTGTTGGTGAGAGGCAGATCCAGGCTCCATGTGTCCCCAAAGGGAGGAGACTGTGAAGGGTGTGGCCATTCATTGTCCAGGGGGTCACATCAGGGTGTGCCTGCCACACTCAGCAACTTCCTTTCTGTATTTGACACTGAACCCAGAATTTCCTCCTCACTACTTCTGGTCAGGACTGGGCTAGCTCTAAACTTTTGTTGCTGATCCCAGATGGCTTCTTGCAATGTGTCCGGCTCTGCCGGCTGCAGATGATCTTGAATACGGATTTGTTGTCAGGCATGCAGCCTTGATAAGCACATGCCCTCTAATATCCCAGGAAACAGATACTAAGAAAGGTGACATATTTCATCCAGGTCTCAGAGTCTGAGTCTGCTCAGCTCTCATTGTCCTGCTGATCGTCCTGCCCACCTATCAGACCAGCAGTAAAGCAGTCTGTGGAAAAGTGCTTTGCAAATTCAAGGCTACTGTGTAAACATTAAGCATTTTGCTTGTTAAAATCACAGATTCTTAGTTTTCCAGTAAATATATTCTCACTTGCATTTGCCCTTTCAAAAGCCCACATTGAGGCAAAATCCTGTTTACATAGCTTTGTGGCACATTACCAAGAGTTAAACCTTTAAAAATATTCCGTGTACAATCCAATGTGCAGAACACCAAGCGTAAATGCAGGGAAAGTAATCAACGGAAAAAAAAAAATCTTTAATTTCCCTTTGTTCTTTTCTGCTTTCTCTGCATGATTCCTATTTAGACCTGTGATTTCCATGAACGTGTCACTGACCTTGGAAGAAGTAGACCCCTTTGGTTTCCAAAAGCATAGGGCAAAGCAAGCTTTCTTCCCTCTTCACCCTAGCACACACACACCCTACCTCCCACTCCACCCCACCCCCCTCAACCCCGCTCAACACCCTCTCCAGCTTTAATCAAGAACATTGGGTAGCTCAGGCTGCTGGAAATGACTGGAGGTGACGGCTGAGGTTGCTAGGTCTCAGGCTCCCACGGGTCCCCACTGCAGCAGCAGACAAGACCTGAACCCGGCCATGGGCAGTCTCCTGCTTGCTGCATAACCAGCACTTTCTCAGGACAGTTGCACCATTGTCGAGAAACCTGGGGTTTATCTCTGATTACTTATGAACGAGAAGAGAACAGAGATCCCCACACCTGTGGCACTGAGACTTGGGGCTAACAAAGCGGAGTTCCTGCTCCTTCCCACAGCCTAGTTCTTACAGATAAGCGGCCATTCCTCCAGCCACTGGATCCTACCTCAGGGCTCTGATGTTCTGCACTGTCACAGAAGCATGCACCTTCTCAAAGTGGGGCACTGTGCACCATGATCTACCATCAGAGACCTGGACTGGAAGCCTAATTGGCTCCTGGTTAACCAGGTGGTTTGAAAGGACCAAGAGGACGCTAAAACAGGCTGCTCAGTCTTCTCTCAGAGATCAGGCCTCAATTTCAGTTTCCTGAGACTTGAGCAAGCAGTTTCTGGGAGGGCCATGAACAGAAGACAAATCCTTGCAGTAGCTTCCTTTCTGCTCGTTTTCTGACCGCTCAAGGTTCAGTCTATTGTTTACTGTCCTGGACCCCTCACCAACTTTGAGCTACATGCACAGGTCAATGTGAATGTGCTAGGCCAGCCAGCCTCCATGGCAGCTCAAGGACAGAGCCTGGGACTTGTCCAGGCCTGTCCAAAATGATAACTGTAACCCCCAACCAGTAAATTTAAAGGTTACCTGCCCTCACCCAATCGTATGATGTAAAGGCTTGTGTTTTTTCCCCTTTAAAAACCCCTCATTCTGAGAGCTCAGGGTCGTCCTCCTCCACCCACTGTGAGGGAGTGCTGGAATATGGACCAAGCCTGGGCTTGTAATCAATAAACCCCTGTGTGTTTTGCATTGGATATTGGCTCTGTGGTGGTCTTGCTTAGGGGTCTCACAATGAGGGCACAGCCATTAATTTGGAAGTTCCTGTGTTTGTCTGCTCCGCTCTAGAATGAGAGCAATGTAACTATTTATCTCTTGTGCCTCCTGAAACTTAAATGAATGGATGCATGTAAACATTGCCACAGGACCTGGCCTAGACAGCACTGACCAGCAGGATGCCCCAGAAAGATGGAGGTCTAGCTGCACTGTCCAGGGCAGCAGCGACAACCCATGTGTCCCTAATCACTAAGACCTTGGGTCTTGCTGTTTGAATGTTTTCTCAGGCATGGAGGTGATGTGGTTTTGGGAACATGATCCTCACAGAGCCGGGGTCACGCTGTAAGGGCAGGGGAAGCTATGGTAGAGGAGAGAGCAAGGCCCTCAGCTCCAGAAGCTCCACCCAACTCCCCAGTGACCCTGGGAATAGTAGAACTTCAGTGGAGAAGGCAGATCGCAGCGAGTCTACTCCTGGGCTGGCTGCCAAGGCATCTGCAACCAAACTTCCCACCAGTGTGATGATTTGATTTGAAGAAAATAAAGAACTGTCTCTGCACACACCCAAGGGAAATAAGAATCATCGTGCTATATTATCACCACCATTCCCACTCAAAACGGAACTGCTTCAAGAGTGGGATGGAATCGTCGGCCAGGGTGGGAGAGGGGAGATGAGAGACATGACTGGAGGACACAGCAGCAGATGCTGGGTAGAGATAGAGGAATGAGTGGAGGAAAACGAAGCACTAAGCTCATGCTAGAGAATTCTCTCTGCCTTCCCTGAAGACAATCCCATTATGTGGACAGAGGTTTACAGTGTGAGGCCTTGCTCATTAGTAGCCCTTGAACTACAACGATAATTCTTTTGCTAGGTAAGTAGAAAGGAAGACAGATTTTATTCATTACATTATTATTCTTGTGGATAACCCCCTATGGAGTAGGCAAGTAGGGGAAGCACTTGCTGGTTGGCCACTATTTTATATTTAACTTGCTGACACCAGCCCCCCCCCCCCCCCCCCCCGAATCATTCATACACTGACTGTAAGTCTCTGGAGGGCCTGATGCATGAAGTTCTCGATTCAAAACTATCCTGTACAAGATAACAGCCACAAGCCTCATGAGGCTACTTAAATGTTATGTTTAAAAATAATTAGAGTTGGTTAAAATTGAAAATTCTATCCCAAGTCACACTGGGCACATGGGGCCAGCCATGCACCTGCAGAGGGCATGTATGTCATTATGGTACCTGTTTTATACTCTGGACAAAAGTGTTAGTATAGCATATCTAAGAAAGTGCTTTCTTTGAGCATCATAAGTTTTACCTGAGGAACCAGAACCAAGTTCACCCCATTCCCAATCCTACAGAAACACAAATGTCACTGAATGTTCCGTTTTGCCCACAATTAAAACTGAAAAGTACAGTCTTCCCATAGATGCAGCCTTGACATCTCTTTGGAAAGCACTGGTGACATTCTTAGAGCTTAGTCACAATCCAGAGCAGCGGTGTCTTTTGTATTCTGAGAATGGCCGTTGCCCGTGGACGACAGAACATGGGGACTGGCAATGCCTTTTTGCCAAAATGGACTAAATGTAGGGCAATCACAGCTTGCCTCAGGGAGACTTGGTCTGCAGAAGGCAGTGAGGAGGAGGAGTCACAGTCAGGGTGCAGGTAATGGAGATGTTAAGCTGCTCACTCTATTGAAGGGAAATGAACTTGGGGCTGGACCGCCTGGGTAGAGTCTACACCGATAGATTATCCTGATAATGGATTGCTGCTCCCCTTCATTTTCCCAGTGATGACACTCCTTTAGATGGCACAGGAAGGGGTGCTGCTACATTTGAGCTTTGAGTGTGATGCTGCCACCATTAGAAGCCATTATCCTCTTTAATAGGAGCCAGCTGCAGCATGCCCACACAGACTTCTAGAAGCTGCAGGACCAGAACAGAATCATTTAAGCTCCACCTTAAATACACAGAGCTGCTACACGACAATGGGTGGAAGCAAACAGGAAGAAGGAAGGCCCTTGTTCCCATCCTGGCCTGGACCAGGGCCAACTGCTTGTTCATATGATGCAGCAAGTCCTTCACAGTGTGTTGCTTCTCTACATAAGGACAATTGTCCTTATAGTTACATTAATGATGGCTTCTAATTGTTAGGTGTTTCCCGACAGGATTGCTGTTAAGCACTTACTATGCCTCACACTGTGGAAGAGGGCCACAGCCCTATAAAGGGGGTCACTACCATCCATCTCACAGCAATGTCAAAGCAAGGAGATATTACAAACTCATGCAGTGGTGGCCTGCAGTGAAGCGAGGTGATCTGAGTCTCCCGGCGGCCCAGTGTTTATCTGTCTATCCCCCAGTCACTTACTCAGTCTCCCTGCTCTCCTAATATGGTAATGAAGTGCATGGGCTCCAACATATAAAGACCAGCTCTGCTGTTACTAGTGTGTCTATATAAAATTCTCCTATCTATTCTACAAACAAGATTGTTTTGCTGTTTGGCACCCACAGAGAGCTATCAGAAATCAAGACCAGGGTCAGGTGGAATGGCGTACCCCTTTAATTCCAGCACTCAGGAGGCAGAGGCAGGAAAATCTCAGTGAGTTCCAGGCCAGGCTGGTCTACATAGCAACTCCAGGACAGCCAGGACTACATAGAGAGACCCTGTCTCAAGGTCTCAAGAAGGAGGAGAGAGGGCGTAGGGGGCAGAGGGGTGGAGAAAGAGAGAGAAAGAGAGAGAGAGAGAGAGAGAGAGAGAGAGAGAGAGAGAGAGAGAATCAGGTCCAACCACACAAAGATCTCAGGTTGAAGTGCACTCCTATGCTATAACATAGTACAACAATATTTGTCAGATGCCCGAGGCTCCCATATGGGTCTGTTTTGTAAGGCCAGATTATACCACAAGCTGAGCTGAGCTTAGGGGCTCTGCCATTAGCAGCACTAAGATAAACACGATGTGTAAAGCAAGAGGGTTGTGTTGCAAGACTAGGGAATGCTGGGAAATTGATGCTGTTCAGAACAAAGCATCATGTTTCCTGTGATCCACAGGGCTGGGAAGAAGCATGTGGTGGTATTGTGTTCCCGAAAATATTGTGCACCCTAATAAACTTATTTGGGGTCAGAGAACAGAACAGCCACAATATTAAATAGAGGATAGGCAGTGGTAGCACACACCTTTAATCCTAGCATTCCAGAGGCAGAGATGTACCTGGATCTCTGTGTGTTCAAGGATACAGCCAAGCATGGTGACTCACGCCTTTAATCCCAGAAAGTGAGCCTTTAGTCCCAGGGAATGATGGCAGAAAGTAGAAAGGTATATAAGGTGTGAAGACCAGAAACTAGAAGCATTTGGCTGGTTAAGCTTTTAGGCTTCTAGCAGCAGTTCAGCTGAGATCCATTTGGAGATGAGGACTGAGAGGCTTCTAATCTGAGGAAACAGAATCAGCTGAGGAATTGGCAAGGTGAGGTAGTTGTAGCTTGTTCTGCTTCTCTGATCTTCCACCATTCACCCCAGTAACTGGTCTCAGGTTTGTTTTCATTAATAAGACCCTCTAAGATTCATGCTACAGAAACATTTCTTCTAAGTTACACAAAAGCTGTTGCTATGAGGTCCCCTCAAAGTCTGTTTCCAGAAAAGCCTGCTTTGGGGGAGACAAAGCACTGTTTCCTAAGGTGAGGCCTTAAGTGACCCTTGAAGTTCTGCCTGCAGGTCCCTCATTAAGTAGCTTTGAACAGAGATTTCCTATCCTATCAAACGGTCTCTCTCCTGCCACCACACCCCCTTTCTGAGGGGGCTCCCAATGCAGAGCTTGAGATAGGCATCTCATTCACATAACTCATTGCAGGTATGCTTTGGGAACAGGGGTCTGGTCAAATTTAGATTTCAAGGAGCTGATTAATAATTTGGGGCACAGGAATTATTTACTTCTCCCAAGGGATACACTTGGCTTTTGTCTGAGCCATGATAGCATAGCACCTTGTAGTATGTGATGGGTGGAGCCAGAGGGTTAGTATCCCACGCTCTCATAGGCCAGGGTGCTCTAGATTAGGAGGAGGGGACTGCCCATAAACAAGTGAGGTTGACCCCACTAGACCAAAGGCAGCTCTCCAGAAGAAAGATTGGGGGCTGCAAACAACAATATCCTCTCCAAACTCTTTCTCACTGGCCAACCTCCAGATGGCAAGAGGTCAGAGATGCTTCTGTGCTGGTTTTGAAGTGTGGAGCAGCTCTGATTATCCCCATTGATCTCATCTCACCAGGAATGTTCCATGAGTAGGCTTTTAGAAACATAACCACGTTCACCTTGTGCATCAACTGCCAGATCTGCCCTCAGTGTACTGTCCCCGTTAGCTCTAGTTCATTGTGAGCATCCCTGCAGCTCTGCCAAGCACTTTTCTTCCATGATGCTTTTGGGGACACTTTCACCAGGATGGGAGAGAGGGAATGAGAGAAGTTCTAGCCCATGCCTCTGCCTTCCAGACAGTGGGGTCTTGGCAGTCTCCTCATTGGCTCAGGTGATGTCACTATAGGACTATGAAATACCTACAGTGGTTTATAGATGGGTCACGAGGTGCATTGGATTCCAGTGACAGGCTGTATCTGTACTTGCCTGTGCTAAGTCCAGCAGGAAACCAGAAATGGATGGAAGTCCTTGGGATTGCTGCCATCAGTCATCACCACAGTGACGCAATGCCTAGGACCGACAAGCTCAAGGAAGTCTCAGGGTTCCTGAAGTTTCAGGCCATGGTCACCTAGAACCTTTGTCTGTGGGCTGTGATGAGACAGACGTGGTAGAGAACATGGGGTAGCTAGGCAGCTCACTTCATGGTGGCCAGGAAGCAGAGAGTGAGGAGGTACCAGGAACATGGGATATTCTTTCCAGGCATGCTGGCAATAAATAACACGCTCCTTTCAAATAGCATCAGATTATGTATCTACCAGTTGATTAATCCATCAATTAGGTCAGAGCCTACATGATCACTTCCTGCCCACAGGAAGAGGTTAACTGTGCTCCTGTCTGGGTGATGGGGCAATATTGTCATATCTTAGAATCCGATGGCCCCTACTGCCGGGGTTGGCTGTCTCCAGTTCCTTGCCAGCTTCAGCAAAAGTGCAAAAGTTGTGTGCTTGTACATGCTCCTTGGTGGTGAGCATCTGGGCTTAAAGGGGTTTGAAAATGCTGCAGGCTGAAGCTATTTCTTTGGAGCCTTTCAGGAGCTCCTCTCCTGTGAAGGTCCCGAGAAGTCCCACTGTGCAACAAGTTAGTATGGTGGTATTGTGTTCATCAAAATATTGTGCACCCTAATAAACTTATCTGGGGTCAGAGAACCGAACAGCCATAATATTAAGCATAGAGGATAGGCAGTGGCAGCACACACCTTTAGTCCTAACATTCCAGAGGCAGAAATCTACCTGGATCTCTGTGTGTTCAAGGATACAACCTAGCATGGTGACTCATGCCTTTAATCCCAGAAAGTGAGCCTTTAATCCCAGGGAGTGAGGGCAGAAAGCAGAAAGGTATATAGGATGTGAGGACCAGAAACTAGAAGCTTTTGGCCTGGGTAAGCTATTAGGCTTCTAGCAACAGTTCAGCTGAGATCCATTTGGATGAGGACTCAGAGGCTTCCAGTCTGAGGAAACAGGATCGGCTGAGGAATTGGCGAGGAGAAGTCAGCTGTGGTTTGTGTTCTGTTTCTCTGATCTTCCAGCGTTCACCCCAATACCTGGCTCCAGGTTTGTTTTTATTAATAGGACCTTCTAAGATTCATACTACAAGTTAGCTTTTTGCAAACCTACTTGCTTGTGGAAACACCAGGAATTCTGTAAGAAGTGCTGAGCAAGATTCACCATGTAGAGGAGAGAGGTCAGGAAAGCAAGGAGTAATCCCTCCCACCCCACCCCTGCCCCTGAGAGAAGCCTTCTCTAACATCTATACCAGCCTGGCCTCTGGGTTCTTTTCAGTCCTTCATTACCAGTTTCTTCTAGATAAAAACTTGAAAAGCAGTTGAAGGATAAACTGGAATCAGGAGGGGTGACCCTCACGGCTGTTCAACTACTCACCAATATACTGCTTACATCACACCCGCCTCCTGTTTAAAAAAAAAAAATGAAGAGACCTAAATAGCACCAGCTTGTTCTGGAAGCGACTGACGCAGAGTAAAGCAGCAAAGACCAATTATTACACACAGGCTTGCTGATTTACTTAGAGCACTGCTTGTACTGCACAGCTTCACTTGCTACCTGGAACAGAATGACCAGGAGAAGTAGCTGAAACAATGGGTTGTTGCCCTTAACAACCTGCTGACCTCCACACCGTGCGGGCTGTTGTAAAATCTTGCTTGCTTGCCTGCCCCACCTTGTGGCTTAGAGTATAAAATGGGAGTACAAACTGGACCTGGGATCAGAAGCTTTCAGGAGCTGTCCTGGCTTCTCTCTACAGGTGACGTCTCTCCTCCACTTTCACTGGTGTCAGTGCCTGTTCCAGAAAGATTCCTGGAACATGGCCATGTCAGGGAACCCTTGATGACCAAAGAAAATAGGCCAAAGGGTCCTGGCAGAGCCAGGAGCTGGCAGACCAGGCTCCTGCCTTTCTAAGGGGAATTGTCAATCAATTCAATATCGTCCGTGGAGAAGAATCACAGGCAACCCTGTTCACTCTGGCATCTGGAGAAAAATAACCTCACAGCCTGAAATCATTAGAGGCGCCTGTCTTGTGTCTGTGCATTTTTGTTCTATGTGAGGACAAGGGGACACAGAACACATTCACTTCCTCCCCAGCCATCAGAGCAGGGAAGGGTAGAAGTTACTCTTGGAGCATCATTGAGGGGTTCTGAGCGAGTTCCTGTCCTAAACACATTTTTAACAGAATTAATGCCTCCATTACAACTCTAGAGAGTTGTACTTTCCCATCGCGCTTAGTCCTAGCCTGGAGATGATTCATCCACCAACCACTCTAGGGAGAAGATTGCTTTGCCTGGCCCCCAAAGTTCTGATTCAGAAGGAATCTGACAGTTCCCCAGCTGAGTCTCAGAGCCACAGTTCCTGGCCTGGATGAGGCTGAGCCTTAGAGCAATGTGAGCATGGTCACACATGTGCGCCTGCTGTGTTTACTTGTTCTCAAACTCAGCATCATATTATGATAACCTGAGCAGTCCATCTGAGTCTCGAGGCTCAGTGTATACCCCAAGCCAACCAGAGCACAGTCCAGGAGATGAGTATCTTGTCTCTGTGAAGCTCGGATGGTTCTGTGGACAGTCTGGTGTGGATGTAGATTAGAGAGGCACTCCTGTTGAGAAGATGCTTCCATAAGATCTAGCGACAGGCAAGCCTGTAGGGCATTTTCTTAATTGATGTAGGAGGGCCCAGCCCACTGTGGATGATACCACCCTGAACAGGTGGCCCTGGGTGCTGTAGGAAAGCAGGCTGAGCAAGCCATAGTGGGCAAGCCAGTAAGCAGCAACCCCCCACCCCATGGCCTTGCCATCAGCTCCTGCCTTGAGGTTTCCGCCCGGTTTGAGTTCCTGCCCTGACTTCCTTCAACTATGGACTATAATGTGCAAGTGTAAGCCAAGTAGATCCTTCTCTCCCTAAGTTGTTTTGGTCATGGTGTTTATCACTGCACTGGAAACCCTGACTAAGATGCTCACCTACACAGAACATTCTAATTTCTAATGGCCGCTTAGGGAAACTAACTGGAAAGGATCTGTTGCTGTTGCGGGTGTTCCTGTAGCTGGATGGCTGGAGTAGGCATGCTTGCTTGGCCTTGTGGGGTGCTCCTGTAGCTGGATGGCTGGAGTAGGCATGCTTGCTTGGCCTTGTGGGGTGCTCCTGTAGCTGGATGGCTGGAGTAGGCATGCTTGCTTGGCCTTGTGGGGTGCTCCTGTAGTTGGATGTCTGGAGTAGGCATGCTTGCTTGGCCTTGTGGGGTGCTCCTGTAGCTGGATGTCTGGAATAGGCATGCTTGCTTGGCCTTGTGGGGGTGCTCCTGTAGCTGGATGTCTGGAGTAGGCATGCTTGCCTGGCCTTGTGGGGTGCTCCTGTAGTTGGATGTCTGGAGTAGGCATGCTTGCTAGGCCTTGTGGGGTGCTCCTGTAGTTGGGTGTCTGGAATAGGCATGCTTGCCTGGCCTTGCAACAAAGGGACAGGAACAGGAGAGTCTCATGGCCGAAGAGGTGTGTCCCAAACCAGGCCCCACGAACCTTGCCCTTGCCTTGTTTCCACTTCTTTTGCCTCAGCCTGCCACCTGTTCCAACCCTCTGGTAGTATAGGGACAGATAGTTCTCTGGTTCTCATTATCTCTCACAGTGCGGTACCCCCCATCCCCGGCCCAGGGGATAGCTTGCTACCTCTGGTGCTAGACCCCAAGGGTGTTTACCCCTCAGTCTCTCAGGCATCCATTCACTTCGACCCAACATACTCCCTTGCTCAAGTCCTGCACAGTTTTCATTTGGCCCTATTCTCCTACACTAGTGCCTCCTTTGTACAGTGATCATGTCCCCTCTGTCCACTCTCACTCAGACAGAGTGCATGCTGTTGAAGCAAGCAGTTGGTACTCTTACCCCTCCTCAAGCAGCTCCTCAGGGGGCAGCACCGTTTCTCTCTGGCCAATGGTCATTTGTACTTCCTGAGTGGGTCCCTGTTTGCAGCCTCACACTGGATCCTCAGTGACAGAGAGCATCCTATCCTGACACCTGCTTAGCTTTTTCCAGGGAGATGCTGGAAGGTTCTGTCCCCATCTCAAGAGCTGCTCTGTACAAAGGCTGGATGAGACTCACCTCTGTAGGCTTGTCTTTCCACATATGTGAGAATGAAAGGGACCAAGGGTTGGAAAGTCTCCCCGATAATAAGAACTATCTGCCAATTGCCCGTTACTTGTTTCTCAGCCACATGGACTCTAACAGGAGGCATTATCCCGCTCCGAGGGACCTGCATCTGAATTCACACAGAGAGCTTCCTAAGGTGGTGTGGTAACAGTGGGTCCAGCTTGCTATGAGGCTCCTTTCAGTTACACGAATTTTGTTTGCAAATACTTAGAACGACACAACTTGGAGCACATTGTGCTGGGCACTCATCCCATAATATTCTCCAAAGGGGAAAAAAGTACAGGTGAAACAAATATAAAACTGAGAAAACTCTATCAATAACAGTATCTGTGTGAGTAAGTGGTGCCAGGGCTGTCCCAGGCCACCTCCTCCTGCGCGGAGCCGTGGTTCATGAGATCAGACCTGCTCCCAAGGGTCACCACAGAAAAAACTGCTGTAGCTGCACATGCCTCAGCCCACAACCGAAACAGGTGGCTGCTGCTGGCCCTGGCCTCTGCTTCCCTTCTGTCTGGCCCTTCCTCCACTCCCCCAGGTGCTGCCCTGCGTGTTGACTTTTAAGGTCCTCACCCAGACTAATACCATTTCCTCTTCTGGTCCCACCCATCCTTCCCCCAGCAGAGAGTAAGTTCTCAGATTTGGTGGGGCTGTTTGAGGGGGGAAAAGAAAGGAGGGCTTTGTTATCTGAGCCATGACCATCAGGGGTGTGACTCCTTCCGCTTGTCAGCCCTCATGCTCATGAGGGCAAACACTCTTGCCAACCCAGCAGGCTATGTGGCAGGGACAGTGGAAATGGGGGCATCTGAATAACTGCACCTTCTCCTTGACCTTCTCCTGTCACAGGATACCCTTCTTTGAAAAGGAGACATTCAACTTGAAATGCAGACTCAGTGGGGAGTTCGGACCTTAGTCCTAGCAAAAGGAGATTAGAAACTATAGTTCTTTGAAGGCTGGCCACAACTTCACTGGAGATACATCTCATAGATGGTGGTTCCAACAGGGCCCCCTCCCCCCTCCAAGAGGAGATAGGTGCTGACTGAAGCATCCTGGGCACGGAAATGCAGACTTGAGTGGTATTTCGGCCCTGACCCTAAATTCCTAATCCCAGGATCCTTAGCAGTTGTCTCCTGAGCCAGCACACACTGGAAACGAGGGTGGGGTGGGGGTGGGGGTGTTGAGAAGGGACCCAGAGACTAGGCAAGAGAGCCTCACATTTTGCAGTGGAAAAATTCTAAGTAGACGAGAGTTGAGTGAATGAAAGAGCAGTTGCCAAGTATGGGCTTGGATGAAGTTTTTCAGTTGCTTTTGCCTAGGATGTCTTTGTTAGTCATGAAAAATTGGAGCAGGCAATAGCGACATCTGCTGTCAGAACTGCTTCAAACCAGACAAGAAGAAAGCAGAACTCCAGCTCCCGCCCTCAGGGTGTTTCCACAGAAACCGAATGCTGCATCCCTGATTATCTTCCTAGGCGATATTGAGGGATTTTATTTTTAATATAGAACAAGCACATAAGGCATTTTCTTAGCTACTCACATATGCTGGTTAGTAATCACCATAGCATTCTTGGACCAGATGATACAGACTAGAGGGACTCACCTCTCCCTCGGGTGCAGGGATAGTATTTAAACTTTGTTTGAGTACCAGATATTGCTGAACCCCTGTTAGCAATAGCCGCTAACATCTGCTACTAATTTTAATTTTTCCTTAAATAAGCTAAGGTTGGGGGTCAGGGATGTTCTGCTCCCTGGTTAAGAGCTGTTAGACCCTTCCC
Organism: Onychomys torridus; assembly: GCF_903995425.1. Taxonomy (NCBI): domain Eukaryota; kingdom Metazoa; phylum Chordata; class Mammalia; order Rodentia; family Cricetidae; genus Onychomys; species Onychomys torridus. Next base: position 82,348,536 of record NC_050456.1, on the reverse strand, counting down.
TTTTGCTCCAGATGCCTCTAGTGAAAAGCTGCTCTGAAATCTTCTGACTCCTGGAACTGTTGTTTGAACAGCCTGTACCAGACACTTTGCCTTCACAGCCTCTGTGTACTCTATGTGACTCTGCAGTCCTTTTGCCCCAGCCGGAATCGAGAGGGGACTTTCCTCTGAGTGGCCCCAAAGAAGACCTGGCATGAGTTCAAATAGAGTCTTTCATTTGTATGAAGCACCAGGCTGTGACTGGAGCAGACACCCTTGATTCTTCATTTCTAGCTATCTAAGTGGGCTATTCAGCTCACTTTTGGAATGCCCTGGGAGATACCTCTTATGTCTCCCAGCTATTGCAACATTAGGCCCAATAAAAAGGCTTCTATGGTGCCTTTCCAGCCTACCTTTTGTTATTAGAGCATGTTGATGTGAGAGCAGCAGCTGAGGGCCTGGAGAGATGGCTCAGTGGTTAAGTGCACTGACTGTTCTCCAAGAGGACCTGGGTTTAACACTTAGCACTTAGATGGTGCTCACAACTATCTATAACTCCACATGCAGGGGATCTTACACCCTCTTCTGTGTTTCACAGGTACCAGACACACACATGATGCACAGACATATATGGAGTCTAATACATATACACATAAAATAACAAAAAAAAAAATTAAAGAAGGCAGCTGAAGAATTTCAGAGAGCAGCCAGAACAGACATGATGAGAACAGGGTCCTCAGAGACAACACTGGCCTAAGGACTGGGCCACTAGCTATAGGCGAGCTGTAACACTTGTTGTAGGGCTCAGTACCAGCACTCAAGCCTGCTCTGGTGCTGTAGATTCCTAGCAGGTGCCACTCTCTGCTGCTTGCTGCCTCAGCTCATGACAACAGCCAAGTGCTAAGGTCACTGGAGATTATAGCCCAGAACCACGGGTCCAGTCTGAGTACTCAGAGCTGTGTCTCTAGCTTCTAAGGCATGAAGCAGTAGGGTCTGAGCTCTCAGCATCTGGAGTTATAATCCTCTGGATCTGCCAGTTTGGCTCACAGGACTTGAGGATTCACGGGCCCGGGGTAGTCAGTATTGGAAGAACTTTTCATCTCCTACCCATGACTTCTATCTTGAATGAGCAAAAGGAATCCAGCCAGCTCTTAGTAACTAGTTTTAGGAGGATACCATACAGCCAAAGTACACACAATGGTGCTAAACTGAATTGATTGTTCCTATACTAGGAAGGCGTCAGATCCTCAATAAGCAGCTGCTATGCCTCAGTTTACAACACATGTATGTACTGAATTATATTTTCCTAGAAGTTGAAGTCCCAAGTCCCAGTATCTTTAATTGTGCTGTTTCTGGGAAATAGGGCCTGTGCAAGTCACTACTAAGTCAAGATGACGTCATTTGTGGGCTTTATGGAAGGGGCAACTGAGATACACACACACAGGTGGCAGCAGACACCATGCAGACATGAAGACAGGAGCTGGGACAACACATCAATAACCTGAATATTAGGAATCAATCTACCTCAAGACCCAGCAAACCACTCTTGGGCATATACCCAAAGGATGCTCAATCATACCACAGCAACACATGCTCAACTATGTTCATAGCAGCTTATTCATAATAGACATTACATGGCTTCCACTCAGTTGATTCCTCCAGTGAAAAGCCGATCATGCTGGAAGTCCCAGGTGTGTTGCCATAATTATTAACACAAAAAACCCACAGCACTTATCTTGAAGGGAATAAAAGGTAGTTTATTCTGCACCCATTTTGAAAGGCCATGCTTCTGGAACAGAACAGATTTTAGGTTGCCCCAAATTCCATGCTCTACTTGTACAGCTTGAAGTGAGCCACAAGTGAGGACATTCACAAGTTAGAAACCAGCAACCAGCAGCTGGTGCTGTAGCTCAGGGCTTTTTAAAAAAGATATTTTTTCTTTTTTTTCCCTTTATTATATTTGTGTTTTAATTTTACATATCAGCCATCGGTTCCCCTGTCCTCCCTCCCCCACCGCCCCCACCTTCCCCCAAGCCCCTCTCCTCCATTCCCATCTCCTCCAGGGCCAAGATTCCCCTGGGGATTCAATTCAACCTGGTGGATTCAGTATAGGCAGGTCCAGTCCTCTCCTTCCAGGCTGAGCAAAGTGTCCCTGTGTAAACCCAAGGTTCCAAACAGCCAGCTCATACACTAAGGACAGGTCCAGGTCCCACTGCCTGGGTGCCCCCAAACAGTTCAAGCTATTCAATTGGCTCACTTATCCAGAGGGCCTGATCCAATAGGGGGCTCCACAGCTTTTGGTTCATAATTCGTGTGTTTCCATTAGTTTGGCTATTTGTCCCTGTGCTTTTCCAATCTTGGTCTCAACAATTCACACTCTTACAGTCCCTCCTCTTTCTCACCAATTGGACTCCTGGAGCTTCACCTGGGGCCTGGCTGAGGATCTCTGCATCCACTTCCATCAGTTATTGGATGAGAGTTCCAGCACGACAGTTAGGATAAATGGCCATCTGATCACCAGACTAGGTCAGATCAGGCTTTCTTTCGACCATTGCCAGTAGTCTACAGTGGATGTATCATTGTGGACTTCTGGGAACCTCTCTAGCACTTTGCTTCTTCCTGTTCTCATGTGGTCTTCATTTATCATGGTCTATTATTCCTTGTTCTCCCTTTCATCCTGCTCCCCTAAGCTCTCTTTCCCTTGAACCTTACCCTTCATTACTCCCACTCTCGTCCAGGTTGTTCATGTAGATCTCATCCATTTCTCTGTCATTGGGTGATCCCTGTGTCTTTTTTTCCTAGGGTCCTGTTTTCTAGGTAGCCTCCCTGGAGTTGTGTAGCAGTCTAGTCATCTTTGTTTTACATCTAGTATCCTCCTATGAGTGAGTACATACCATGTTTGTCTTTCTGAGTCTGGGTTACCTCACTCAGGATGATTTTTTTCTAGATCCATCCATTTGCCTGCAAACCTCATGATGTCATTGTTTTTCTCTGCTGAGTAGTACTCCATTGTGTATATGTACCATATTTTCTTTATCCATTCTTCAGTTGAAGGGCATCTAGGTTGTTTCCAGGTTCTGGCTATTACAAACAATGCTGATATGAACATAGCTGAGCAAATGCCCTTATGGTATGACTGAGCATTCCTTGGGTATAAGTCCAAGAGTGCTATAGCTGGGTCTTGGGGGAGATGGATTCTCAATTTTCTAAGGAATAAAAAGAATTTTTTTTTAGCTGACTATAAAATACCTGAGACTAAATTTATTTTCATGGGAAAATGCATCTGAGATTTAGATTCTAATATGTGAACCCTAAAGTCCAGGAGTGACATAGATTTAAAACCTGGACTATACAGTAGGTATGGTTGATCCCAAGGATGCAAGTAGAAAGACCACTGAGCCAAATCATCATGGACAAGTTAATTAAAGCAAGCAATTAATTAAACCAGGCTTTTTTATTCATGTATATGGGCTGCCTCCCCCTAAGGTGGGGTTCAATAGGTTAGCATTGGATGTGGTCAAGATAAGGGTTTCCAAATGGAGAATTTGGCAGGCAAATAGGTGGAGTTATAAAATCGGAACATAACAAGGTGGTCATCACAAGGTAGTCATAACAACAGATAATTATAAGTTTTTGAAATAAAGGTAGGGTTGCAAGATGGTCATAACAACTTTTTGAAACAGAGACATGGTTGCCATTTCCTGGAACAGGCAGTACAGAACCAGTTGTAGTTCAGATTACAGGTGAGGCATAGCTCAATTCTTGATAAAGAGAGATCTAATCATAAATCATAAACTAGGAATGAGCCCAGTTTGTCTTTACTATAAAATGGCTTTCAAGCCTAAGATGGAGGCAGGTTGGTTCATCAGTATATGACCTATAACTTCCTATTGCTGTTGTGACAAGTAGTCACAAAGTGACTTAAAACCACTTAAATTGAGTTTCCAGATCTGGAAATCAGAAGTCCAGAAATGGATCTCATGGAGCTAAATTGAGGGTGCTGGCAAGACGGTACCCCCTTTTTCTCTGAAGGAAAGTGTTTTCTCCGTCCCATCCACATTTCTTCTCTAGGCCTTCCAATAGCATCAGCAATGATTAGTGGGCTCTAGTGACAGCACTCTGGTCCTCCTCCTTCCATCTGCTCTATTTAAAGGGATGTGATGATACTGGGACTACCTGCATTTTCCAGGATAATCACCCTAAAGTCAGCTGACTAGGAACCATCATTCCACAGCAACTGACAGTCAGAGTGAGCCTCCCTGCAAAGGCTCAAAAGAATCAGAATGGTGGAATGGATGGACTCTGCAGGCTTTTCAATCCCCTGAGTGTTCCCTAACATGCCCATACACCTCCATGATTAATCCTAAAACAACTGTCATGCATAAAATCTTTGAAGTACATGTTGGGGACAGGCCAACTGCACAGGGCTCTTTGAGAAGCCATGTGGTGGAATGAGGGCCCTGGTTTCATGAAGAATAACTTAATTCTGGCATGGTGGAGGCCAGGTGGCACTCCTTATCCAATCAATAGACACAAGGTGGCTACAATCAGTGCAAACTACAGGGGCAGGATGGTGGGTAATTCATACGGGGGTTCTCCAAAGGTAGTGAGTAGAAAACTAAAATGCAGTTTGAGTTATCTATGAAAAAAATACGTATTTTAGATGTAAACCCAAATCAAGTCATTGCAGGGCAATGCTTGACCTCACACATAGAACTAGAGTCCTAAAATGACTTTGCAAGCAACCCTAGTATATGAGAATTTTCTCCAAGCTTCTCCAGAACTAATCATAAGAATGATGGGAGGAAGGGAAATATGAAAATCTCCCAGAGTTAGTTCCTGCCCTTAACTGACATGAATTACCAGCGACATGTAATGTCACTGCGTGGAAGCTCGTGGAGGACTTCGATGGGCCATTCTCACCCAGTCTCTCTCCCACTCGCTGCAGTTGTTGCCCAAGCTCTGGATTTGTAGGTAAGCAAGTCAACTCTGTAATCAGCAGAATGTTTACACTTGTCCTGGATTTGTAGAATAAAGCCTATCATAGTTTAAAGGACCTTGTGGATTCTACTGGGACCAACTCCTGTGTCAAAATGGTAAATAAAAAGTGATGTCACACCTCTGGAGTGTTGCCAAGATCAGTACCATCATCATGTCTTAGAAGATCCAAGTTTGGTGATTGCCATTATGCCCTCATGGAAAAGTTTCTTAGGGATGATGCAAAGTTTATAATGTATGTTCCTAGTTTGTTGGGGAGGGTCCAGGTGTTGGTGTACACATGCATGCATGCACAGTGTGCTTGTGGAGGTCAGTAGACAACCAACCGTGCGTGTGATCATAGGGCTTCTTTCACCATTTGAGACAAAGTCTCTTACTTGTCTGGGACTTCTCTCCCTTCTTTCCTTCCTTCCTGTCAGGTCATGATCATCCTTGGCCTGGCCCCCCTTTCCCTCCAAACCAGGCCATGTCCCTACTGCAGCTCTCTCGGTACAAAGTTGATGAGGGAAGCTGCTGTGGCCTTACAGTGGCCCACTCCACCCTCTGCTCCAAAGCTGCAAGCCCAGCCTCATCTCCATACCCAGACTAAAGACTGCCTTGAACTGCCGTGTGATTCATGGCATGGTGGGCAAGGTGTGGAACTCTCCCAAACACCTTGAGACCTATACAAGTATGGGATTCCCTTTGTTTCTCTGGAACTGGGAGGTCTGTATCTCCCTTCAGAACCCTTGTCATGCTTTCAGTGGTGACTGTATCTCCTAATGCAGCTCCCAGATATATCCATACACAGAATATTAGGAAGTACCATGATGGCCTAGGCAAACAACTGATGACCAGAGTGTAGGGGCATCTCTCTTGATGGCAGGTGAATAAATAGGAAGTGCCTTGTAGCCCCGAGCTGTTTCAGGTATGTTGTGTCATGCCCATTATGAAATCAGGGGCAGACAGTCAGAATGTCTGGATGCTAGTGAAAGTCAGGGAAAGCTAAGGTGGACACACATTGCTCAGGAAAGCAAAGACACTTTCAGGTGTGTTCTTATGTGGCTTCTTTATAATCTAAATGTAACTCATCCATTGTTGGATCCCTTTTATCCATTCAGTTCCTCCTGAGAGACTCCATGGAAATCTCAGACTATGTGCCTGTCTTACCCAACCATTGGCCCTCCTTAACCTATGTGACTACAAGTGCTTGCCCCACCCTGCAGTCTGGAAGTGAGAGTTCCTGTCTCAGGCTCAGGGGACAGCAAGAGTCTACCACTCATGAGAGAGTAGCCCAAGAAGGCCATGTCCTTTGCCCTCAGGTCAAGAGAGGGTAACATCAGACCTTCATCCCATCCATGTCTTATGCCTGCTTCACCCTTTACTCCAGGAGACCTTGCCTTTCTTAGGGGCTGTGGGGGACCAGAGAGTAGTTTAGCAAGCTTTGTTAATAGTCTAGCAAGTATTCCTCAGACATCCTCACGGTGGGAACTAAAGCATTACTAATAACTTCAGGGAATGTTCTAGAAAACATCCCTCCCTATCTAACCCAAGGAAAGTAAAGGAGCTGGTGATGGAATGTCTTCCTCTAAATACTTAGTGCTTTTTCCCCTCTTCTTCAGAAAAAGTTAAGAAGCATTTTCAGAGCCTTGCCAAGCATGCATCCACTGCTTACCTTGGGGCCAATTGGCCATGTGTTATCTTATAGCTCCAACTTCACCCCCTTTGCAGTCCTGGGTTATGCCGGAGCATTGCTCTATGGACATTTCCTTGCCAGAAGGCACAGTCTTGAGCCTTGCCGATAGACGATGTGGAGAGCCCTAGAGGAGGAAGGGGCATCTGGATCTCCCAGATTGCTTTTTTTGGGGGGGGGGCTGGGGGTTCGAGACAGGGTTTCTCTGTGTATTTTTGGTGTCTGTTCTGGAACTCACTCTATAGCCCAGGCTGGCCTTGAACTCACAGAGATCCGCCTGCCTCTGCCTCCGCCTCCTGAGTGCTGGAATTAAAGGCATGTGGCACCATTGCCACCTGGCTCCTGGCATGCTTTTGATTTGCCCCTTTTCCCAGAGCTTCCAGCATCGGCTGAAAACAACATAGGGAAGCAGCTCAGTTGACACAAAGTCCATCTCCACCAATGTGTGATCAGGTGAGGTGCCACATCTGTAATCCCCACACTGGGGAGGGAAGGATCAGAAAAGTTCAAGGTCATCCTTGGCTGCATAGGCTAGCCTGGGATACACAAAACCTTCCTTTTTATTTATTTATTTTTTAATTTTGTTGTTATTGTTGTTTGACAACCCTGGCTGTCCTATGTAAACCAGGCTGGCTTGGAATTCGTGGAGATTCACCTGCCTCTGCCTTCCAAGTGCTGGGAATAAAGGTATGCACATGGCTGAGACCCATTTTTTTTTTAAATTAAATCATGTATTAATCTATATGTGATGGTAATTTCCAGCACCTGGGGTCTGGAGACTGAAGATCAGGGGTTCATGGCCAGGCTTGGCTAAACTGCAAATTCCATACCAGCCTGGGCTATGTGAGACCCTGTCTCAAAAACAAACAAACAAACAAATAACAAGCTACCGGAGCTAGAGCGATGGTTCAGCAGTTAAGAGCACTTGCTGTACTTACAGAGAGCTTGAGTTCTGTTCCCAGAACCCATATGGTGGGTCACAACCATCATTAATTCCAGTTCCAGGGGATCCAATGTCCTCTTCTGACCTCTGTAAAACACTATAAAGAACAGCATAAAATGGAGTATTTAGAGCTTTGACCAAACTGGAGAGCTGTTCTAGGTTGGCCCCCTTCCTCTTAACAGTGATCCAGTTTATGGGAGGGATGGGGCAGAAGCCAGAAAAGTTGTCTATGTAGATTCAGCTGAGGGGCCCAGTGACTTAAGCTAGGAGATAAGTAATAAAAATCATAAATCCAGCCTTTGGGTTCTTGTTGCCTTTTCTAGTGCCGTGGGGAAAGGGTCCCAAGAGGTGTCTCTGTCCTTGGCATATTTCCTGTGTGGCTTTGGGACTGAAAAGGACAATTGTTTTGTCTAATTCCAATTTCTAGGGAGGCCATCACTACATCCTTTTCCTGTCCATTACTCAGTGGGGATTTGGCATGCTGCTTTGTCTAGCTGGCCATCTACTGCAGGTTTCGCATAGATTCCATCAAGGCCACGGAAAGCAGATGTAAAAGGAGACAGATGCTTGCTGAGGAAACAGTCTAGACAAGGGGAGACAACATCAGAAGCTAACCTGTAGCTCCACCTAGTGGCAGGACATTGGCTTTGAAGCCGACGCCCTTAAGAACCCCCTTACCCAGATGGAAAGGTATTGGATAGGTCAGTTGGCAAAAGGCTTGCCTAGTGGGTCTGGTTAGGCTGTCTGCCGCTGTGACAGGATTTATTTTTGTCCGTGATTTCAGAGGTCTCAGCCCACAGCCTGCAGCTGTGTTGATTCTGAGGCTGGAGTGAGGCAGAGCGGCTCAGTAGCTGGTGGACGCCGATGCAGAGGAACCAGGGGCCCTAAAGAGCATACCCCAGTGATCTAGTTCTCTTCGCCTGGCCCCACACCCCCAGACTCCCACCACCTCTCCAGACTGGGCCACCTAAGAGGGGTCAAGTTTCAACATGAGCCTGTTTGGGGGCATTTCACTTTCAAGCCACAACACTTAGGTGGATAGCAGGGAACTGCACAGATTTTAAATTCATGTGATGAGAATTATTGCTGGTCTATCAATTTAGAACACATGCATATCTATAAATGTACCTTCTGCTAATAACTTAATTTCCAAGTGTTTATAAACAGGACAGTTGAAAACCTCTTTCAAATAGTATTATTAATGTATCTTGTATTAAACTCTTTTCAATATAAATCTGTTCTGAAATGAGGACGAATAAAGCAATATAGCCCCTTATTGACGACACAAGTGGCTTAAGTTATTTCAAACAACTCTAAACAGTACATGCAGCAGAGCCCGGTGACTTAGCAGCCTGATTTGTGTTCTTTTTATAGCGTATTAAGAGGACATTCACAATAGACAGCATTGTATTAGGACCCCCAGGCTTTTAAAAGATGTGGAGACCCACAGAGGTTTCCTAGTGAGAACTTAGGGTCTGAGGATCTGAGCTTGCTTTACCCAACAAGGCTGCATGAGGGGATGATTTGATCACAGGTGTGTTTACCAGGTGTTTGGAAGGGTCTACACTTGGCTGTACACTGTGCTTTGATCTAGGCGGGGAGGGGGGTGGGGGGTGAGGGGGTGGGGGAGAGAGGGGGGAGGATCTTTTTCCTCTCCCCTTGGCATGTTATAAAAAGCCTTTTGAGTAAACCTTTGAGTATTGACCCAGGCCTTCCTGAAGCTGTCCTGTGTTTCTGTTTTTCTTCTCATCAGCTAGATCTCTCTTTCTATCTAATATTTTCTTATCCCTCTCTCATAAGAACCCTTCAAAAGGTGGGAGCTGGCTTCCCACAAAAAGAGTATAAAATCTGTGTCAGTGGGACAATACAAATATGATTTCTACATGACAACAGCTCATTTAACCTTCATTGTAAACCAAATATCACTGTAAAGATTTTAAAGCAAGTGGATGCTTCAATAGACATCAAGTCTCTTAAGATTTCATTCCCTATAGCAAATCAAACTAACAAACAACCACACAAAAACCTAATGGGAAATATCCCCATATATAAGAAGTTCTCCTGCAAACTTTACTAAGAGCAGATCAACATTCTAAGGAAGGCTTGTTATATTAAAAATAAACAACTTGGTTCTTGTCTATATTAAAATTTCACCGTAAACCCTCTAAAAACAACTTCCTGGCTGTCTAATTACATATAAAATTTATTTTACTTAGGGTTTTTATTGCAGTGATAAAAATCACCATGGCCAAGAGCAACTTGGAGGAAGAAAGGGTTTATTTCATCTTATAGCTTGTAGTCTATTATCCAGAGAAGATGAGACAGGAACTTGGAGGCAGGAGCTGATGCAGAGGCCATGGAGGGGAGCTACTTACTGGCTTGCTCTTCATGGCTTGCTCAGCCTGCTTTCTTATAGAATCCAGGACCATCAGTGCAGGGCTGGCATCAACCACAATGGCCTGGGCCCTCCCGCATCAACCACTAATTTAACAAGTGCAACCCAGGCCGGTCTGGTGGGGGCATTTTCCAACTGAGGTTCCCTCTTTCCAGATGGCTCTAGCGTGTGCCTGTTGTCATCAACTTCCCAGCATAAATCTTTCCATTTAATCTTTGATAAATCTCCTAAAATGGGTCAGAACTATAATTTGTTTAGCTTCTTAATTACAACAAAATGTAATCCTTAAATTATTATGAAATAATACCATTTTATAAATCAGAAATCACATGTATACTATCAATACTAAAAATCATTTTTCACAGGGATGGAGAGAGAGCTGGGTGACAGAGTGCTTGCCCTGCGGAAGACTCACCCAATCCACAGCACTATCAAAATAGATAAATAGATAAATAAATAGATAAATAGATAAATAAATAAATCTGTTTTGTTTGTTTGTTTGTTTTTTTCTCTTGGCCAACTTTAGGCTTAGGACAAAGAAAGGAAGACCAAACAAAATTATATTTCTTGAGTTTAAGAATTCTGATAAGAGGCTGGATAAATGGCTCAGTGGTTGAGCACATACTGTTCTTGCAGAGGGGCTGAGTTTGATTCCTAGCACCCATGTTGGGCAGCTCACAACTGCCTGTAACTCCAACTCCAAGAAACCTGACACCCTCTTCTGGATTCTGTGGGCATCTATATTCACACATATACAAACACCATACACACACACACACACACACACACACACACACACATAATTAAAAATAGAAAAAAATGAATTCTGATAGTTGTACATACTAATTAGGTACAAGCTTTTTATAATTTAATCTGTGCTTACAGTTAGTATATAGTTTCACTTAAGGACTTCTAAATATTGATCAACTGGTTAATATTTACGTATGCTTACATCTGTGCTCCAGACAATTGTGCCATTACTGATGCAAACATGGCATGTTCATTAAAAACATAACATCTATAGGGTGTGAAAAGCTCAAGATTTTTGTTTTTTGAAATTTGCAAGGTTTTTTGTACATTATGAACATGATTGTTTTAGAGACTTTGTCTCTAATCTAAGAAAAGACTACCCAGGAAAATAGCAGTCACCTACCTGCTGCTGACAGGTGAGCCCCTTATAGCAACCTCTCTGGGCCCTATTGTCTATTGCTATTAGGAAACACAAATGAACCTGCTTCATTAAGAGGCCGGTTGAGTTCAGTCATTAATTCTCCTTAGAATAGTTTAAAGCAGTCTTTACTAATGGGCCTCTGCATGAAAATAGGAAGACATTTTTTCAAAATCAACTGCTACCTAAAACAGACAGTCATGTTTTACAACTTAAGTGCAAATGAGTTGCCCTTGCATAATTATTAAAGCTACGGTAGTTAAGAACAACAGCCAAAGTGATGGGTATTTTTAAACTGCATTGCTTTAGCTTATATTGGATGAAAGTGATCTTTAAATACAGCCTCTATTTCAAGAGATACATAATTCCTCTGGAATCTGGAATAGTTGTTTACTGTTACAAAGATCAGAGTTGTTTCTTGATATTATGTCACAATGTGTTTTGATAGCCTATGAAACACAGTAGACCTAAATGCATTATCATCTCCTGGATTTTAAGATGTAAAAAGACTTGGGTACATACTTAGCTGTAGTCAGAAGTTTTCCTGTGTCCCGCTCGGTCCCACAGCCACTGGGACCCAATTAAACACATAGAGGATTATATTATTTACAAACTGTATAGACTACTGGGCCCTTGCTAGCTAGCTCTTATATCTTAAATTAATCCATAACTATTAATCTATGTATCACCACATGTTCTATGGCTTTACCTGTGTCCCATTGCATGTTGCTCTTTGGGCGGCTGGCTCATGTTTCTTCCCTTCTGCCTTTTTTCTTCCTGTCTATTTGTCTGTATTTCCTGCCTGCCTTTAAGCTGCCAATACATAGGCCAATACAGCTTTATTTATCAACCAATCAGAGCAACACATATTCACAGCATACAGAAAGACATCCCACAGCTAAAATATCATTTGCTATTTTACTATTTTAACACATTTATAAATGACTCAGAGGTTTTACTTCTAATATATACATATATGAATATTTGTCAATCTTATATTTAATTTATTTTTGGCAGGTGTTGAGATATCTCTTTTATATGGCAACAAATTTAAATTAACCCATTTGTCAGAGATTCTAAGTTTAAATTTTAGTCATAAGACAGAGCAACATAGCAAAATTTTATGTAAAATAACTTGGCTTAAAAACAAAACAAAACAAACAAACAAAGCAAAACTCCACAACTTTTATCTTTTTTTTTCTAGTTCCAAACAAACTGAGTTAATTCTTTAGATGTTTTCATTATAGCCAGGAATGGTTGAGTAATAGTCACCAAATGACTGAACAACAGAATATTTTAGCAGAGAATAAAAACCAGATAGGGAGCCAAAACTTCCAACCACCCAAAACAAAACCAAACACATATAAATTACATATCAATATAGATAAGATACGCTAACTCATCTCATATTTACAAATAAATAAATCTGAGTGCAGACCTAAAAAGGTGAATTCACCGGGGGTGGGGGGGTGGGGGTTGGGGGTGGGGGGGGTGCGCGGGGGTGGGGTGGGCGGGGGAACCTTAAGTTCAAATAATCAGAAACTTCTGTGACTGCGGCAGCCAGACCCTTCTGAAACACAGTTCACCACACAGGAGTTCTCTCTCAGACACACAGCATGCTGCAGGGGTCGTCAGGATTTCTCTAGGGAGTTCCTTCTCATGCCAACCACAGGGCTCTCTAAACCCTCTGGTTCCCTGTTGGATGACTCAGTTTGGTGGGAACACCATGGACCGTAAACAACCCAAACTTCCTTTTCAGATAGTTCAAAGGGAGCCCTAAATGGACCCAATAAATAATCCCCAACTTACCTCAAAGGAATCCTCAAATACAAACAGACATGTATGCATGCACATATGCACACACGCATGTACACATGCACGCACACACAGGCACACACACATACACACAACACATACACACGCACACACATGTGTGCATGCACACATATAGACATGTGCACACGCATGCATGCTCTAGGACACACACACAAGAGGGGGCCTGACATGCCCACCCCTGAGAAGACACCCAGGAAACAGACTTCGGGCTCGTAGTTTTCAAAACACTTGTTTTTTTTTACTGTGGCATCACAGACTGCAAAGGGCCATCCATGTTGGCACAGAAAGAAGGGACGCCCCCAAACAAAACTAGATTCCAAAGCTGCAGGGGCGACTTCCATTCTCCCCTTTTGTTCAGGGTCAGTGAGCCAGTGAAAACCTTGTAGTTGTGTTGTCTCTTAATGTTTGACAAACTCTGTTACCAAGTTCCTGACTGCTCCTGGTCCAGTCATTCGGCTGCATTAAGAGATATCAATGTAAACTATATAAAACAGAGAAAGGGCTTTGTTTAGAGTTTAGGTCAGAGTGGGGGTGTGGAGGGTGGAAAGCCACTGGTAGCCTGCCTCTGCTTTCCCCACAGCGGTGTTTAGAAGGGTGGCCGGATGCCAGAAGATCTGCATCAGTAGATCCAGCTGGGGGTCCCAGTGGGCACCACTCTGCCTCTTTGGGTTCTTGTTGCTTCTTCCTGGCTTTGGGAATTTAAGGAAGGGGCGAGATTCTGTCTCTACTCCAAGTGTGTTGTTTCCTGTTGGAACCTGAAATGAAAACGAAATAAATATTTAATATCTCTTAATTTGGGGGAAACACTGCTGCATTGCTTAGGCCTGTGAGGACCAGCAACACGAGGGAAAACCGGGGGTTGCTCAGCCAGCAAACCCCTCACCACACCAAACCCCCACCCCCGGCTGAACCCTGCCGCAGCTTCTCTTGCAGTTCCAGCTGCAGCCTAGCGGACAGATGTTCCTGGCTGAAAGCACCAGCAGACATCACAAGCCCCCCTCCCCGCCCTGTCCAACACAAGTTCCCGGCCAAGCTGCTTCCTTCCCTGAGTGAACTATCTCCCTAAGATGCACCCTAGTCTGCTGTTCCTTTATGGGGGAGGGGGATGCTGGGAAACGGAGGGCCTACTGAGCAGCATGCCCCTGGGCTCTGCCACTAAGAGGCATCCCTCTCTTCTGCTCTGTAGAGTCTTGTTAGCCCCTGCCATCTGTCCCATTCAGTCTTTCCTATTTCAGATTGCTTTGTAGTTCCTGAAGGACATGTCCTGCACTAGCTACCTGGATGCTACAAGGAAGATTCTACTGTGTTTTCTTTCTGTCAAATCTGAAGGGACACTAGCCCACTAGAGCGTGTGACTCTGGCAGGCCTTCTCCCCCATTCCCTCTGCTTGGCTAAAAACCTTTAGATTACCCCTAAAGTGAGCCACGGAGGTCTGCTCCCTTACTTGGCTACTTCTTCCTCCTGAAGCTGACTACCACAGTCCAGGTATCAGAAGCCCCCTTAGGCTCACCTAATTAACATGCCTAATTAAAAATAAACACCTCATCCTAACACAGGGTTTTCCCATTACCTTTATAAACCACCATTTGCCTATGTGTCACATCATTCTCCTCTCTATCCAGAGACAGTCCTTTGTCCTCTAGAACAAATACCTCTGCCTCCTTCCCCTTCTCCCTCGTCCTCTTGTCTCCTCTACCACAGAATCCTAGCCCACTCTGGCATAGAGCTTCCCCTTTTTCTCTTCTTAAGAATGACACCTGCAAGGTCATTTGCTGCTGTTTCCTGCCCGAGTCAGAAAGCAGCCATTTTAACGTTTCTTCCCCACTTGATAAAGGGTCTCTCTGTGAGAACAGGTGTTGGGCTGTGGTTTGTGCCTAATCCAGGGCCTTGGAGGGAGTCCTAGCTGCATGGGAGTCCCCTTCAATTTCGATGCTTCTTTTTACTAGTGATGGTTGCGTGGGTCAGAACAAATTAACCCAAATGACGGAGATGTATTTGTAAGACTGCCAAAACACCACCACAGACTAGGTGTAGTAAGCAACACTCACTTATTTCATACAGTCTGGAAGCTAGAAGTCCAAAGTGAAGGACAATTTTCATTTGCTGGTAGACAGCTGTCTTCATGTCTCCATGGCATCCTTTCCCTATGCCTGTGACCAATTTTCCTCTTCTCCAAGGAAAAGTCATGTTGCATTGGGGCCCATTCTCTTGACCTCGTTGCAAGTTAACCTCCCAATATAGATGTCTTCTGAGGTACTGATGATTGTTGCTTTGGCTTATGAATACAGGGGGATACAAATCACCCCATAAGGAAAGATGTCTAGAGAAAGGTGTTACTGCACAGTATGCCCTCTGAAAACAGAGTCGATTTACCTATACTTCCCAGGAGACCTGAGCCTGCTGAACAGGGTATGACAAAGAGGAGAACGAAGAATGGGAGGAAGGAGAGGAGAGATCACAGTGCACTGTGCACTTCTAAGGATGACAGGTATTTTTGATGATACCTAGACAGAGGACACTTACAAAACCCTGGAAGGTCAGAGAATGGCTGGATACTGAGCAGGCTAACGAGGAGCTGACCAGTTATACTGGAAGGGACCTGGTAAGTGGCCTGGCAGTGAAGCAGTGGGGTCTGAGTGTGGCAGTTTGAATGAGAATGGTCCCAGAGGCTCATATATTTGAAGAGCCAGTCTGCAGTTGGTGGAACTGCTTGGGAAGGATTTGGAGGTGTGGCCTTATTGGAGGAGGTGTGGTCATTGGGTTGGACTTAGAGGTTTTTAAAGCCATTCTTAGTGTGCCTCTCTCTTTCAGCTTCTAGCTTGAAGATCAAGATGTGAGCTCTTAGTTCTTCCTTTATTCCATTCTCATAGATGCTAGCCCTCTGAAACTATATGCCACATTAAATGCTTTCTTTTGTAAGCATTGCTCTCCATCTGACCCAATTGCTCTGGGTCAGTGTCCTACTAAACATGAAGTTCATCACTTTAGCTGGGCTGGCTGGCCAGTGAACCCCTGAGATCCTCCTGTCTCCACCTCCCTGGGACTAGACTATAGGCATGCCAGGGCTGCACATAGGCTTTACATGGGTGCTGGGGACTGAACTCAGGTACTCATGCTTGTGTGGCAAGCATATTGCCAACTGAACCATGTCCCCAGCTGCACAGTCACACTTTAAAAAATGAGATTGTAACTTGACTTCCTTGCCACACATGTTCACTTCACTGGTGGAGTTCCTTCCTGGTGCCACATATTTGCAAGCTGCTATCTCCAGAGATGTATTGATATTCTAGAGTATATGATAAGGAGAGTCACAAGGATTAGCAATAACTTCCAATTTCTTAATGTTTCTCTTGCTTCATTGAATTTTCTTTTAGACTTAAGGTAAATCTACAAAAGGAAGCTCATCTTTAATAAAGACACAACCTAAAGACTTACATCCTCCAAAGAATTAGGGACAAATATAGTTGTTCAGTAGTGCACCAAGATTTATTTTTAAGCATATTTTTGTTGTCTGTAAAAGTATATGTTATTGTAGTAATTTTCAAGAAGATAGTAGTATATTTGTCATTCTTGCTGTCTGGGGGGTGTTAGGAACCAAATCCTGGACCTCATGCATGCTAGGCAAGCACTTTACAACCAAGCCCCACCCAGTCTCAGCCCCAGCCCCAGCCTCAGTTCCAGCCCCAGCCTCAGCCCCAGCCTCAGCCCCAGCCTCAGCCCCAGCCTCAGCCCCAGCCCCAGCCCCAGCCTCAGCCCCAGCCTCAACCCCAGCCCCAGCCTCAGCCCCAGCCTCAGCCCCAGCCCCAGCCTCAGCCCCAGCCTCAGCCCCAGCCTCAGCCTCAGCCCCAGTCCCAGCCCCAGCCTCAGCCCCAGTCCCAGCTCCAGCCTCAGCCTCAGCCTCAGCCCCAGTCCCAGCCCCAGCCTCAGCCCCAGTCCCAGCTCCAGCCCCAGCCTCAGCCCCAGTCCCAGCTCCAGCCCCAGCCTCAGCCCCATTAGAGACTGGCGATAGAGGGACAGATGCTCCCTACCTTCCAGGGTATTTGGGTCCCAGGTTGGTCGTCTTAATGGAAAGCGCTCGTCAATCAGGGTGTGGAGTTGAGTCGGTCGCCCATCTGGCCCGGGGACTAGTTTTCCTGGCTTCCAGGAGAATGCGCTCTTTCTCTTCCGTAGTGAAGAGGATCCCCAGGAGCTGCTGGCAATCGTCCCAAGTAGGTTGGTGGGAATACATGATGGAATCTAAGAGACCTATTAATCTGGAGGGGTCCTCAGAAAATGGAGGGTTATTATTTTTCCAGTTATACAAATCAGAGGAGGAAAAGGGCCAGTATTGGAGAGTGGGCATGTCATCCCCAGCCCCATCATCGACCGTTCCCCCAATGGGGCGCAAAGGCAGTGTGATAGCCGGGGGTGCCTCATCAGGGGGCCTTGCTCTCCTCTGGCGGGTTCCCTGTGCTGGACCCGACAGGGAGACCAAGACAGACTCGGGCCCAGTCTCTGCCGGAGGTCATGGTTCGGGCCGATAGGGAGGCGGCCGTGGCGGTGGCGGGAAGTCTAAGGCAAATGAAATGAGGTCATTCTGAGATTCAGGTAAGGGGGGTTTGAGGAGGGGATGGGGTCGGTAATGGAGTCGATTGGGAAGGTTTTGTCGCGAAAATTGGAGCAGAAGTAAGTGAAGGTACTGTAGGAGCAGTCAGGAAGCATCGGACCCACTTAGGAGGGTCAGTCACCAGATCCTCCCATACCCAAATGTAGGCCTGCTGGTCCGGGTGTCCGTGCGAACCTGGAATGAAAATCTTTTGTTTGACTGCCCTAATTATATTAGGATCAAAAGTACCATCTACTGGCCACCCGACTCCGAAGGTGGGCCATTCAGACGAACAGAAAGTCTGCCACTTTCCCTTCCTCACCCGAACCGCCAGGTTCGACGCACGGTCTGTCACTGCCGACCAGTGAGAGAGGGTTAGGGACAAAGGGGTGGAGGCAGACTGTCCCATTCCAAACAAGTAGAAACAGACACAGAAGGACACAAAAATCGAGACACAACACACAACAACACAAGCCGGCAAAATAGTAGGGAAAATGAAACCAAAAGATTGTCTATTGGCCCGGGCCATCTGAAAAATCTCCTAGACAAAAGGGAATCAGACAGGGCCCCTGTCCCAGGGTCCCCACACTCCAGAGTGTCCTCCAGAGCTGCAGCCTGTGGGTTCAGGACACGTCTGTCCCCCACCGTCCAAGGGTCCTCATGGGCCGCTTGAACAGCTGCTTCCCCCGCCGACTCACCCACCGTCCTTACCAATCCGGTGGGACCTCCAAATGTTAGGGTCGGCTTCCAAAACAGAGAGCTTCACTCCGATATTGGGTCACAAAAGAAGCTTTATTAACACGAGCTTGTGGGTCACCAGTGCGAGAAATAACTGGTGACCCCGAGTCTAAGGCTCGCAGGCCTTTTATGAGGCGATTCTATCAGGGCAGGGGAGCGGGGTCATCCAGAGTGCAGTCTTTCTCAGAATCTGGGTGGGTAAACGAATTCCAAGCTTATCTGGGTGGGTAAACGAATTCCAAGCTTATCTAGCAAGGGGTTATTTTGCAAGCATTCTTCTCAAGCAATTTATCTTGCAAGCACAACCGCAGGCGGTTATCCTGCAAGCATCCTGTTAGCACAGCATGATGGGCTAACTTTCTGGTATGGGGCGTGGGGGGCAGAGTGCAGTATTTTTCCACTGAATCTACAATTAGCAGAGCTAGTGGGGGGGCTTGTTTCCCTTACAATGGCCTTTCAATAAGAGTTGCCATGATCATGGTGCCTCTTCACAGCAATAGAAACCCTAACTAAGACAACTGGGTACCAGGAGTGGGGTAGTGATAGGCCGGACCACATTTTTGTTTGGAGGAATTTGGACTTTGGTACTTTGGGTTAGGAAAGAAGTGGAATTTGCCCCAAAGACTAAAGAAAGCCACTGAGGCCAGGCATGTGTCAGGGGTGAGCCTGAATGGAGGCCTAGAAAGGCCATTTGGTGAAGCTGTGAAGTTTTAAGCTTGGATTGCCTTGGAGACCCCAAGATATTTGAGATGCAAGAGCTATGGGATTACCTGCTGAGGAGAGCTGCTAACAGGGAATGGAATAAGTCCAAGAGGAAGAAGTATGTTGCAGTCAACCAAGCTAAAAGGAGTTGGAGATCTGAGGAGATTTGCTATCAGACATCGAGATGCAGTATTTGGAGTTTGTCTAGCTGTTTTTCAGTCTTGCCTTGGTCCAATTTTTCCTCACTATTCTCCCTTCCTACATTTTGGAACAGTAATGTATATCCTGTGCCATTATATGATCTGTTTTTTTTTTTTTTTTAAACAGGAGATTACAGTTAAGAGATTTCATGAATCTCAGAAGAGACTTTTGAACTTTGGACTTTTAAACATTGTTGAGACTGTGATAGACTATGGGGACTTTTGAAGTTGGACTAAATGCATTTGCATTATGATACTGTTACAAGTTTATTGGGGCCAAGAGTGGAATGCGATGGTTTGAATATAATTTGGTCCCCATAATCTCAGAGAGTGGCACTGTTAGGAGGTGTGGCTTTGTTTGGAGTAGGTGTGGTCTTGTTGAAGTGTGTCATTGTGGAGGTGGGCTTTGAGATCTCTTATATGTTCAAGTCACAACCAGTGAGTCAGTCCATTTCTTGTTGCCTGCAAGATTAGAACTCTAAGCTACCTCTCCAGCAACATGTCTGCTTACATAGTGCCATGTCCCCACCATGATAATAATGGACTGAACCTCTGAACATGTAAGCTGCCCCAATTAAATGTTTTCCTTTATACGAGTTGATGTGGTCATGGTGTCTTCTCTTCACAGCAAGAGGAACCTTAAAGAAGACAAATGTTGTATTTTGACAGGTTTGTTTCACAATGTCCACTTTAAATGGTTAGCTTTGTCATTGAAGGGCTTGGATTTTTTTAAAACTTTTTCTGTTTGTCAGTTTTTGTTTTGCTTTTTTGTTGTTTTTTGTTCTGTTTTTTTTGAGACAGGGTCTCAAACTCACAGAGATCTGTCTGTCTCTGATTTCTGAGTGCTGAGATTAAAGGCATGCACCACCGCCCCTTGTTGTGGAATATTTGTTCACTGTGTGAAGATGTGTTGTTATGACTGGTGTAAAAAGCTGAATGGCCAATAGCTAGGCAGGAGAGCATAGGCAGGACTTCCAGGTGGAGAGAGGACTCTGGGAAGAAGAAAGGAGGACTCTCCAGGAGATGCAGGGGAAGCAGGATGTGCAGCACGGACATAAGGTAGTGCACTATGTGACAGAATGTAGATTAAAAGATGGGTTAATTTAAGTTATAAGAGATAGTTGGTAACAAGCCTAAGCTAAGGCTGAGTTTCCGAATTAATATTAGGTCTCAGTGTCATTACTGGGCAGCTGGCAGTCCCACAAAGGAAAGTCTGACTACATTTGAAAAAGCTTACTACAACTCCCAGCTGGGCTTTGCTGTGCTAACATTCACATTGCATTGGGCATATTGCTTTCAAATGCTTTCTGTAACCATGACTGGTGAATATATTAACTCTTTGAAGAACCTCCTTTGGTCCTATAGTCCTGCCAAGTTTTCTCTACTCATCACTTTACCTAAGTGAAGTGTGAGCTAGCAGCTTGAATGTATAATGCTTTCACAAGAGTGTCACCACTGAACAAAAATAATTTTTCATTAATAATGCATTAAATGTTCCAAAGATGTTTTCTAAAGATTATCACATAACAATCCACTAGATACATTAAAGCAATTTTGTTATGAAAAATTTATTAGTACAAATATTAACTTCTGTGAATATATGTAGAATATTCATCTGGGTTTAACCAAGGAATGGACCACTAGGAGAGGGGGAGAAAAGGATAGCTGTAGACCTGTAAGACAGGATTTATTATGAGATTGTCTTATTCATGTGGAGGCCAAGGTATCATGGAACCAATACGCTGTCGTGGACACCAGTGGTGTGATTCATCTGCACCTAGAGGCCTGAGAAGCTGGGGGGCGGTTGGCTGAAGCCAAAGATCCAGGAGCCTGGTGCTCTGAGGTAGGAGAAGGTGGGAGCCCCAGCTCCAGGTAGAGAGCTGGCTTCCCTTTCCGCCTCTGTTGTGTTCTATCCAGGCCAGGTACACGATGGTTGGAATGCTGTCTGAGGGTGGTGGAGGTGGAGTGATGCTGGCCAGAGTGGGGCTGATGGTGGTGATGGTGGTGATGGTGGTGAGGGTGGTGATGGTGGTGATGGTGGTGGTGGTGAGGGTGGTGATGGTGGTGAGGGTGGTGAGGGTGGTGATGGTGATGGTGGTGATGGTGGTGATGGTGGTGATGGTGGTGATGGTGATGGTGATGAGGGTGGTGATGGTGGTGAGGGTGGTGAGGGTGGTGAGGGTGAGGGTGGTGATGGTGGTGGTGGTGATGGTGGGGTGAGGGTGGTGGTGGTGGTGAGGGTGGGGTGGCAGTAGCTGGGGTGGCTATCCATTCCAGAAGCACCCTCACAGATGCAGAAATAGTGTGGGTGTGTTGGTTACTTTTCTAGTAGCTTTGGCAACAGTACTGGATGTGAGAGAGCAACTTAAAGGAGGGGGTCTGTCGGGCTCGTGGTTAGAGAGCACACACAGTCCATTATGGTGGAAGACATGGCATCGGAGCAGCCAGTCTGTGGCTGCAGTTTGGTGGGTCAGAAAGTTCAGGAAATAGGAACCAAGAGCTGGAAAATCACCCTCGAGACCACCAAATTGACTTCTGTCCACTAAGCCACAGTCCCAGAGTCTCCCTGAACAGGACGATCAGCTACAGAGCAGGTGCTTGAGAAGATGAGCCTGGAGGGTACCACTGCACATTCAACCATAACCCCAACTCCCTGGGAATTCACTAGTTAGTCCAGTTAACCATCATATAATTCAATGCAAAAGTGGTAAAGATTCTAAGGAGGAACACTAACTATTACACTTACTTTGCCCTAGTTGTCAGAAATCTTTTTGTTTGTGTCTACATAGCCCTGGATGTCCTGGAACCCGCTGTGTAGATCAGGTTGGCCTGAAATTCACCAGAATCCACCCTGCCTCTGCCTCTGCCTCCTAAGTGTTGGGATTAAAGGCACGAGCCACCATACCTGGCTGGAAAATCTTTTGTAAGATTAGAAAACAGAAGTGGAGAACTATTAGGGAAGGAAGGTATTTGGGTGTTTGAACATATTTTTTGGAAATGATACAAGGCATACCAGAGGAAAAGGAAGACTTGAAAGGTTTGAGTGTGTCACCCATGGGCCTCCTCTGCCTCCGTCCATCACACTGAAGAACAGTGGGGAATGCAGGAACAGAAGAAATTACCATAAACTGAAGGGGCTTCAATCCAGGGAATAATCAACCCACTGCAGTGCACACAACAGAGACTCTTGCTGAGGACTGACCCCTCTGAAAACATTCAGCTTCCCAAGACAAACACAGGAGACAGACAGAATCACACAGGGGATGGACAGATGGACTGAGAGTCCCATAGGACACAGACAGACTGAGAGTCACACAGGTGACAGACAGACAGAGAGTCACATAGGAGACAGACAGACAGACAGACAGACAGAGAGTCACACAGGACACAGACAGACAGAGAGTCACACAGGACACAGACTGACAGAGTCACACAGGAGACAGACAGACTGAGAGTCACACAGGAGACAGACAGACAGAGGAGTCACACAGGAGACAGACAGATGAGAGTCACACAGGAGACAGACAGACTGAGAGTCACACAGGAGACAGACAGACTGAGAGTTCAACAGGAGACAGACAGACTGAGAGTCACACAGGAGACAGACAGACTGAGAGTCACACAGGAGACAGACAGACAGAGAGTCACACAGGAGACAGACAGACTGAGAGTCACACAGGAGACAGACAGACAGAGAGTCACACAGGAGACAGACAGACAGAGTCACACAGGTGACAGACAGACAGAGAGTCACACAGGAGACAGACAGACAGAGTCACACAGGAGACAGACTGAGCCCGTCACACAGGACACAGACAGAGAGTCACACAGGAGACAGACAGACAGAGTCACACAGGACACAGACAGACAGAGTCACACAGGAGACAGACAGACAGAGTCACACAGGAGACAGACAGACAGGGTCACACAGGAGACAGACAGACAGGGTCACACAGGAGACAGACAGAGTCACACAGGACACAGACAGAGTCACACAGGAGACAGACAGACTGAGAGTCACACAGGACACAGACAGACAGAGTCACACAGGAGACAGACAGACAGAGTCACACAGGACACAGACAGACAGAGTCACACAGGACACAGACAGACAGAGAGTCACACAGGAGACAGACAGACAGAGTCACACAGGAGACAGACAGACAGAGAGTCACACAGGAGACAGACAGACAGAGTCACACAGACAGACAGACTGAGAGTCACACAGGAGACAGACAGAGAGTCACACAGGAGACAGACAGACAGAGAGTCACACAGGAGACAGACAGACAGAGAGTCACACAGGACACAGACAGACTGAGAGTCACACAGGAGACAGACAGACAGAGAGTCACACAGGAGACAGACAGACAGAGTCACACAGGAGACAGACAGACAGAGAGTCACACAGGAGACAGACAGACAGAGAGTCACACAGGAGACAGACAGAGAGTCACACAGGACACAGACAGACAGAGAGTCACACAGGAGACAGACAGACAGAGAGTCACACAGGAGACAGACAGACAGAGAGTCACACAGGAGACAGACAGACAGAGAGTCACACAGGACACAGACAGTCAGAGTCACACAGGTGACAGACAGACAGAGAGTCACACAGGACACAGACTGAGAGTCACACAGGAGACAGACAGACAGAGAGTCACACAGGACACAGACAGTCAGAGTCACACAGGAGACAGACAGACAGAGAGTCACACAGGACACAGACAGAGAGTCACACAGGAGACAGACAGACAGAGAGTCACACAGGACACAGACTGAGAGCCACACAGGAGACAGACGGACTGAGAGTCACACAGGAGACAGACAGACAGAGAGTCACACAGGACACAGACTGAGAGCCACACAGGAGACAGACAGAGAGTCACACAGGAGACAGACAGACAGAGAGTCACACAGGAGACAGACAGACAGAGAGTCACACAGGAGACAGACAGACAGAGAGTCACACAGGACACAGACAGTCAGAGTCACACAGGTGACAGACAGACAGAGAGTCACACAGGACACAGACTGACAGAGAGTCACACAGGAGACAGACAGACAGAGAGTCACACAGGAGACAGACAGACAGAGAGTCACACAGGACACAGACAGACAGAGAGTCACACAGGAGACAGACAGACAGAGAGTCACACAGGACACAGACAGACAGAGAGTCACACAGGAGACAGACAGACAGAGAGTCACACAGGAGACAGACAGACAGAGAGTCACACAGGACACAGACAGACAGAGAGTCACACAGGAGACAGACAGACAGAGAGTCACACAGGAGACAGACAGTCAGAGTCACACAGGAGACAGACAGACAGAGAGTCACACAGGACACAGACAGAGAGTCACACAGGACACAGACTGACAGAGAGTCACACAGGAGACAGACAGACAGAGAGTCACACAGGAGACAGACAGACAGAGTCACACAGGACACAGACAGACAGAGAGTCCACAGGAGACAGACAGACAGAGAGTCACACAGGACACAGACAGAGAGTCACACAGGAGAAGACAGACAGAGAGTCACACAGGACAGACAGACAGAGAGTCACACGGAGACAGACAGACAGTAGAGTCACACAGGACACAGACAGACAGAGAGTCACACAGGAGACAGACAGACAGAGAGTCACACAGGACACAGACTGAGAGTCACACAGGAGACAGACAGACTGAGAGTCACACAGGAGACAGACTGAGAGCCACTGTCTTAATCGTATGGAGGCATTTCTCCAGTTCAGGTTCTCTCCTCTCTTATGACTTTAGCTTGTGCCAAGTTGACATAAATCTCACGAACACCACTGACCCTTGACACACACACACATCAATTTTCATTTAACCTTTCCTTTCTCATTTATCCCAGATGGAATGTTAATATTGCTATCAATAAAAACATAAATAAACTTCAGAAG